>NC_088240.1:53120256-53454006 GCF_036934945.1 Oncorhynchus masou masou
ACACACACACACACACACACACACACACACACACACACACACACACACACACACACACACACACACACACACACACACACACACACACACACACACACACACACACACAATGGCTGATATATGGACATATCCTCATTACAAATTATTTAAAAAACTCCAGTAAACAGTTTAGAGCATGTATAAAAGGTGCAGTGAAATGCTTGCGTGCTAGCTCACTCACAGGCTAACACTAAATTGTAGTGTATTCATACCCACGTCTCATATGTTCCTGTCTGTCTGTCTGTCTGTCTGTCTGTCTGTCTGTCTGTCTGTCTGTCTGTCTGTCTGTCTGTCTGTCTGTCTATCAGGTTTGCAGGAGCAGCAGAGTGAGTTACCCAGCCGTCGACAGGACTCTTTGAAGACTGGAGACCAACTGAGTCCTTCCCTGACCTTCAACGACCCTCTCTGGCCAATGCAGTGGGAACTGGTGGGTCTCTCTCAGATTGTGTGCTAGTGTGCCTGTGTGTGTCTGTGAACAGCAAGAGGCCTGGGAAGTGTAGTATAGCTGATGTAGTGAAACACACACATACATACAAACACACTTGCACACACAAATACACTACATAGCCAAAAGTATGTGGACATCTGCTCGTCAAACATCTCATTCCAAAATCATGGGCATTAATATAGAGTTGCTCCCCCCTTTGCTGCTATAACAGCCTCCACTCTTCTGGGAAGGCTTTCCACTAGATGTTGGAACATTTATGCGGGGATTTGCTTCCATTCAGCCACAAGAGCATTAGTGAGGTCAGGCATTGATGTTGGGCGATTAGGCAGTCGGCATTCCAATTCATCCCAAAGGTGTTCGATGGAGTTGAGGTCAGGACTCTGTGCAGGCCAGTCAAGTTCTTCCAAACCAATCGCAACAAACCATTTTTGTATGGACCTCGTTTTGTGTACATTGTCATGCTAAAATACGAAAGAGCCTTCCCCAAACTGTTGCCACAAAGTTGGAAGCACAGAATCGTCTAGAATGTCATTGTATTCTGTAGTGTTAAGATTTCCCTTAACTGGAACTAAGGGGCCTAGCCCGATCCATGAAAAACATGCCAAGACCATTATTGCAGTCATGCACCATTATGCAGTCGGGCAGGTAGTATTCTCCTGGCATCCGACAAACCCAGATTCGTCCGTCGGACTGCCAGATGTTTACTCCAGAGAACGCATTTCCACTGCTCCATAGTCCAATGGCGGTGAGCTTTACACCACTCCAGCCAACGCTTGGCATTGCACATGGTGATCTTAGGCTTGTGTCAGCTGCTCGGCCATGGAAACCTATTTCATGAAGCATGAGTGTTGAAACAGAGGACAGACAATTTTTACGAACTGACTTGCTGGAAAGGTGTCTTCCTATGACAGTGCCACGTTGAAAGTCACTGAGCTCTTGAGTATGGGACATTCTACTGCCAATGTTTGTCTATGGAGATTGCATGGCTGTGTGCTTGTTTTTATACACCTGTCAGCAACGGGTGTGGCTGAAATAGCTGAATCCAGTCATTTGAAGGGGCGTCCACATACTTTTGACCATGTAGTGTATCATACAGATATTAACATGTCCAGACAAACAAGTACACAGCACACCTAAGCAGGGTTGGATAGGTTCATTTCTAAATGTAATTCACTTATAGTTACTAGTTACCTGTCCAAAATTATAATCACTATGGTAATTTTTGGATAACCCAAACTCTGTAACGTAATCTGATTACTTCTGGATTACTTTCCCCCTATGAGGCATTAGAAGAAGACAAAAAGGAGCCATCAAACGCATTTGGTTTGTCATCATAGTGGTCTCTGACTTGTGGTTTGACTCGCTCAGGTGGAACAAACTTTAACTTGCACCTTTTTCCTTTCTCAATTTAAAAGTAATCATCTAGTTTTTCAAAATTCAGTTTGCAGTCAAAGTTTTCTGTAATCAGAAACTCAATACATGTAATAATTTACTCCACAACCCTACACCTACACCTGAGATTTGATTGACATGTGAGTGTGTAATCTGACACAGGTTGACGTTTATTGTCGTGAATCTTGGCCTGGAGGCAGAACTGAGTGATTATAGCAGCCAGCAGCAGAGTAAAAATTGGCTATATTGTATTTTTTTTTAATGTGGTTTTTGGTCTTAAGGATGCAATATGCTGCCACCGGAGACTCTGGGTTCGAGCCCAGGCTCTGTCGCAGCCGGCCGTGACCGGGAGGTCCATGGGGCGACATATCTATAACTCACATTTCTATATGAATTTTGTCGGGTCGCTCAGAAAGTGACATATTGCAGCTTTAATTTAAGGTTAGGGTTAGGCATTAGGGTTAGCAGTCTGTTTAAGGTTAGGGTTAAGGTTACGGTTAGGTTTAAAATCCTGTTTTTATGACTTTGTGGCTGTGCCAGCTCGTGATAACTCTGCAGACCTGCCTCCAGAACAAGATTGATGACTAAAAACACTAAACTGCTAATCTGACAGAGCCCTGTGGCTGTGGGGGGGGCTATGTCCCCAGTTCTGACAAACCATGGCAACGAATGACTGACAGGTCAGTTCTCAGGGGAAGATGGAGGGTAGGGAGAGAGACAAAGAAAGAAAGAATAGTGAGAGTGGAAGAATTACTTTTCTCTGTTGGATGTGAGGGAATTCCAGGTTTTATACGGTCAGGCTAGAGAGGTTTATCCTGACCTAAAATGTATTATACAATATATAAACTCAGCAAAAAAAGAAACGTCCCTTTTTCAGGACCCTGTCTTTCAAAGATAGTTTGTAAAAATTCAAATAACTTCACATATCTTCATCGTAAAGGGTTTAAACACTGTTTCCCATGCTTGTTCAATGAACCATAAACAATTAATGAACATGCACCTGTGGAACGGTCGTTAAGACACTAACAGCTTACAGACGGTAGGCAATTAAGGCCACAGTTATGAAAACTTAGGACACTAAAAGAGGCCTTTCTACTGACTCTGAAAAACACAAAAAGAAAGATGCCCAGGGTCACTGCTCATCTGCATGAACGTGCCTTAGGCATGCTGCAAGGAGGCATGAGGACTACAGATGTGGCCAGGGCAATACATTGCAATGTCCGTACTCTAAGACAGCGCTACAGGGAGACAGGATGGACAGCTGATCGTCCTCGCAGTGGCAGACCACGTGTAACAACACCTGCACAGGATCGGTATATCCGAACATCACACCTGCGGGACAGGTACAGGATGGCAACAACAACTGCCTGAGTTGCACCAGGGACGCACAATCCCTCCATCAGTGCTCAGACTGTCCGCAATAGGCTGAGAGAGCCTGGACTGAGGGCTTGTAGGCCTGTTGTAAGGCAGGTGCTCACCAGACAATCACCAGCAACAACATTGCCTATGGGCGTCACTGGACCAGAAGGGACTGGCAAAAAGTGCTCTTCACTGACGAGTCATGGTTTTGTCTCACCAGAGGTGATGGTCGGATTCGCGTTTATCATCAAAGGAATGAGTGTTACACCGAGGCCTGTACTTTGGAGAAGGATTGATTTGGAGGTGGAGGGTCTGTCATGGTCTGGGGCGGGGTGTCACAGCATCACTGGACTGAGCTTGTTGTCATTGCAGGCAATCTCAACACTGTGTGTTACAGGAAAGACATCCTCCTCCCTCATGTGGTACCCTTCCTGCAGGCTCATCCTGACATGACTCTCCAGCATGACAATGCCACCAGCCATACTGCTCATTTTGTGGTTTATTTCAATCCCATTGAGCACGTCTGGGGCCTGTTAGATCGGAGGGTGAGTGTTAGGGCCATTCCCCCCAGAAATGTCCAGGAACATGCAGGTGCCTTGGTGGAAGGGTGAGGTAACATCACACAGCAAGAACAAGCAAATATGGTGCAGTCCATTTGGAGGAGATGCACTGCAGTACTTAAACTTCTTAGGGCTGCAATCCCGTTAACGGGATTGATATGACAACAGCCAGTGAAAGTGCAGAGCGCCAAATTCAAACAACAGAAATCTCATACTTAAAATTCCTCAAACATGCATCTTATACAATTTTAAAGGCGATCCTGTTGTTAATCCCACCAAAGTGTCCAATTTCAAATAGGCTTTACAGCAAAAGCAACACAAACGATTATGTTATTTCAGAGCCAAGCCACAGAAAAACAGCCAAAGAGAGGAGTCACAAAAAGCACAAATAGAGATAAAATTAATCACTAACCTTTGATGTTCTTCATCAGATGACACTCATAGGACTTCATGTTACACAATACATGTATGTTTTGTTCGATAAAGTTCATATTTATATTTTAAAAATCTCAGTATGCATTGGCACGTTATGTTCACTAGTTCCAAAAACATCCGGTGATATTGCAGAGAGCCACATCATTTTACAGAAATACGCATTATAAATGTCGATGAAAATACCATTGTTAGACATGGAAATATAGATACAGTTCTCCTTAATGCAACCACTGTGTCAGATTTCAAAAAAGCTTTACGGAAAAAGCAAACCATGATAATCTGTGAACGGCGCTCAGAAAACAGAAAACAAAGATATCAGAAATAACATTATAAATATTCACTTACCTTTGATGATCTTCATCAGAATGTACTCCCAGGAATCCCAGTTCCACATTAGATGTTTGATTTGTTCGATAATGTCCATCATTGATGTCCAAAGAGCTACTTTTGTTAGCACGTTTTGTAAACAAATCCTAAGTCATGAAGTGCGTTCCCTAGTTGCAGAAGAAATGTCAAAAAGTTCCGTTACTGTCCGTAGAAACATGTCAAACGATGTATGGAATTAATCTTTAGTATGTTTTTAACATAAAACTTCAATAATATTCCAAACAGAGAATTCCTTTGTCTTCAGAAAAGCAAAGGAACGCAGCTCCCTCTCATGTGAAATGCGCATAACAAGCCCATGACTGCTGGCAGACCTCTGACTCATTCCTCTCTCATTCGGTCCCACTTCACAGTAGAATCCTCAAACAAGTTTCTAAAGATGGTTGACATCTAGTGGAAGCCTTAGGAAGTGCAACATAACCAATATCCCACTGTGTATTCAGGGGCTGGGTTCAGATTTCCCACTTCCTGTTTGGATTTCATCTCAGGTTTTTGCCTGCCATATGAGTTCTGTTATACTGACATACATCATTCAAACAGTTTTAGAAACTTCAGAGGGTTTTCTATCCAATACTACTAATACTATTCATATATTAGCAACTGGGACTGAGGAGCAGGCAGTTTACTCTGGGCACCTCTGGGAACCTTTTCATCCAAGCTACTCAATACTGCCCCTGCAGCCATAAGAAGTTAATGCGGCTGTTGGCCACACCAGATACTGAATGTTACTTTTGATTTTGACGCCCTTTGTTCAGGGACACATTATTCCATTTCTGTTAGTCACATGTCTGTGGAACTTGTTCAGTTTATGTCTCAGTTAATGAATCTTGTTATGTTCATACAAATACTTACACATGTTAAGTTTGCTGAAAATAAATGCAGTTGACAGTGAGAGGACATTTTTTGTGTGTTTTTTTTGTTGCTGAGTTTAGCTCTGTGTGTATTCCTCTCTCTCCCCCTTTTCGTTCTCTCCATATTTCTCTCTCTTTCTCTCTCTCTCTCTTTCCTCTCTCTATCCCTCTCTTTTTATCCGTTCTGTTTAATCAGCCTCTAGTGGACATGGATATTGATTGAGTGTCAGTAATCTGCCCAGGGTTGGTAGCCTGCCAGGTCCGGATGTTGTGTGTGTGTTTAACTCTACTGTATCTGATCTCATAGTGTGTGTTTGTCTACTCACTCACAGTTGGTCTACGTCTATGATTGGTATCCTGACAGTGTCACATGCACTTGTAACACGCATACAGTAAATTCTACGGCTCCTGCGTATCCAGTGTTGTTCTGTCAATGTTGTTCTCTCTGGAAGTTGTGTATTTGTGTGTGAAATGTTTGTTTGGGTGTGAGTGGAAGTGTATCTGCACATGTGCATTTTGTGTGTGTGTGCTTGTTGGTGCATGTGTATATGCAGTGGTGATTTTAGCATGTGAATCTTGGTGGGGAAAAACGGTGACAAACGGTGCCCACAAACTGTTAGGGCCTACATAAAGCTGTCCCAACATCTTACCACAGCTACACCTGGCTATCAGCGGAGCCGTTTCTGACAGCAAAACAGTAAATTCAGCCTAATTTTCTGCCTTTGAAAAAACATAGATGACATGGCTGCCTTGCTTAAACAAATGTGGTTTCTACTGACAATTGAGATGTGCAAACTATGGCATAAGGAGACAACAAACAGATAAGAGAATTTCGTAATTTCGATTAAGACATTAATGAGCGAGCTAGGATGAACGTAGTAAATATATCTATTTGTTTAGCACTTTGAAATGTACAGCGACAGAATTTAGAACATGGGCCGATCTTACAGTGTTCTCCCTGTACACCAAGTCAGAACCGTACTAACATCTTACTAGACAACATGCACTTAGTATTACTTTCTTAGCTACAGTACACATAACTCCTTGGCATATTACACCATTTTTTGCAGCAGCATACAATACATATTAGGACTCACCTTGTTGTGCTGTGCTCACTTGAACAGGAAGGTGGCGTCCTTTTGTCATCAAAGTCTGGCATTCTCTGGATTTATGGTGCTTTAAAAACAACTGGGAGCTCTGAAAAAAAACAAGGTTGATCATGATGACGTCATTGATCTTCAGGTCGTGGCTCTAGTCTAGAAAGAGGCTGGAATTACAATTCCGAGTTGGACGACCATTCAAAAACACATTTTCCCAGTCGGAGCTCATTTATTCCTGACTTCCCAGTTGTCTTAAAGTCACTGAAGTCAAGTTTTCGCAGTTCCGAGTTAACAGCTGTTTTGAGCGCGGTACAAATCATGCTTCGTTGACAGCATGGCCAATGTTGAATGTTTATCATTTTAAACTTAGAAAATAGCCCCTGAATCCTAGATTTGGGACCACACAGCCACTCCACTGAATAGCAGTCTAGTGATTGCTTTGCAATGCTTGCAGTTAGCCAAGGTCACGGATTCGTTCCAAACCACTCATTGTTGAATTTAATTTCCAACTTGTTGTGTAATGTTTATGTCCAATGTCCGATGAGCACCGATACATTTTATGTATAATTTCTCTTCATTATTTCTCTTCAAATGACAAGGATTAAAAAGGATTTATCAGTAGATTGTCGACTTGATTCATGATGATGACTGCTAGATTAGATTTTTAAAGTATGATGTTGACATGATCAGTCCATTAAAAGCTAATGTACATATAATGTGATTTGACGTCATTCTATCTGTTGCCAATGACATGGAGCCTTCTTGGATGGGTACTTCTAATGTAACTCTACCCTTAGACTTGGCAGTGATGTAGTGTCCCCATGAGTGACAGAACACTGAGCCAATCACGGCGCAGCGCTCCGTATTTCCTTTTGGCTTGCCCCACCGCCACAGAAAGCACTGAGCTAGGCTGAAACACCTGCATTTTGGAGCTGCCTTACTCAAGAAAACAAAAAATAGAGACCATGTTTGTATGCGGCTTTATTAAATCAATGATACATATATTTTTTTGACATTGTTAGCAAACTGATATGTGACACGTATTAATGCCAAAATAACATGCAAACAGGCAAAAACATGTTTTTTTTTCTGCCACAAATGTGGGGCTCAAAAAAGGTGGGGTTCTCCCCAACCTGCCCTGAATGACGGGTTGCCACTGTGTATATGTGTGTGGGTGTGTATGTAGGCTACTTGTGTGCGTGCGTGTATGTGGGTTTTTCTGTATGCGTGAAAGTGTGTGTGCACTTATTTCTGTGTGTGTGTGTGTGTATCCATCCGCCCGTATGCTGAGCGCCGTCCCCCCAGTGTGCTGGTGGATTCCCTAGGGCCAGGCCTGTTCTGGTGGACGCTGTCTCCATTCATCTGGCAGGCCTTTTCTTCTCCCACTACAAAGCAGCGCTGCTCCCCTGGCGCACCCCCCTCCCCCCTCCCACAGAGCACTATTTATCTATTGTGTTTAGTTAGACTCATCTGAGCTGCTCTCCCTCACTCTCTACATCTCTTTTTTGCTCTCTTCCCCATTTTTTCTCCTCTCCTCATTCCACCCCCCCTCGCTCATTAACTTTCGCTCTTTACCTCTCTTTCTCTCTCTCTCGCCGTTTCTCCCTTTTTTCTCTTCTCCTTGCTTTATTTCCCTTTTCTCCACTCTTCTTATCTGTCTTTCTCTCTCTTCCCCTCTCTCTTCATTCTGGAGAACAACAACAGAATAGAAACCTCTCAAAACACTCACTTTAAATATCAAATTGTCTTTGTGCATGTGAGGGGTTTGACATTTTGGGGAAGGCTCTTGTTTGTTTTGTGCCCGTGTGGGTTTACGGTGTTTGTGTGTGTGACTGAACGGTGCGCTGTGTGCTGGTTGTGGGGAGAAGAGAGGCTTATGGGTAGTTCTGCTCCTGGCTCTCTCTACTCTGTCTCCTCGCCACATGGGGTGTGTTATGGAGGCTGTTTTGATGTGCGGAGAGTAGGGCCTCCCTCGAGCGCTACCCTGAACCTTTTCAGCACTGTGTTTAGTCAAGGGTCTGTGACGTTCGGGTACACACTCACACACACACACACACTGAGGAAAACACACACGCATACATGGACGGACATGCACACACACACATGCACACAAACACAAAAATACACACACATTCCCCCTTTTGACTGACTGCATTTCTCCTCATCTTGTCAACCCGCTTTGGTTCTCAACTTCTACTTAGCATGAGATTCAGTGGCCACTAAGGTAGGTTCTGTGATGCCTTTTGTTGGCAGAGTGTTGAACAGAAGAGGGTGAAAAGGCTTCCCTACCTGAATGGATTTAAATAGTGCTACAGGAGTGAGTGACTTAAGGAGTGAGAGAAGAGAGGGAGTAAGAAGTGGATTTAAATGGCCATAACTGAGGGACATATGATTCGTTATGTGATAGTACAGTAGTAGAATCCTTTTGGTTCCAGGAACCAAAAGGTTTCTACCTGGCACCAAAAATGTGTTCTTCAAAGGGTTATCTAATGAGGACAGCCGAAGAACCCTTTTAGGTGTCATCTTTTCTCTAAGAGTTTACACGTTTTGTCATATAGCTATTATCTTTGTGACATATGATGTGCGTGTGTGTTTGTGTCTGTGTTTTATTCTATGTGCCTGTGTTTTACTACAGTTCAACCATGGCCAATACAGCTCCAGTCACTTTGACCTGAACGTGATGCCAGTGTGGAGCAGGAACATCACAGGGAATGGAGTGGTGGTCAGCATCATCGACGACGGTAAAGTCAAGACCAATACAATACAAGATAGGGCCACGTTAAGCAGCGCACAATGTTACAGATAGAAGTGAATAACATAGAACAAACATGCCTCTCTGACACATGGAATAAGGAATCACGTCAACTCAATTCGTGACAATTTACATCTGCAAGGTCCACAGCCATTGCCTACTGAACGTGGCTCAGCCATGCAGGGCAGAGACAAGAGCATTTTGTTTTCTGTATTAATGAACATAATTATTTATTTATTTGTATTCTAATCTCCTCTCCTGTGGATCCTCTGCCTTCATTAACACAATAAGGTGTTTGGGAAAAATGACCGTTATTGTATTAGCTAAGGACTAATACAAGCGGTTTCAGATGTGTATATTTAGACATCCAAATCTGTTTTTAGAACTAGGAGGAGAGGATAGTGTAAGTCGTTTATTTGAGAGGATGTGTAGAAAGTCTGAAGGAGCAAGTCAGGGAGTCAGTGTAAAAGTTGTATATATCTTATCCCATCCTCCTCTTCTTCTGTTGGAGTGGAGTGGTGTTATTTAGCCAAGCCAGCCAATCAGAGTGGCTGGTACTGGTCGCCTCTCAGTCACAGCAGCACAATAAGGATACTTTTCACTACGATTAGTGGAATATCTGGCAACAAGGGAAATGAAAGAACAGCATCTTATGGGCTCATTCATCAAGAACTAATTAAGGCCTGGGTACACTCAAGTGCTGATAGAAATGGAGAAGTGGCTGTGTGTGTGTGTGTGTGTGTGTGTGTGTGTGTGTGTGTGTGTGTGTGTGTGTGTGTGTGTGTGTGTGTGTGTGTGTGTGTGTGTGTGTGTGTGTGTGTGTGTGTGTGTGTGCGTGTGTGCGTGTGTGCGTGCGTGCGTGCGTGCGTGTGTGCGTGTGTGCGTGTGTGTGTGTGTGTGTGTGTGGGTGGGTGTGAATGCTTGTATGTCAGTGTGTGGTCAGTGTGTGTGCTTGCGCATGTGTGTAGCTGAATTGTGTCGTGTGAGATTTGTTTTCCGTGAGGGAGTGGCTCCGTGTCATGGCAGGTTTGCTGTAGGCGGATGACTCCTATCTGCTCTGCATACTGAGAGATGGAGAAAGAGAGAGAGAGAGATGGCTAGAGAGGGGGAGAGACAGAGAGAGAGAGAGAACAGGATGCTGAGAGGGAGAGTGAGAGAGGGCGAGAGAAAAGGATACAGGTACAGAGAAAGAGAGAGTGGGAGAGAGATTAAGCATGGAGAGGACGAAAAAGAACAAGGAGAGAGAGTGAGAGAGGATGAAAGAATACAATAGAGGAAGAGAAGGGGGGAGAGAGAGAGAGAGAGAGAGAGAGAGAGAGAGAGAGAGTATTAGACCTGCATCACTGACTCTCCTCTCCTCTGAGGCCATTGTTCTCTGTTCCACCTCTGTATTGATTCCACCAAGCATGAATTCTCCCTCCATCTTTCTCTCTTTTCTCTCTCTGCTCTTTATTTCTCTGTATTCATTCATTCCTTCCTTCTTTTATTTTGTTTCTGCCAAGCTATCATCTTACCTTTCTCTAGATGCACTCCTCTCTATCTCTCTCGCTGTCTCTCTCTACCCCCCTCTCTCCCTATCTCTCTAGTATGTCTGAGAGTCAGACTCAGAGACCTGAAGGATCATGTACACACACATCACCTTTAGCCACCTTTGAATCAATGCTTATTGATTTTAATAGCGGGGGTGACCCCCTCTGCTCCTTCCCTCCATTCATCCCTCCTCTATCTCCATCCTTCTCTTTTAGAGGTAATGTAATCAGAGCCTGAGACTATTCTTGCACAGAGTTCTATCAAATGTACCCCATCACCTCCAATCTGGGTATACGCTACTTGAATGAGAGAGTGTGTGTGCGTGCTTGTGCATGTGTGTGTTTGTCTGAGTGTGTGTTTCAACCACTAATAATTGTTTCATACTGCAACGTTATACTATAAAAATAGTATGATACTTTATATCAATATTGTATGTCATGGATTAATTACTAATAATAAAAAACTCATAACTTTAAACCATTTGATTAATTCTAAATGTTTATATTTAGTGGCTTAAACCAGACAGAATTGAATTAAAACAGTGAGAATAGTCATTGGTCTGAAGCCAAAAAAATAAATAAATTCACATATGCACTACAATGCCTATTCCACCCATGCTCTACCAAGGTTTTCCAGCACACAGCTTTGACCTACTACAGTAGCTATGTTGGCATTGTACTTCAAACTATGTGTAGGCAGTTTGCTTAGGGTTCAAAACTTCTCAAACATCCTAATTCATACTCTTAGAGGAGGTGTTCTACAATAATGAGATTTGAACCTCATACAAGGTAAAATATTGGATTCTTCACACACCACAGTAAGACATTATTCCATTACACTAACTTATCATGCTTTTTGAAATTAAATGAAAGCAAGCTTTTCTTTTATACTTACAAGACCATCAGGCTTGATTGAGCTGTTTTGTACTGTAGTAATGTGGTGCATGCCTGTATTTCCTTAACCTCTCTAGGGTATGTAGGACGCTAGCGTCCCACCTGGCCAACGTCCAGTGAGATTGCTGAGCGCAAATTCAAATACAGAAATACTCATTATAAAAATTCATAAAAGATACAACTATTTTACATAGGTTTAAACATGAACTTCTTGTGAATCCAACCACGGTGTCAGATTTCAAATATGCTTTATGGTGAAAGCATACCTTACAATTATTTGAGAACATGGCCCCAGCAGACAAATGATTACAAACAGCAACCAGCCAAGTAGAAGAGTTACACAAGTCAGAAATAGAGATCAAATGAATCACTTACCTTTGATGATCTTCATATGTTTGCACTCAGAAGACATTAATTTATTCAATAAATGTTCCTTTTGTTCGATAAAGTCTCTCTTTATATCCGAAAACCTCCGTTTTGTTTGCGCGTTTTCTTCATTAATCCACAGGCTCAAACGCAGTCACAACAGGCAGACAAAAAAATCCAAATTGTATCCGTAAAGTTCATAGAAACATATCCAACGATGATTATATTCAAACCTTGTTTTTAGCCTAAATAATCGATAATATTTCAACCGGATAATAACGTCGTCAATATAAAAGGTAAACAAGAAAGGCACTCTCTCTGGTTGCGAGCATGAAAAAGCTCTGTGACACACACGGCAGGGTCCACTCATTCAGACTGCTCTTACTCCCTCATTTTTCAGAATACAAGCCTGAAACAATTTCTAAAGACTGTTGACATCTAGTGGAAGGCATAGGAACTGCAATTTGAGTCCTAAGTCAATGGATACTGTAATGGATTTGAATAGAAAACTACACACAAAAATGCCTACTTCCTGAATGGATTTTCCCTGGTTTTCGCCTGCCAAATCAGTTCTGTTATTCTCACAGACATTATTTTAACAGTTTTGGAAACTTTAGAGTGTTTTCTATCCAAATCTACGAATTATATACATATCCTATCTTCTGGGCCTGAGTAGAAGGTAGTTTAATTTGGGCATGCTTTTCATCCAAAATTCCAAATGCTGCCCCCTACCCTAGAGAAGTTAAACCTCTATTTTGCTGCGGAAAAGGAGGAGGTCAAAAGGGAGGTGAGTGTAACCGATGTGAAATGGCTAGCTAGTTAGCAGTGGTGCGCACTAATAGTGTTTCAATTGGTAATGTCACTCGCTCTGAGACCTTGAAGTAGTGGTTCCCCTTGCTCTGCAAGGGCTGTGGCTTTTGTGGAGCAATGGGCAACGATGCTTCGTGGGTGTCAGTTGTCTATGTGTGCAGAGGGTCCTTGGTTTGAGCCCGGCGAGGGGACGGACTAAAGTTATACTGTTACATATACACATTGCGAGATATTTGACGAAATCGACAAACATGCCTGTATTTCCCCTATAGGAAACAATGGGACGACCTCAGAGTTTCATGAGTAATTTTTTGCTGTTGTTTACATTCAAACTATAAACAACGTGGGCAGGTCTCATTGCCAACAATAGCGAAGCAGGCATTGTGACGTAGAACAATAAACTGGGAATAGAACGTTCGGAAGGTGAGTTGGTGCCACGGTGCTCAATAGGAGCTGGCAGTGAAAAATGCCCTAACATAAGGCCTGTTTTTTTCATGATTACTTTAGAACGATGGCAAGCAGCTAGGAAATATGCTCATATTATGAAACTGGGCTCCACGGCGGATGTAATGAACTAGTTATCAGAAAAAAAGTGTTGTTAAAAATGTCATGTGTCGAGCCTAGCGTAGCTAACTGCAGTGTTTATCCTGTATGTAGTCTGGCTACCTTGTCATTTTATATTTTTTTATTATAATTATTTTTTCATCTTTATTTTACCAGGTAGGCCAGTTGAGGACAAGTTCTCATTTGCAACTGCGACCTGGCCAAGATAAAGAATAGCAATTCGACACATACAACAACACAGAGTTACACATGGAAAAAACGAAACATAGTCAATAAGACAGTAGAACAAAAGAAAACAAAAGTCTATATACATTGAGTGCAAATGAGGTAAGACAAGGTAGTTAAAGGCAATACATAGGCCATGGTGGTAAGTAATTACAATATAGCTATTAAACACTGGAATGGTAGATGTGCAGAAGATGAATGTGCAAGTAGAGATACTGGGGTGCAAAGGAGCAAGATAAATAAATACATACTGTATGGGGATGAGGCAGGTAGATAGATGGCTGTTTACAGATGGGCTATGTACAGATACAGTGATCTGTGAGCTGCTCTGACAGCTGGTGCTTAAAGCTAGTAAGGGAGATATGAGTCTCCAGCTTCAGAGATTTTTGCAGTGCGTTCCATTCATTGGCAGCAGAGAACTGGAAGGAAAGATGACCAAAGGAGGAATTGGCTTTGGGGGTGACCAGTGAGATATACCTGCTGGAGTGCGTGCTACGAGTATACAGTAGCCTTAGTTTGTTCACGTACACTTCCTATGACTGGCAGCATGGTGCCTGCACCTGTGTTGTTGCCCAGCAACCGACTTAGTGTCATAGAACTCTGAGCTTTGGCTAAAGAAGATGTTACTATACCAGTTCCCCACAATGTTACCTATATATTGTTATTATAATACACAGTATTATCATATTGACGATCTACGAAACTAAAAGTCCTTAGTCAATCACGTGAAAGGAGAGCGAACTTCATGAAATGCAAAAAACACAATTCTTCACGTCCAATGCATTGCACTTCAACATCAACTGAAGTCATTTAGTAATATTATGATGATAATGAGATGTGATCCGGAGTGCTGGGCAGATTAATCAGCTAATGGCGATGCCCCACCATCCAAGAGTGTCCCTGTCAAAACACCATCAACACTGATTGGCCACTGTTCATCTCTCTCCTGATGCACTCAAACATCCATTCCCTACCTACCATATAAACCGTACACCACTGCCATTGCATGTCATTGGAACCGAGACAATAGGAACTCAGTTGGATAGAGAAAGGCTACAAAGTTGACATGCTATCTCAAATCAAATTGTATTTGTCACATGCGCCGAATACAATAGATGTCGACCTTACAGTGAAATGCTTCCTTACAAGCCCTTAACCAACAATGCAGTTTTAAGAAAAATACCTACAAAAATAAGAAATAAAAGTAACAAACAATTAAAGAGCAGCAGCAAAAATAACAATAGGCTATATACAGGGTGTACCAGTACAGAGTCAATGTGCGGGGGAACCGGTTAGTCAAGGCGATTGAGGTAATGTATACATAATAGGTAGAGTTATTAAAGTGACGTATGCATAGATAGTAACAGAGAGTAGCAGCAGTGTAACGGGGGAGGGAGGGGGGGCATCTCGGAACTAGACTTGGCCCTCCGGTACCACTTGCCGTTCTGTAGCAGAGAGAACAGTCTATGACTTGGGTGGCTGGAGTCTTTCACAATTTTTTTAGACCCTTCCTCTGACACCGCCTAGTTTAGAGGTCCTGGATGACAGGAAGCTTGGCCCCAGTGATGCACTGGGCCGTTTGCACTACCCTCTGTAGTGCCTTGCGGTCGGAGGCCGAGCAGTTGCCATACCAGGCAATGATGCAACCAGTCAGGTTCTCGATGGTGCAGCTGTAGAACCTTTTGAGGATCTGAGGACCCATGCCAAATCTTTTCAGTCACCTGAGTGGGAGTAGGTTTTGTTGTGCCCTCTTCACGACTGTCTTGGTGTGCTTGGACCATGTTAGTTTAATGGTGATGTGGACACCAAGGAAGGAACTTGAAGCTCTCAACTTGCTCCACTACGGCCCCGTCGATGAGAATGGGGGCGTGCTCGGTTCTCCTTTTCCTGTAGTTCACAATCATCTCCTTTGTCTTGATCACATTGAGGGAGAGGTTGTAGTCCGGGCACCACATGGCAAGGTCTCTGACCTCCTCCCTATAGGCTGTCTCGTCATTGTCGGTGATCAGGCCTACCACTGTTGTGTCATCGGCAAACTTAATGATGGTGTTGGAGTCGTGCTGGGCTGTGCAGTCATGAGTGAACAGGGAGTAGAGGAGGGGACTAAGCACGCACCCCTGAGGGGCCCCTGTGTTGCTACCTACCCTTACCACCTGGGGGCGTTCGGTCATGAAGTCAAGGATCCAGTTGCAGAGGGAGGTGTTTAGTCCCCGGGTCCTGTGTATAGGTGGGTGTTTGTTTGTATTTCAGAGGTACAGTATTTGAGACCAATATTCCAAAGTGATCTAGTAGACATAACACCATTATTAGCATTCACAGACTCTTACGAAGTATCATGGAGCAATTAACGCCTTCTAACATCATGGCATGATACGGTATAAAACCATTTACAGAGGCTTAAGTAGAAGCACTGTATATTGTATTGCCATACCGCCTTATCTAATTGAGGTAATACAGTACGTATACATTACCTACATGACAAGCATTTATTTGGTCACCTTGGTGGCCAAATAAAAGTATTAGTCGACTTAAAGAATTAGTAGTATGTAGCCATTTTTCCACATTTGATTTATTTTATCGCACCCTAGTTTGTATTATTTAATGTCAAGGGGATATTTGTTTAATGTGTTTTATCTATGAGCCTTTTACAAACAGTATATCCACATACAAGCATTTTGATAAATAGTTATTGAGTACCCGAGATTCCATAACAATATCCGATAATGACACGAGTGGAAATGGTTACAGGATACAAATCTTAACACTTAGTGTTTGTGGTCATTTCTAAGTGTGTGTGTTTGTATGTGCAGTCAGTTGGCTTTTGACTTCAGTTTAACCCATCCTGTAAAGGTGTGTGTGTGTATACGCGTGCGTCTGTGTGTGTGTGTGTGTGTTTGTGTGTGTGTGTGTGTGTATACGTGCGCACAGATAGTATATCCACGCTTGCTTCCATGTGTGTGAGTGCATGATTGCTCGTGTTGTAGGTGTGAGATTTGTGTATGTGGGTAGCCTAGTTGTTTGGTATAAAATGAAATCTTTCTGACAGGGGGAGTGACTGGAGTCAGCGCTTTTCCTCCCCCCTTCATCCCCCCCGTTGTTCAATCCATCCAGCCGCTGTCACGGCGGGGGAGCAGACAATCTATCAAGGCATCGGGAGGCATTCTCCTCACCTGCACCGCGCCTTTAATGAACAGCCAACATGATCCCGGCTGACAAGCAGGAAATGGATGTAATAAAGATTGTTTTTGCATGCTCTTTGCATCCCTGATAAATCGCCTCGCTGTGCAACAGATACTGGAGCCACATGGAAATTTGATTTCACACGGTGAGGCGGAGAGTGATGGGGCGAGAGAGAGAGAGAGTGGAGAGGGGAGAAAGAAAGCGCTGGCAGTGGCAGGGTCACTTCATGTTTTTTGTTCTCTATAGCTGGGAACGTGCTAAAGCTAAATGACGTGGGTGGCGGTGGTGTGTATTGGTTTACTGGGACCCTCCCTGGCTCCTCTAGTCCTGCCGAGCGTTGCTGGTTCTGTGGTGCCCCCAGCGATCGGAGGATTTTCCTCCTCCACACCTCCCGCTCAACCCTCTACACTTCTCGCACCCACTCACCCACTTTACCCAAATCCCGTTCCACACATACTGTAGTCTCAGTAGGGTTCAGAGGGCATTGAGGTCAGAAGGTCACTGTGACCACTCTTCTCTACGTACTGTACAGGCTGTCTATCACCACCCACCCACGCTCATCTGCCGTAACATCTCTGGTTCCCTCGAGACTGAATATGGCTTGCGAGATTACTAGTATTATAACAGAAGATAATGCAGGGAGGGGACAAAGTGGGAGGATAGGAGAGAGGAGGGGACAGAGAGAATGATTATAAAAGTAAGATAGAGGGAGGGGGCAAAAGCAAATGCTGGGTGATGGAAAGGGGGGAGAATAAAAGGGATCGAGGGAGAGACAGGGAAATGCAGATATAGAATGGGCAATTTATGATTTAACCACTGCAGAAAGAGAGAGAGCGGGAGGGATATAAAGGGGGGCCTAGAGAAAGGGGTAGTGAGAGACATGAACCTTTCCTCAGAGAGAGTCGAGCTGTTTTATCTGACTACACTCTTAGAACATTTTTTTTATTTGGCTGTCCTCATAGGAGAGAACCCTTTTTGGTTCCAGCTAGAAGCCTTTTGGTTCCAGGTAGAAGTCTTTTGGACCCTTTCCTCAGAGGGTTTTTACGTTGAACCAAAAAGGGTTCTCCCTGGAATCAAAAAGGGTTCTCCTACTAGAACAGCTGAATAACTCTTTTGGAACCAGAGTGTACCATCCACCCCTTGTAAACCTTGGCTTTCCGCTCTTCTCCTCTCCTCTCCTATCCTCTCCCTCTATTCCTCCTCATCCACCCTCATCCTTTTCTCCACCTCCACAACCACCTCACCCAACATAGAACCTCAACCTCCATATGCCTGTAGTAGTTGTGTGTGTGGCAGTCTTTCACAACACCCTACAGTAAATTAATGCATTTTCAGAACGACATGTGGCCAGCCTCACGGCTTTGGTCTCAAGGTCAAGCCTCCATTATCATTGCACTGAATGAACTTCCAACCACAACATATAGAATAGACTTCCAACCACAACGTAAGGATTGGGCCATTGGGATTGAGTAAGATGGTGGCTGAGAGGCCTACTTGCTTCTCTCTCTCTCTCACGGGGACTTGTGTATGTATTTGTGTGTATCTAGAGAAACATTAGCCAGGATCTATATTGGTTTGGCGGCTGCCCCCTGTAGTGGCGCAGGTATGGGTTATGTGACGATGTCTCTCACCGCAGCGCTGTCTGTCGTTGGCACATTGTGGCGTCTCTCCATAGCCAGGTCACCTATGATACAAGTCAGTATTCGACATCCATCCATGTCTCAGGACGTCAGGAGACGACGTGGAAACCCGGCCACTAGGGGCAACCGTGAGCGCTGTTACCTTCAAGTAGGTTTCGGTTTTGCTAGGGTGCTGTGGACGGGGATGGCGGATTGGCGTCAGCATCTGCCTCTGATTCCAAAGTTTGAATCCAGTGATAGAAAGTTGTTTTTGATATTTTCCTTTAAGCCTATCCCAAACCTTAACTGTTACCTGAACCATTTGGAGTTAATGCCTGAACTTAACCCTAACCTTAAAAATGTGGAGTTAATGCCTGAACTTAACCCTAACCTTAAAAATGTGGAGTTAATGCCTGAACTTAACCCTAACCTTAAAAATGTGGAGTTAATGCCTGAACGTAACCTTACATAACCTCCCCCCAGTCACACCACCACTACTGCACACAACAGTATATACCCACTACTTGTTTAGGCTGCCCCCGCGCTCATTTACATGAAATAAGATGGAAATGCAGCCCTTATTTATGCCAACAGAAATGGAGTGTTATTAAGGGCACCATTGTGCAAAAGCGACGGTCGCACTGCGAATACATTACAGAGGCTATTTCTGGAGAGGCTCCAGCCACACAGAGGGTAATGCTTTACTACTCCCTGATGGCATCGTCACTCCGTGTGTCAGGGCTCTGTGTGTATGTGTGTGTGTTTGTGTGTTTATAAGGCTCCGTGTGTGTGTGTGTGTGTGTGTGTGTGTGTGTGTGTGTGTGTGTGTGTGTGTGTGTGTGTGTGTGTGTGTGTGTGTGTGTGTGTGTGTGTGTGTGTGTGTGTGTGTGTGTGTGTGTATACTAGTAGACTGAGGAGAAGGGCTGTGCGGGTGGGAAAGTGCTTGCATGTGTGTGCGTGTGATGGGATGTGTGGATGTGTAAGTAGGTGTGTGTGCGTATTTTCTGCGATTTTCAGTGACGGAGAGGTTACCCGTGATTGACAGTGTACGCGGCCCCCGCTGTATAATAGTTTGTGAGCTGTGAGTTGAGGTGAGAGGCAGGTATAGCCACAGTAGTACTCTCCATCTGTCTGCTGTGCTGTGCAGCGCGGTGTAGTTAGAAATGATCCTGTGTCAGATTCTATTCTAAATCCCACAATTACTAAGGTTATAACCAAAGAGGAAATCTGGTCTTAGACCAGTTTATCACACTAACATACCCCCTCTAGAGTGACCCTGTTGGCCAGCCAGTAGCCTCAGTCTGACCTGATCCCAGACCAGTCAACCCTGACCTCAGTTCACCTGAACCTGCTCCCCACTGACCACCCTCGGACCACTCTGTGACCTCTGACCTATGCCCTGGCTAGGTGCCGTCACTGGACCATGGCTTCCCTGGGTAAATATTATGAGTTTCTCAACTGCATGCAGCTGCACGGGAGCCGAGACAAAGGGCAGAGGGAGAGGGGGAGGTGTGTGTGTGTGTGTGTTTCAGAGAGGTTTAGCATCTTATTTAATGCTGTGCAGGGGGTGGGGGAGCCCCCTGGGTGTGTGTGCTGTGATATAGGGATTGAGTGAAATAGAGACGGGCTGTGGGAGAGAGAGAGAGAGACTGAGACTGATTTGTGGACATGCTGCCTTTTTACAGGCCTTGTAATGGAGTTTATTATCATGTGAGTAGCGTTAGGGGAGCATATGTCATCTGTCCTGTGCAAGGGTGGCCATTTTGAACACAGGATGGTAAAACAAAAGCAAAACAAGCTCGAGTCCATTATGTGAAAATACTTCCTAGCTGAGTGAATACATGTGAATGGTATTATTCCCCTTGTCAAATATATATTTTATGTTATGTACTGATGGCTAGTGTAAATTATATTGTCAGATAGGTCTATAGAAATAACAGATCTGTTCTACGAATGTACCTACCCATTGAGCTGTGTAACTGTTCTCGCACAACATTTGTCATCATCTGTGTGTGTTTGTGTTTTTGTGTGAGAGAGAGAGAGAGAGAGAGAGAGAGAGAGAGAGAGAGAGAGAGAGAGAGAGAGAGAGGAGACTCACCGCAGCACCACACAACATTTGTCATCATCTGTGTGTGTGTGTGTTTGTGTTGTTGTGAGAGAGCGAGAGAGAGAGAGAGAGAGAGAGAGAGAGAGAGAGAGAGAGAGAGAGAGAGAGAGAGAAAGAGAGGGACAAGGAAAGGAAGAGAGAGAGAGAAAGAGAGAGAGAGACAAGGAAAGGAGAAGAGAGAGAGAGAGAGAGAGAGGAAGAGAGAGAGTGGGTAGCCAGAGACAGCTGTTGTGTCTTGGAAAATACAGATCAAATAAGCTAATGTCAAGGCCTGCGCCGTCCCATAACTTCTCCATTCAAGCAGAGGGCAAACTGCGGTCAAATTCTATTGATTTTTCCAGGGCTTGTGGCAATATATCTTTCTACTGAACCAAGTAGACCTTTCCAGTATTAACATTGGAAGTATTTCTGAGCAACGTGCATTATGAGAATACTATTTTCAATATAATATTATAATACTTAACTCTATCTATATGTTAATCGACATTCTACAGTATGTCCATCATACAAGGTCAACATTACTTTGGCAACACCCCATTTTTAAAAAACGATCCCTGTTTGTGATGTGAATTACCCAAACCAATAGACCTAATGTGGTCCCTCTGAGTTAGAGAGGCTCTATAATTGTTGTGTTTGTGAGCGACCATGCACGCGTGTGCAGTTGTGTGCATGTTTGAATGAGTTTCAGTATTTGTGTGTATGTGATTATATACAATAAGTGTTTATCAGCGTGTGTGTGTGAATTTGTGTTTATCAGCGTGTGTGTTTGTGTGTGCGTGGGTGGGTGTGTGATGGATGGTGCCCGCTCCGTGTTTACCTATCCCATGATTTCCTGTGCGTGCGGGTAACAAGTGGAGTTTGGCAGGATTAATGAGCGTGTGGGTGCTGAATGGATGTTTGGGGTTGTGTGGTCCTCCATCACGGGCCTAGCAGCCCAGAGCCCCCCAGAGCTTAGCCTTAGCCCCTCCACCACCACCACCGTCACAACCGCTAACTCTAGCTTCCGCTCAGCCTGCTCTTGATTATGCATGCTTAGCAAAGTCCCATTAAACAATCAGCAGCGTTAAACAAAGGCAAAGCATTCACATCCTTTACTCACTGAGAGTTATCCTAACCCTCAAGAGAGTGATACGATCCCTAGAGTTAGTGTTGATAACTGGAATTCGTTATGACGGAGTGCTTTTAACTCCATTAAGAATAAGCAGAGACAGGGAATTACATTCATGGCGTTATCCACAGATGTGGGAGGGGCCTCATTGTCATATTTCCCAGCCTGCTCTTATTGTTTGATTCAATATCTGTGTTTTCGCATGTATATTGATTGTTTTTGATCTTATGTGTCACAAAGATAAGAAACATGCATTTTGTCAAATAGTTCAATCTTTAAGTGGTTGGTTTTATAGCAACCATTAGTCAAGTCAAATGTTATTGGTCACATGCGCCGAATACGACAGGTGCAGACTTTAAAGTGAAATGCTAACATACGAGCCCATTCCCAACAGTGAAGGCTTAAAAAGTAAGACAAATATTTGCTAAATTAAAGAGGAAATAGTAACACAATAAAATCAAAACAAGGCTATATACAAGGAGTACCATTACCAAGTCAATATACTTGGGTTTGAGGTAGTACAGTTGAAGTCAGAAGTTTACATACACTTAGGTTGGAGTCATTAAAACTCGTTTTTCAACCACTCCACAATTTCTTGTTAACAAACTATAGTTTTGGTAAGTCGGTTAGGACATCTACTTTGTGCATGACACAAGTAATTCTTCCAACAATTGTTTACAGACAGATTATTTCACTTATAATTCACTGTATCACAATTCCAGTTGGTCAGGTGTTTACATACACTAAGTTGACTGTGCCTTTAAACAGTTTGGAAAATTCCAGAAAATTATGCCATGGCTTTAGAATGTTCTGATAGGCTAATTGACATCATTTGAGTCAATTGGATGTGTACCTGTGGCTGTATTTCAAGGCCGACCTTCAAACTCAGTGCCCCTTTGCTTGACATCATGGGAAAGTCAAAAGAAATCAGCCAAGACCTCAGAAAAAAAATTGTAGACCTCCACAAGTTTGGCTCATCATTGGGAACAATTCCCAAACGCCTGAATGCACCACTTTCATCTGTACAAAAGTGCAAATCAATCCCAGAACAACAGTAAAGGACCTTGTGAAGATAGAGGAAACAGGTACAAAATGATCTATATACACAGTAAAGAGAGTCCTATATCAACATAACCTGAAAGGCCGCTCAGCAAGGAAGAAGCTACTGCTCCAAAACTGCCATTAAAAAAGCCAGACTACGGTTTGCAACTGCACATGGGGACAATGATGGTACTTTTTGGAGAAATGTCCTCTGGTCTGATGAAACCGAAATAGAACTGTTTGGCCATAATGACCATTGTTATGTTTGGAAGAAAAAGGGGGAGGCTTGCAAGTAAAAGAACACCATCCCAACCGTGAAGCACGGGGGTGGCAGCATCATGTTGTGGGGGTGCTTTGCTGCAAGAGGGACTGGTGCACTTCACAAAATAGATGGCATGAGGGAGGAAAATTAGGTGGATATATTGAAGCAACAGCTCAAGACATCAGTCAGTCAGTTAAAGCTTGGTCACAAATGGGTCTTCCAAATGGACAATGACCCCAAGCATACTTCCAAAGTTGTGGCAAAATGGCTTAATGACAACAAAGGCAAGGTATTGGAGTGGCCATCACAAAGCCCTGACCTCAATCCTATAGAAAATTTGTGGGCAGAACTGAAAAAGAGTGTGTGCGCAAGGAGGCCTACAAACCTGACTCCGTTGCACCAGCTCTGTCAGGAGGAATGGGCCAACATTCACTCAACTTATTGTGGGAAGCTTGTGGATGGCTACCCGAAACATTTGACCCAAGTTAAATTTAAAGGCAATGCTACCAAATACTTATTGAGTGTATGTAAACTTCTGACCCACTGGGAATGTGATGAAAGAAATAAAAGCTGAAATAAATTCACTATTATTCTGACATTTCACATTCTTAAACTAAAGTGGTGATCCTAACTGACCTAACACAGGGAGTTTTTACTAGGATTACAGTTTCTCAATTGTTTAAGCACAATTTTGAAAACAGGGCCCGGTTTGTCAAAACACTACACACAATTAGCACAACCCTACACCAAAGTAGCACAACACTTCAGAGCATTTGCAAAATGGAACACTTGTCAAAACTATACACGACTTCATAAAAATAATATTTTGTTACCATACGAAACACACATTTCATATGCCTTCAATCTTTTTGAACCAGTTACACACTGCTGTTGCTAACCTAACACTTTTAGCAAGTCTAATTGTCAGTGATTAGAGTATTGTAAATGAAGTACACAGAGAAAGTGCAACTATACAAACACTACACCAATGCTGCAGACTGAGGAAAATATCATTTATTTCTCTCCATATACCCAAATCAGTTAACATGTCAACATGGAGAATCACAACAAAACATGTCCCAGTTTTCATGCTACTACAGTAGTGTGCATAACACTTAGCTCAGCAAACAGACAAACGTAAAATACTGTATCCAGTACAGGTTACAATTGCAGTAAACAACAACAACCATAAAAAAATAATCTGGAAAAAAAACGGACAATATTGTACAGAAAATACTACAGTAAACATACTTTACATTATCTCTTCGCCTAGCTGGATCTGGCCAGAGAATTTCATCAACATCACAAGCAATATCGTCATTAGCAAGACAACGCGGGAAGAACCGTTTTGAATGTCGAGTCCATCCTTGCACAGCTGCGGCGTTGACTTGGTCACAGGCGTCCTCCATGGCCTGAATGAGGGGTACCTGAGCCTGGGGCTGGAGATCGTAAACCTCCATGGCCTGAATGAGGGGTACCTGAGCCTGGGGCTGGAGATCATCAACCTCCATGGCCTGAATGAGGGGTACCTGAGCCTGGGGCTGGAGATCATCAACCTCCATGGCCTGAATGAGGGGTACCTGAGCCTGGGGCTGGAGATCGTAAACATTCCACCGCCATGCAGAGAAACAGAGTGTATGGTGGAAGGTATAGTACTGTCAACTGTGGATGGTGTTGACACCAGTTCTGGACCAAAGCAGAGCGGTGGAATGACATGGTCCCAGATGACCGTGTATTGCATCTGGTGCATTTCATTACCTGCTGTGACGATGTGGTGCAATCGGTCCAAAACATGTGAGAATGTGAAGTGTTGTAAGGGCCCATTTTGGAATGACGGAGGACAACCCCATGCTGTGAAAGGGCAGCGCAAAGGGTGATGTTACCTCCACGTTGCCCTGGGACATTGATTATAGCCCTGTGGCCAATGATATTTCTGCCTCTCCTTCTTGCTTTTGTGAGGTTCATCAATATACTGTATATGAATTCATGCAGGATTTCCTCAGCATCCATCTGCAAAACTCCCTGAAATACAGTGAAAGACAAGATTGTGTAATTCGGGATAGGTCTAGTATACAGTCAATGTAAAACAGTCATGTGTGCAGTATGCAACATCACAGTGCTAAAGTGAACAATACAAACCTCCACATACTCATGCCGCAGCCGTTTGACCCGCTCTGAATGCCGCTCAAAAGGCACTCGATAAAGTTGTTTCATTTGAACCAGATGTCTTTTCAGGATGCGTGCCAGTGTTGACTGAGAGACCTGATGGACATCATTGAAAATGGGATGGTCACTGATAATGTTGGCTTGTAGTTCTCTGAGCCTGATAGCATTATTGGCCAAAACCATGTTTATTATCTCTCTCTTGTTCTTGCGTGAATATGGGCCCCCTTCCTCCTTGTCGTTCCCGACCCTCAATCCTATGTAGAGAATAATACATAAACTTACTGTACAATGTCACAGGAAGGGGTACCACAAGTGCTGATATGGTGCATACAATAAGCAGCTGATTACTGTAACTGTTGACACTGTTAACCTGTTAACCTGTTTTCCTGTCGAAAAGTCCTTATGACAGATGCCACTGTATATCTGCTAAGATTTGGCTGAACTCTCAGTCCAGCCTCCCTCAGCGTCAATCCGTGGTTCGCAACATGGTCCACTAGTGTTGCACGAATGTCATTTGATAAGTTTGGTCCGCTTCTTCTTTGTGCATGTCCTCCTCCTGCTTCAGGTCTTCCTCGACCTCTGGCTCTGCCTCGGCCTCTTCCTCTGCCTCTTCCTCTGCCTCTTCCTCTGCCTCTGCCTCTGCCTCTTCCTCTTCCTCTGCCTCTTCCTCTTCCTCTGCCTCTTCCTCTTCCTCTGCCTCTTCCTCTGCCTCTTCCTCTTCCTGCCCCTTCCTCTGCCTCTTCCTCTGCCTCTTCCTCTGTGTCCTCCTCCTCTCACCCTTACTCTTCTTCTGACTCCTTCCATTTTGTTTGAAGGCAGGTGAACCTACCTGCTGCATTTTTATAGTGCTTAAACCTGATTGGTGTGTCTACAATTTAGCAATCATGTGTTTGTTCACCTGGTGGCTGTGTTTAACAGATTGGCTCATAGGTGTGGTAATTTGACAGTCAGTGCTTTGGAATTTGCAAGGAAGTGACATCATGATATACTTAGTGTGTTTAGTGTTTTGCAAATCACTGTGTGTAATGTTTTGCAAATAGTGTGAAGCTGACAATGTGCTTACAGTTGTGCAAATCTAGCCTTGTGTTTTGCTAGCCTTGTGTTTTGCTTCTTGAGTGTAAGGTTTTGCCAATTGTGGGAAAAGTTCAATTTTAGTGTGTAAGCAATCGTAAAAAACTGGAAATGTCAGGAATTGTGAAAAACTGAGTTGAAATGTATTTGGCTAAAGTATGTAAACTTCCGACTTCAACTGTACATGTAAGTAGGGGTAAAAGTTACTAGGCAGTCAGGATATATAATTAATAGAGTAGCAGCAGCACATGTAAATTGTGTGTGTGTGTGTGTGTGTGTGTGTGTGTGTGTGTGTGTGTGTGTGTGTGTGTGTGTGTGTGTGTGTGTGTGTGTGTGTGTGTGTGTGTGTGTGTGTGTGTGTGTGTGTGTGTGTGTGTGTGTGTGTGTGTGTGTGTGTGTGTGTGTGTGTGTGTGTGTGTGTGCACGTGCATGCGTGCGTATGTTGAGGTGAGTGGGCATAGAGCCAGTGCAAGGGAGTCTGTGCAAAACTATTAAGATAAAGAAATAAAGAATGAAGGGGATCAAAGTAAATTGTCCAGATAGCCATTTGGTTAACTGTTCAGCAGTCTTACGGGCAAAAGCTGTTCAGTTGCCTTTTGGTCACAGACTTGGTGCTCCGGTACCGCTTGCTGTGCGGTAGCAGAGAGAAAAGTATATGACGTGGGTAGCTGGAGTCTTTGAAATTTTTTAGGGCTTCCCTCTGACACCGCCTAGTATAGATGTTCTGGATGGCTGAGAGTTCGACCCCAGTGATGTACTGGGCCGTACGCACTACCCTCTGTAGTGCCTTGTGATCGGACGCCGAGCAGTTGCCATACCGAGCGGTGATGCAGCCTGTCGAGATGCTCTCAATGGTGCAGCTATAGAACGTTTTGAGGATTTGAGGGACCATGCCCAATCTTTTCAGCCTCCTGAGGTGAGAAGAGGCATTGGCGTGTGTTTGGACCATGATACGTCCTTAGTGGCACCAAGAAACTTGAATCTTTCGACCAGTTCCACTATAGCCCCTTCGATGTGAATGTGGGCGTAATCAGCCAGTGGCAAGATATATCATGTACAAGAAACGTTATGATGAGCGCCAACAAAAAATACACAAAATAGCACAATTGGTCAGGAGCCCGTAAAACGGCCACCATTCCGTCCGGCGCAATTGACACACCCTAGTGGGATGTTATTCCAGTTGACATGGTGTCAGTAGTCTCCATGTACTGTATCTTTCTAAATGCAAGTGGCGATGTAAAAGTGATGTGTATCTTGTAAACCATTGTGACAAATTAAGAAATATTCAAATAAAGCCTTATACCCTTGTAACTCAAAGGAAGTAAACCCGAAAGAGAAGTGTACTCTGCTGGAGTTGATTGTAAAAAAATAAAATAAAAATACAACTCTGAAAACAGTAAAATGGCAGTTGGAGTAACATTTAACGTGTTCACGCTACACGTTCCCCAAGGGCACCCCCCCCTCCCCGCTCAACTCAAAAGGTGGCGCACAGAATGCAAATATATTCTTAGAGATATTTAAGCTCCACACATTAACAAGTCCAATAGCTCAAATGAAAGATAAACACCTTGTTCATCTACCCAGCGAGTCAGATTTCTAAAATGTTTTACGGCGAAAACATAGCACATATGTATGTCAAATCACCACAAAGACACAGACGATATGTCGTAATTTTGTCGAACAAAAGATGCAATCACAAACGCAGGATTAAAAGAAAAATAATTCACTAACCTTTTGAAAATCTTCATCAGATGACAGTAATAGGACATGTTACACAGTACATTTATGGTTTTTCAATAATATGCCATTTATATCCATAAATCTCAGTTTACATTGACGCCATGTTCAGAAAATCCTCAAAAATGTCCGGAGAAATTATAGATAGCTCCGCCAGATAACGCCAGATAACAGCAATACACATCCTAAACTTTGACTAAATATACATGTTCTACATATAGTTAGAAAGATACACTGCTTCTTAATGCAACCGCTTTGTCACATTTCTTTTTAACGTTACAGAAATCGTTCACTATTCAATAATCTGAGGCGGCGCTCAGACATAAGCAATATTTCTCCGCTATGTTGGAGTCAACAGAAATACAAAATTACAACATAAATATTCCCTTACCTTTGATGGTCTTCGATCAGAATGTAGTGGAAGGAGTCATACTTACCCAATACATTGTTTTGTTTCAGTTCGTGTGTAGTTATAATAGCATAGGCTACCCGTGTCAGCTGAAATGCATCCAAAATGACTTCTGGTCCCGAACAGTTGCGCATCAAAACTTCAAAATTACATATTATATGTTGATTAAACTGGTCAAACTAAGTGCAGAATCAAGCTTTAGGATGTTATAAACGTACAAAACAATTGGCGATTCAACCGGACAAAAGCAATTCTTCTCAGACCTTCTGGAACGGATGGATGACTGTGTACAATTCGCGCTCGAACGCGCATGTATTTTCTCATGACACCCACTATTTTGCCTGCCAAAGGGTCAAAGCTCGCGGGATTTGCGCAGTTAAACGCTCTACTGATAGAGGACATCTCGTGGAAGACATAGAAAGTGTTTCCAGATCCATAGCTGGTTGGGAAGGGTGGGGGCGATGATGTCAAAGTTGCCCCAACTTTCTGGATGCCAAAACTAGTTTGGGAGATTGCCTGCCCTGTGAGTTCTGCTATACTTACAGACATAATTCAAACGGTTCTAGAAGCATTCGAGTGTTTTCTATCCACTAATAATTATTATATGCATATATTAGCAATTTTGGACAGATTTTTTTCAGTTTACTATGGGCACGCAATTCATCCAAGGGTAGCAGTATTGTCCCGAGCCTTAACAGGTTTTAAGCAACTCTTGAGATTTGAATGTTTATTGTCATTTTATGATGGTGATGGTGGTGTCATTTTAACTCCAGAAATAACACCATCACCAGAGTAGTGTCAACACAAAATGGGGGTGGGACCATGTAAACCCCAAAATAGTCTTACATTTGACTACATAGGAGTTGACTTAACTCTTGCAATATTTCTGTACTGTGTATAAAACGCTGCCCTTAGGTCTATGTATTTTCTGTATAGGAGAGGGGCGGGTTGTGGACATGAAATGATTGCGTAACACTTTTTGACTTCCAACCACATGTTATGACATCATTTCCGTAACATGACATTCTGTTGAGAAAGTAGACCACAAGTCATTCTGCCAATTAACTCACAATATAACTAATATGATTGATGAGGAATATGACTGTCTTGGTGGGGGAATTCTGAGTGGAACAGGCAGTTATTTTGTAGCCCTTTTGACAGTCGGTTATTGGTGCTTCACGGTGACAATTCTAGAAGTGGTGTTTCCCATATTGGCAAAGATCACTTACTAACCTTTCTTCCTCGTCAATCTCCTCAAGGTGCTTCCGTCAATTATTGAAGTGTTGCAGGGGTCTGATGATGCTAATGCTTGGGTGGGATGTGTAGTGGGAGTACTAATAGGCAGTACATACGGTATTACCACCTCTGTGTGGTTATATGTCTTTATGTGACCGTATGTCTCTGTGTGTGTGCGTTTGTGTGTGTGTGTGTGTGTGTGTGTGTGTGTGTGTGTGTGTGTGTGTGTGTGTGTGTGTGTGTGTGTGTGTGTGTGTGTGTGTGTGTGTGTGTGTGTGGCGAGCAGGGCTGGGAGAAAGGGACAGCAGGGTAGAGCAGAAATCAAATCACTTAATTGCAGCATTTTTCATCTCCATCTTTTGTTTTATGGCGGTGGAGGGCCGGCGAGTGGCTGCCTGTGATTCATGGGCATCACGGCGCCCGCGAGCAGAGCCATCCCTCACTGCCGCCCGCCGCTGCTACCCAAAGCACCCGCACAATTACGGTGATGAATATGACTTGTTGTTGTTTTTTTAGCGGGTTTTTAGCGGGAGCAGGTTGTGCTTAATGCAGCCGCTGAGCCGGGGAATCAGGGACAGCCCCTCTCTCTGTGCTGCTCCTTTTCTCAGAGGAGAGCCTGCTGGGCCCACTGGGGACTGTGAGTCACAGGGAGAGAGACAAAGAGGTAGGGATATGGGGAGGGAGGAAGAAGGAGATATGGGGAGAGCTGGAGAGAGATACATGGACAGAGGGAAAAATATGGGCAGGGAGTAAGAGAGACATACAGGGAAAGAGAGAAATGGGGAGGGAGGAAGCGCGAGATACAGGGAGAGGTACGGGAAGAGAAGAGGAGAGAGATACAGGGAGATAATGATACATGCAGGGAAGGGGAAGGAGGAGGGTGAAAAGGGAAAGACTTAAGGTTGAGAGGGGAGGGAAGGAGGGCCGATATACTGTAGATAGAAAGGGAGGAAAATGAAAGTTGTGGTGGTTGAGGGGGAATGGAAGTCCTATAGTAGCACATGGCCTTTAGATTTCTAGGCATCACCTCAGAGAGCACTGTGTCATTCAATTCTACCTCTCCTCACAGTGACTCCTCACCTAGGTAAATCCATTCTACCACCCCAGGCCTATCCCACTCCCCACTCCCCACCTGAGATCCTCTGATTTGGTCCAGACCCGGTTTGAGTATGCCATTCTCCTCCCCTCTCCCAGATGCAGGCCTCCAGATCAACCCATCGACACACTCTTTCATCACACACTCCGGAGTGTAAACCCGTTCTGTCAGGGAGGGTTGCCTCCCCATTGACTTTCCAAAAGGAGTCTCCGTGTGAGTCCCAAATAGCACCCTATTCTCTTTTTAGTGGACTACTTTTAACCAGGGCCGATATGGCTCTGGTCAAAAGTAGTGCACTATATAGGGAATAGGGTGCCATTTGAGACACATGCCTCTCATGTTGGGGGCTTCACACAGTGTTGAACAGAGAGGAAGAAGAAACGAAACCAAAGGTTCAGCTGTCACGCTTTTTCATTTGTTTGTTTGTTTGATTTTGTACACCTCATAGAGGGGGACAGGTGTGTGTTTGTTTGGTTTTGTACGCCACATAGAGGGGGACAGGTGTGTGTTTGAGAGTGGCGGGGTGTGGGTTTTTTTGAGCGTAAAGACCTCGTCTGGCTCGCTCTCTGATGGTTGTGTTTGTGTATTGCGTCTCCCCCGGCCCCTGCCTGACAAAATGCGGGAGAGGAAGTGAGATGAGAGGATTCTGTCCTGATTAGAAAATGTGGAATCAGACTTCCATTTTCTCAGCCCCTAAACGGCTTTAGATACAGTACATTTTCCCACCCAGAGAGAGAGATATGGAGAAGGAGAGAGAGAGAGAGAATGGGGAGTCTGAGAGTGATAGAGAGGGCGAATGAGGACAGAACGTGAAAAGGAGATGGACAGGGAGATAAGGGGGGGGGGGGGCAGGGAGAAGAGAAAGATGGCATATGAGAGAGGCTGTGCGCTTTCCCATTCAATCTTCCCGACAACAACGTTCCTCCTCCATCTTCTCTCACAGGCACTCACACACTCACACACTCACACAAAAAAGTATAATAAGGAAAGACTTCTAATAAGGACGGCTACATCAATGGCCAGCGGGTTTACAGTCTGCGTGAGCGTTTGTGTGTGCTTTGGTGCATGCGTATCTGTGTGTGTGGGTGCGTGTTTGTGTGTGTGTGCGCAAGCGCGTTTGTGTGTTTTAGACAGACCGTTTTTAAATATTAATCTCAATGTCAAAGGCATAGAGGGTTTTGATATTCATGCGGCAGCCAGAGTGTTGTTACTCTGTGTACTGGTGTCTCACCCCTACCGCTGCTGCTGCTACTCCCTCTGGCTCCCTGGGTCATTAGGACTGCTTGTCTGCTTCCCTATACCTTTGTATCATCCGTATGATTGTGTGTAGGTCTACATACATGGACTCAAGTCTGTTTGTGCTTAAAGTGTATGCATGTGTTTGTGTGCGTGTGTTATGTGGGAGCTAACGCGTGTCTGTATGTGTGTGTTATGTGTGTATATGCAGGAGTGTGTGTGCGTGTGTGTCGCCATTGTTTTCTGTATCTGTATCTGAGGCAATCCTACAGTCTAGTTAAGTGGAGAACTCCTGGGTCTCCTCATTATTTGTCATTCATCAAACTGGCCACCTCCTCCCCTGTGCCCCAGCAGAGATCCACCGCACACACACGCACGCACACACACACACACACACACACACACCCTCACACACACACACACACACACACACACACACACACACACACACACACACACACACACACACACACACACACACACACACACACACACACACACACACACACACACACACAGAATTTACAGTAGGTACAGGGGAGAAGGGAAAAGAATGACTAAAGTAAATCTCAATTTTAAACCTCTGTGTAGGATGGTGTTGTTTCCATATAGAGGGGTTTATTATGATTCAAACCAATAAAATGTTATTTGTCACATGCGCCGAATACAACAGAAGGCAGTAGACTTACTTACGAGCCGTTTCCCAACAATGTAGAGTAAAAAAAAAAAAAACATTTAACAATGCTAGATACAGTACAACGTATAGCGGTACTGAGTCAATGTGCAGGGGTACGAGTTAGTTGAGGTAATATTATGTACATGTAGGTAAAAGTAAAAGTGACTAGGCAAACAGGACATAATAAACAAAGTAGCAGCGTATGAGTGAGATAGTGTGTATTTATGTGTGTTGCGTCCATATGCATGTGTGTGTGTTGTGTGTTGGAGTGTCACTGTAAGTATGTCTGGGTGTGGGTAGAGTCGAGTGAGTGTGCATAGAGTCTGTGCAAGAGATTCAGTGCAAAGAAGGGTCAATGCAAATAGTTTGGGTATCCATGTAATTAACTGTTCAGCAGTCTTGTGGCCTGGGGGTAGAAGCTGTTCAGGAGTCTTTTGGTCCCAGACTTGTATGCTTGCCGTGCGTGCTGTAGCAGAGCGAACGCACCCCCCTCTGTTGTGCCTTGCGATCAAGGGCGGTGAAGTTCCCACACCGAACGGTAATGCAGCACCTCAAGATGCTCTCAATGGTGTAGCTTTGTAACGTTTTGAGAATCTGAAGGGTCCAAGCCAAATCATTATAACCTCCTGGGGAGGAAAAGGCGTTGCCGTGCCTTCTTCACGACTTTGCTGGTGTGAGAGGACCTTGATGATGTGGATAAAGAGGAACATGAAGCTCTCGACCTGCTCCACTACAGCCCAGTTGATATGTACTCGGCCCTCAGTTTCCTGTTGTCCACGATCACCTCCTTCGTCGTGCTCACGTTGAGGTAGAGGTTGATGTCCTGGCACCACACTCCCAGGTCTTTGACCTCCTCCCTGTAGGCTGTCTTATCGTCCTCGGAGATCAGGCCTACCACCGTTGGGTCATCAGCAAACATGATGATGATGTTGGAGTTGTACGTGGCCACACAGTTGTGGGTGAACAGGGAGTACAGGAGTGGACTAAGAGCACACCCCTGAGGGGTCAGCGTGGCAGATGTGTTGTTACCTACATTCACCACATTGGGGCGGCCCTTCAGAAAGTCCAGGATCCAGTTGCAGAGGTAGGTGTTCAGTTCTTCCGGCGCCGACAGAGATGGCTGCCTCCCTTCGCGTTCCTAGGAAACTATGCAGTTTTTTGTTTTTTTACGTGTTATTTCTTACATTAGTACCCCAGGTCATATTAGGTTTCATTACATACAGTCGAGAAGAACTACTGAATATAAGATCAGCGTCAACTCACCATCAGTACGACCAAGAATATGACTTTCGCGAAGCGGATCCTGTGTTCTGCCTTTCAACCAGGACAACGGAATGGATCCCAGCCGGCGACCCAAATAAACGACTTTGTAAAATAGGGAAACGAGGAGGTCTTCTGGTCAGACTACGGAGACGGGCACATCGTGCCCCACTTCCTAGCATTCTTCTCGCCAATGTCCAGTCTCTTGACAACAAGGTTGATGACATCTGAGCAAGGGTAGCATTCCAGAGGGACATCAGAGACTGTAACGTTCTTTGCTTCACGGAAACATGGCTCACTGGAGAGACACTCTCGGATGCGGTGCAGCCAGCGGGTTTCTCCACACATCGCGCCGACAGAAACAAACACCTTTCTGGTAAGAAGTGGGGCGGGGCGTATGCCTTATGGCTCACGAGACGTGGTGTGATCACAGAAACATACAGGAACTCAAATCCTTCTGTTCACCTGATTTAGAATTCCTCACAATCAAATGTAGACCGCATTATCTACCAAGAGAATTCTCTTCGATTATAATCACGGCCGTATATATTCCCCCCCAAGCAGACACATCAATGGCTCTGATCGAACTTTATTTGACTCTTTGCAAACTGGAATCCATACATCCTGAGGCTGCATTCATTGTTGCTGGGGATTTTAACAAGGCTAATCTGAAAACAAGACTCCCTAAAATGTATCAGCATATCGATTGCGCCACCAGGGCTGGCAAAACCTTGGATCACTGTTATTCTAACTTCCACGACGCATATAAGGCCCTGCCCCGCCCCCCTTTCGGAAAAGCTGACCACGACTCCATTTTGCTGATCCCTGCCTACAGAAAGAAACTAAAACAAGACGCTCCCACGCTGAGGTCTGTCCAACGCTGGTCCGACCAAGCTGATTCCACACTCCATGACTGCTTCCATCACGTGGACTGGGACATGTTTCGTATTGCGTCAGGCAACAACATTGACGAATACGCTGATTCGGTGTGCGAGTTCATTAGAACGTGCGTGAAGATGTCGTTCCCATAGCAACGATTAAAACATTCCCTAACCAGAAACCGTGGATTGATGGCAGCATTCGCGTGAAACTGAAAGCGCGAACCACTGCTTTTAATCCGAGCAAGGTGACTGGTAACATGACCGAATACAAACAGTGCAGCTATTCCCTCCGCAAGGCTATCAAACAAGCTAAGCGTCAGTATAGAGACAAAGTAGAATCTCAATCCAACGGCTCAGACACAAGAGGTATGTGGCAGGGTCTACAGGCAATCACGGACTACAAGATGAAATCCAGCTCAGTCACGGACCAGGATGTCTTGCTCCCAGGCAGACTAAATAACTTTTTTGCCCGCTTTGAGGACAATACAGTGCCACTGACACGGCCTGCAACGGAAACATGCGGTCTCTCCTTCACTGCAGCCGAGGTGAGTAAAACATTTAAACGTGTTAACCCTCGCAAGGCTGCAGGCCCAGACGGCATCCCTAGCCGCGCCCTCAGAGCATGCACAGACCAGCTGGCTGGTGTGTTTACGGACATATTCAATCAATCCCTATACCAGTCTGCTGTTCCCACATGCTTCAAGAGGGCCACCATTGTTCCTGTTCCCAAGAAAGCTAAGGTAACTGAGCTAAACGACTACCGCCCCGTAGCACTCACTTCCGTCATCATGAAGTGCTTTGAGAGACTAGTCAAGGACCATATCACCTCCACCCTACCTGACACCCTAGACCCACTCCAATTTGCTTACCGCCCAAATAGGTCCACAGACGACGCAATTTCAACCACACTGCACACTGCCCTAACCCATCTGGACAAGAGGAATACCTATGTGAGAATGCTGTTCATCGACTACAGCTCGGCATTTAACACCATAGTACCCTCCAAGCTCGTCATCAAGCTCGAGACCCTGGGTCTCGACCCCGCCCTGTGCAACTGGGCACTGGACTTCCTGACGGGCCGCCCCCAGGTGGTGAGGGTAGGCAACAACATCAGGACAATAACCTCACACTCAACAAAACTAAGGAGATGATTGTGGACTTCAGGAAACAGCAGAGGGAACACCCCCCTATCCACATCGATGGAACAGTAGTGTAGAGGGTAGTAAGTTTTAAGTTCCTTGGCATACACATCACAGACAAACTAAATTGGTCCACTCACACAGACAGCAGGAGGCTGAAGAAATTCGGCTTGTCACCAAAAGCACTCACAAACTTCTACAGATGCACAATCGAGAGCATCCTGGTGGGCTGTATCACCGCCTGGTACGGCAACTGCTCCGCCCACAACCGTAAGGCTTTCCAGAGGGTAGTGAGGTCTGCACAACGTATCACCGGGGGCAAACTACCTGCCCTCCAGGACACCTACACCACCCGATGTTACAGGAAGGCCATAAAGATCATCAAGGACAACACCCACCCGAGCCACTGCCTGTTCACCCTGCTATCATCCTGAAGGCGATGTCAGTACAGGTGCATCAAAGCTGGGACCGAGAGACTGAAAAACAGCTTCTATCTCAAGGCCATCAGACTGTTAAACAGCAACCACTAACATTGAGTGGTTGCTGCCAACACACTGACTCAACTCCAGCCACTTCAATAATGGGAATTGATGGGAAAGGATGTAAAATATATCACTAGCCAATTTAAACAATGCTACCTAATATAATGTTTACATACCCTACATTATTCATCTCATATGTATACGTATATACTGCACTCTATCATCTACTGCATCCTTATGTAATACATGTATCACTAGCCACTTTAACTATGCCACTTTGTTTACATACTCATCTCATATGTATATACTGTACTCGATACCATCTACTGTATCTTGCCTATGCTGCTCTGCACCATCACTCATTCATATCTTTATGTACATATTCTTTATCCTCTTACACTGTGTATAAGATATTAGTTTTGGAATTGTTAGTTAGATTACTTGTTGGTTATTACTGCATTGTCGGAACTGGAAGCACAAGCATTTCTCTACACTCGCATTAACATCTGCTAACCATGTGTATGTGACAAATAAAATTTGATTTGATTTGATTTGAGCACCAGGGTTCCTAGCTTGGTGATGAGCTTGGAAGGGACTATGGTGTTGAACGCTGAGCTGTAGTCAATGAACAGCATTCTCATGTAGTTTACCCACTTCCTTATATAGTATATACAGTCCAGATACCTTGAATGTTTTATTTTATTTTATTTCAGAGCAAATTAGTTGAATATCCACAGCATAAACACATCCAAGATGTAGTTGTCTGCCACTATTTTTACAGACTAACTCTCAGTCAATATCAACGTGACACACTGGGTCACATTGTAGTGGGGCTGCCATCAGTAGTAAGTGACTCCCCTTCCCTTTGCTCTCCCTCGCTCTCTCTCTCTCTCATTACATTGTGAAGCTGGCTGAGTCTCCGGTGTGGGTGTTTGATGTTCGCCCCCGGCACAAACATGTCACTTCCCATGCTCCAGTCCTTGTCTGAGACATACAATACGAGACATTAAGCTGTGGTTGGTTTGTCTGGAGAAATATAGTCTCTGTGGTAGTGCCGTATTCTGTTTGTCTGTCTGTCTGCCGTCTGAAGTACAAGACAGACAGTTTTAGGTTACTGCCAGTCTGAGGAATCTGAGGCTGCTACCCAAATGGCACCCTAGTCCCGATAGAGTGCACGACAGGGCCTGCTCAAAAGTAGTGCACTATAGAGGTAATAGGGTGCTATTTAAGACTCAACCTGAGTTTCAGTCGCAGACTTTTTTTTTGTTATATTTTTTCAGGTTGCAAAGTGCTCGATAGGATGTCACTCACTACTCAATCATTCCATTGTGTATTCTACTGATGTTTCTCTATGTTGAGCAAAGCGTAGAATGTGTTTTCCAATAGAGGACAGTCAGACCCGATTTTCATAGATTAAAGTACACGTTTTCTCATAGATTCCAGTTACATGTTTTCCCATAGAGCACAGTTACGTTTCCCCATAGAACACAAATACAAGTTTCCCCTTAGAGCATAGCTACATGTTTCCCCAGACAGCACAGTTACTGCAAATGTTTCTCCTTAGAGCATAGCTACATGCTTTCCATGGAGCACAGTCAAACGTATGCATCCCCATAGAGCACAGCTACATGTTTCCTCATTGAGCAAAGTTATGTATGGGTTTCACATTAGAGCACAGTTATGTACATGTTTTCCGATAGAGCAGAGCACAGTCAGAGCCCTGCTATCCCTGTGGTACAGTCAGATCGCTGCTCCATAGGTCACGCTAGGAGGCACGCACACTTGAGCCCTTTTGACAGCTTGTTGTTTACAGTATGTGTAGCCAGCGTGAGGCGGCGCGGATGGGGCCTCGCAGGGGGTGGGATGAGGGTGTATGGGGGTTGTGCTGGCAGGGGGGCTGGGGTAGGATGCCTAGCAGGGGGGCCTGGCACGGGCCCAGGCGCTCTTTGATGCTTCTACTGACTCAGGGAAGGCAGCCGAAGTGCTGGGAGAGACGACGTGGAATGAAAGAGAAAAGGTTACCTGTGGATCCGCCAAACCTCCAGCGAGGGGGGTGGAAGGGTGCTTTGATGTGAGTCCAGGCTGAAGGAATGCATCGATCGCTGGGGGAAGGGGGGGGGGTGTATGGATCAGCTGGGGGCCACATCTCACCCACGCCATACTTCCAGTTTTCAGAGAGGAGCGTGGAGATCCACAGCCCAGGATGTTGGGTTTTATCCTCCATGCGGATAACGTGGGAAATGTGTTAACTGTGCATGTGTACATTTTGGTTTGGAAACGTTCAGGAGTCTTTCATATTTCTGATGTAATTTTTGTTGGGGTAGCATCCAGCAGTTACTCCAAACTCTTTCAAATGATTTGGCAAATGTAGAGTTGTGTGTGTGTGCGTGCACGTGCGATTCTGTGAATGTCCGTGCTGGGGTTATGGAGAGGGATAGAGATCGTTGTGGGTTCGATTTCTGGGGCCACCCATACATAAAATGTAAGAGCGCATAACTGTAATTCGCTTTGGATAAAAGCATCTGCTAAATGGCATATATTTATATATATTATGTACTGTGTGCGATCAACACAGTGAAGACCTCTACAAGGAACAACTCCCACAACACACCACTTATTCCTTCCCCATAATGCATTGCTATCTCCAGTCGTGTAAAAAGTACCCACTTGTCATATTTGAGTAAAAGTATAGAGATCTTAATAGAAAGTTACTCAAGTAAAAGTGGAAGTCACCCAGTAAAATACTACTTGAGTAAAAGTCAAAAAGTATTTGGTTCTAATTATACTTAAGTATCAAAAGTAAAAGTATAAATAATTTCAAATTCCTTATATTAAGCAAAGCACCAGTTTCATGTTAAAAAAACAATTCACGGATAGCAAGGGGCACACTCCAACACTCAGACATTTATAAAAGATGCGTTCGTGTTTAGTAAGTCTGCCAGATCAGAGTCAATAGAGATGACCAGGGATGTTCTCTTGATAAGTGTGGGAATTGGACCATTTTCCTGTGCTGCTAAGCATTCAAAATGTAACGAGTACTTTGGGGTGTCATGGAAAACGTATGGAGTAAAATGTACGTTTTCTTTAGCAATGTAGTGAAGGAGAAGTAAAAGTTGCCCAAAATATAAATAGTCAAGTAAAGTACAGATACCTAAAAAAAACGACTTAAGTAGTACTTTAAAGTATTTTTACCTAAGTACTTTAAACCACGGGCTATCTCAAAGCCACGTAATTCCAGGAGGAACTGTTCAAACAGAGAGTGTTTGTCGTCGAAAAAATAGAGAGCGTGAACAAATGGGAATGATGATGAAGGCCAGTGATGAAGGTGCATCTAGCGACTTGTTGGCGCTGAGGCCTAGCGTGATAACTCAATCACAATTTTTTCACATTGTTTTAATGGCCGACCATCTGTGGGCTATCACAAGGGGTTCAAACCCAACTTAACTGTGGCTTTCCCTGAGGCGGGACAATCCCACAGAACCTTGGGAGCACGGACACCGTTGAAGGTAGGAAGACAGACGAAAACGTGAAATTGACCAAATGAATGAAATTGTCCTTTTTTGTATTGTTTCAAGAGTTCATAAAGAACTATGCATTTGTACATGTTTTATTGTACTGTAAGTACTATGGATTTATTGTTACAAGGAAACGGTGTTATTCTGTACGTCGGTCAGTACTAAGAGGAGCGATGCAGGGATGTGCTCCTATCATACAGTTTTGATGTGAGGTGATTAGATTGCGTGTGAAGTTTTATGCTTTTTGTTTGAATGTTTTGAGCCATGCGAAGTTAAATGTTAATTAGACGATAGGAGATACTGGGATTTTGGAGCCCTTGGAAGAATAAAAGCTGTGTTGAAACTTTGTTCTTGGAGTCATTGTAAGCCAATCTTCTGGTGTGCACTATGGTGTGTCTGTTCAAATCAAATCAAATGCATTTATATAGCCCTTCGTACATCAGCTGATGTCTTAAAGTGCTGTACAGAAACCCAGCCTAAAACCCCCAACAGCAAGCAATGCAGGTGTTGATGTACGTTGGCTAGGAAAAACTCCCATGAAAGGCCAAAACCTAGGAAGAAACCTAGAGAGGAACCAGGCTATGAGGGGTGGCCAGTCCTCTTCTGGCTGTGCCGGGTGGAGATTATAACAGAACATGGACAAGATGTTCAAATGTTCATAAATGACCAGCACGGTCAAATAATAGTTCTGGGACAGGTAGCACGTCCGGTGAACAGGTCAGGATTCCATAGCCGCAGGCAGAACAGTTGAAACTGGAGCAGCAGCACGGCCAGGTGGACTGGGAACAGCAAGGAGTCATCATGCCAGGTAGTCCTGAGGCATGGTCCTACGGCTCAGGTCCTCCGAGAGAGAGAAAGAGAGAATTAGAGAGAGCATACTTAAATTCACACAGGACACCGGATAAGACAGGAGAAGTACTCCAGATATAACAAACTGACCGGTGCCCCCGACACATAAACTACTGCAGCATAAATACTGGAGGCTGAGACAGGAGGGTAAAAGTAAAGATACCTTCATAGAAAATGACTCATGTAAAAGTGAAAGTCCCCCAGAAAAATACTACTTGATTAAAAGTCTAAAAGTATTTGGTTTTAAATATACTTAATTATCAAAAGTAAATGTAATTGCAAAAATATACTTAAGTATCAAAAGTATTAAAAAAATTAAGTGTAATAAGCAAATCGAAAAGCACAATTTTCTACTTTTTTTTGTTACTGATAGTCACACCACAACACGCAGACATAATTTACAGATTAAACATTTGTGTTTAGTGAATCCTCCAGACCAGAGGCAGCAGGGATGACCAAGGATGCTCTCTTGATAAGTGAGTGAATTGGACCGTTTTCCTGTCCTGCTAAGTATTGAAAATGTAAAGAGTACTTTTGGGTGTCAGGGAAAATGAATGGAGTAAAAAGTACATAATTTTCTTTAGGAATGTAGTCTCATTCTGATAAGTACAACTACTATACCTCCAGATGATCTGAAGTGGGTTTCCCTGTTATTTCTCACCAGTAAGAATGACAAAATTGCTGTTTGACGGTCAGTCTTCTGTGCCTGCACGTTATTCACCAAATGTAGCGTTTTGCTGTTCTACAAGAGTCATGAGTCTGGGTCAGATAAAAACCGACCCCTGGCCAGTTGCAGTTTGTTGGCAGGACCAAGTCGTAGGCAATATGAGTGTGAACAGAGAGACCAGTTTGGAAAGAATGGTGCCAGAATCTACCATGTCCTCTCCCCAAGCCTCTTCCTTCTTCCTGGTATGTCCCCCGCCTCCAGTCACCCTTTGACCCCCCCACACCCCAGTGGCTTCAATCCTACCTCTTGCAGTGTGGTGCTCACCACGCTGGCCTTCCACACTCCAGGACACTGGCCATCACCCCATTCAGCCTGGCTAAGTGGAGTCACTCGATTATGATGCCATTTTTGCATGACTGTCATCGGGTGGTGAGATGAAGAGGGGACTTCCAGTGGGGTGTGAAGCTCTATGGGCACAGATGGACAGGGGGATGGGGAAGGTAGGTGGAGGAACAGCTCCATTTTGTTTCTTTGCTGGGATAGAGGGAATGTGAGAGCTAGTGGGAGCGAGAGAGAGAGTGAGAGAGATTAAAAGGAGGACATAGAAATGACAGTGATTGCAGAGTACAGAGGCTTTAGCCAAGTGTGTGTGTGTGTGTGTGTGTGTGTGTGTGTGTGTGTGTGTGTGTGTGTGTGTGTGTGTGTGTGTGTGTGTGTGTGTGTGTGTGTGTGTGTGTGTGTGTGTGGCTGGGAGCATGCGTGCGGGCGTACACTCAATCATAACCTGATATAATTATACTGAATATCTATGCATCCATGTTACTGTTCCTAAGCTAGTGTTGTATCTCACTTGTGTCTGTTGTCTTTTTTTATTAGTGCCAATGGCCTCAGTCAATTGTGGTGGCACACGACACAGGCCAAACCCTACAACTACGCCATTGACTTTATACGACACACGATGCAGACTCTTGCTGGTAATTTTTAAGGCATAATTGATTTCTTATTGAGGAGCTGCCAAGCAAATGAGGAAATTGCATTCCCCGCGAAGGTATTAGCCAAGCCGGGAGTGTTTAAGATGTTTTCAATGATCGTGCAGCGGCGCTGCTTTTCTGCCCCCGAGTCGCTTGTGTATAATGGACTGCCGTGAAATCATAATTGCGTGTTTATGAACAAACCAGCTGGAGGAGGCAGAGGGTAATTATTTTCTCGCCGTTCGCCTCCGCACTCACGCACACTTGCGTCCGACAACGGCTCTGATGGGAAAAAGAGGGGGGAAATACAGGTTCATTCTGACCATATGGTTGCTGTGTTTATCCATCCCTTTCACGTTCTACAGCTTTCTGCGCTTTTCCATCTTGTCCATTCTGCCAACAGGAAGGTGCATCGTAGACTGGGATGTTGTTGCGATGCAATAGTATGACAGGGGCCTAAAAGAAGAATTGACACATGGACACACACATGCACACATGCACAAATGTATTCACAGACACACACACACATACCTCTGTGAGCTGACCTGTCCACACAGTAACACGGCCAGGTTGGCCAGCCTCATTACTGCAGCCAACTGCTTCCACGTTAGCCACATCAACTGTTCCTAAAGAGCATCCTCACACCACTGGGGCCTGAAGGGGTTAATTGTGGATCTTTGCAGAACTTGGACCTGGCCAGCTCAATAATGACTGCAGCTATTGGCTCCTTTTGTGTGTGTGTGTGTGTGTGTGTGTGTGTGTGTGTGTGTGTGTGTGTGTGTGTGTGTGTGTGTGTGTGTGTGTGTGTGTGTGTGTGTGTGTGTGTGTGTGTGTGTGTGTGTGTGTGTGTGCGCATGACAGCAGATATTGCCGATGGTTTGACCCAGGAGTACCCCCCTATCACTCCTTGCTCTATTGACAGACTTTAAGACCCTCGAGACAGACTGTCAACTCCTGGCTCTGATCCTGACACTGAATCTGTCCTATTTACACTATATTTACACTGGTGGGCACCAGACACACACACACGCACACACACATTCATGCGCACACACAAACATGCTCCCTATCCTACCTCCCCAGACCCCCGGGTATCAGTCTATCGACAGTGATGGATTGTCCTGGGACCCCCAGCTCCCCCCTGGCCCTGTCCTGGCCCCTTGACACTCCCGAGCCCCTGACAGTGACCCTGCTGTAATGACAGAGCCTGGGTCTCTTAAATCATGCATGGTTGTTAGGTATGCACTACACGCCTGCTGACGTGGGACATGTGTCGGATATCTCCGGGGCAATCATGTGTGACAGAAATGAGGGGAGGTTGGTCCGGGCTCCTGATCACAAGGATTGGGATCCCGGTCAGCCCCCTCCTCCTCATCCTTCATAGGAATCCCACGGCAGCATCTTTGTAGATTAAGTTTACATACAGTTTATAGGCGTGTATGCCACCTTTCTGATGAATGCTGCATTCTGTGACGTCTCAGTATGGTAACACAGTGTATAACACCCCAGTGTATGAAACCTTCTCATTTGTTAACATATATCTGGAGCCAGGCAGGCAAACATGCGTCCAGCTGACAGGCCGTGCGTGTGTATTGTGTAAGTGTGTAGTGTCAGGGTCTTAAGTGAGTGGACCACAGTCATTCAGCTCTATGCTGAACAATGGGTCTGGGAGCAGTTCTTAAGTGCACTGAGAAGTACTCTGTGTATTTATGGCATTTCCTAATGGTGTTTAAAGCGTTCAACAGGCTTTTTATTTTAATGAGAGCTGTGCCATGGTAAAGCACCCTACTGTACTAGTGTATGTGTGTTCTTTTATGTGTGTTTATAGCTCTCTCGTGTCTCGTTTTACATCTGCGTGCTTGTGTGTTTCCCTTTTCGTGTGTGTGTGTGTGTGTGTGTGTGTGTGTGTGTGTGTGTGTGTGTGTGTGTGTGTGTGTGTGTGTGTGTGTGTGTGTGTGTGTGTGTGTGTGTGTGTGTGTGTGTGTGTGTGTGTGTGTACATTAATTGTCTGTATAGACCTTTCAGGGGGCAGGAGCTCGAAATGTAAAAAAAAAGGGCGCACCCTTTCCTAATTTATATCTCGAAATTCCAACTGCCTCTGTAGTGAAAATGTTTTTTTTTTTATGAGCATATGCCTATTTATTTCTGCAACAAAACACTCATCAAATTGTAAGCAAGCTAGTCAAAGACATTATTGACATCAGGAAATGGAGGGTTGGCTTTTAGCTGATCATTGATGATGCTGATTGTGTACAATCTGTTAGGTGGCTAGATTTTTATTTTTTCAGTGATTGTGATTTATCTTTAATGCTCTTCAATTCTAAAATAACTTCACAACATAACATTCTAACGCTTGCTGGCTGGTCTAGACTACCTGTGTTGCTGCCGCCACACACACACACACACACACACACACACACACACACACACACACACACACACCTCCCGACTGAGGAAGGGATGGAGTTGACTCAGATGAATCCATTCCTCATGTCTTTCTGCCTCTCTCTGCTGCGGGCATCAGCCAACCAGACCGAACATTAATGAGGATGTAAATCAAGCGTTATCAAGTGTTAAATCACGTTACGCTACTGTGGCAGTGTTGTTGCTATTTAAACTAGGTATCTAGCTACATACACTTAACAGTTGACTGCATCTCCAGCCATACATGTTTGTATACTGGGCGTTTGAAATCTCTGTACAGGGCAGACTGGGAAACAAGCTCAACCCGGGCGCCCAACAGGCACAACCAACGGACAGGGTAGAGTGTAAGCGGGTGGTGAACTTGACGTCAACTTGCGGGCAGAGGGTTTAGAACAACGACAATAACTGTATTACCAAAATTATACCACCACCCAAAAGGGCACTTGGTGAGTGGAGGGCACAGGGACATGTGCTAATAAGCACATGTAGACTCCTATCTGTGCACATGACTGTACAGTATGTTTATGTGTGTCCGTATGTGTTTGTGTGTGTGTCAGTACCACCACAGTAATCGTTTTCCCATGCTCAGTCGTGTCTCAGCAGCTATCCTTTCTCAGATTTAGCATTCTCTCTCGCTCTCACGCACACACACAATCTCTGTTGATGGGGGAAATTGTATGAAGAGCTTTTAAGGCAATTAGTGGATTGAGCCAGAGCCTTTCTTCCCATTCACGCTGTTCATTAGCAGCTCCTCCAGACCCCCAAAAAAGAGACGTGGATACCGCTATCACTCCCGCCTGGCAGGAAAGCCGTTCCACTGTGTGTGTGTGTGTGTGTGTGTCCGTCCATTTTTGAGTAGGCCGATATTCAACGCAGTTCACTATGATCCGTAAAAATCCAAGTCAACGCATGATCACTCTCAGTACTGTCATGTTGGTGAGTAACCTTTTGATTGTTAAGTGCTTTTAAAGTGCATCAAGAGGTGTTCATAAAAACAGACTTTCCATCTAAATTGGGGAAAGAATACCGTGACCAAAAGCTCTCTCTGGACCTCAGTCCTCCAGTGTATGGTGCTGGAATTGGAATGGGTTTTGCTACATTTCTGTTTTATTTGCTTGAAGAGCGACATACGTCATGTTGACCAGTACATTGCTGCAGGAGCTCTGAGTTTATGATATCTCCTTTTTTTTTGCCGGAGTAACTTCTGAATTAGCGTGTTTACTGTTTCTTCCTTAGCTGTGTGTTAATTATGTGGAACACTAGAATGTCTAGGAACATGGCCTTTGATGAGGGTATAACCAGGGAACTGCATTATTGATGACTGACACACATTGGTAGTCACACACACATACAAAGTTGCATGCACGCACACACGCACACACAGAGCCCCTTAGGCCCCATGAGTGAAATGTGTTGCTTGCTACTTGCTAACATACAGTACTTGCCACAGTGCCAATACACAAGGTTTCCATCTCTCTCTCTTTCTCACTCTCTTTTTCTTTCTCTCTGGTCTGGGCGGGACTGTCACAGGCCCCCGCCCGATACATTATTTAGCAGACAGAGTATTTGATCCCATTGCTGGGGTTGTTCTGAGTCAATCATTAATGCTGAATCTGGTTGGAACCAGAGCATGTTTATTACACACGCACGCACGCAACACACACACACACACACACACACACACACACACACACACACACACACACACACACACACACACGCACACACACACACAGTTATTATTATCAGCAGTAAGTGTCCTAAATGAATAATCATCTGCTTCTTATTTGTGTTTCTCAAACTTACTGACTCTGTATCCCTAATAAGGGGCTTAGATAAATAGAGCAACAAATTAAAGGCGAAAAAAAAACATTCAATTATCATCTATCGAGATTACACAGTGATTATAATGAGGGATAGAGTGAACCCACATAAAGAAAGTACCATACAAAGTACGGTAGCTCCCTAAAGAATATCATGCTGAGATGTTTAGGATTGTTTGTAAATGCACAGACAACAGAAGATTTGTGGAGAAATATAAAATATTATTATATACCAAATCTTCGTTTGAAACTAGTTTGATCATCTTGGAACATTACAAACACACACATTCTCACTCTTAGCCTCCACGCCTGACAGTCATTTAAGGTCATGTATTTGACTAGCTGTATTTGACTAGCTATCAGTATAGTGACATATGTGCCAGGACCAGAGTTGCTGCCCCAGTGCGTTGTGGGACATTTGTTTTTAGGGAAGGATGTTGTGTTTTTATGGGGTCAGAGTTCAACCTGCGTACTCCAGCCTGGAGTTGGGGATCAATACTCTGCATTTCATATGTAGCCCTGATATTGATTAATGAATATAAATCTCATGTCCTACAGCATTTCTATGTACATACCGTAAATAAGCATTCGTATGCACACACTTGCACATGCACCCTGATGATGTTGCTTGAGACCCTATAAGTTCACCTAACCTTCAGTGTGTGTGTGTGTGTGTGTGTGTGTGTGTGTGTGTGTGTGTGTGTGTGTGTGTGTGTGTGTGTGTGTGTGTGTGTGTGTGTGTGTGTGTGTGTCAAATACAATTTTATTTGTCACATGCTTCGTAAACAACAGGTGTAGACTAATAGTGAAATACTTACTTACGGGCCTCTTCCCAAAAATGCTGAGAGAAAGCATAAATAATATAGAAATAATAACACGAGAAATAAATACACAATGAGTAATGATAACTTGATTACATACACGGGGTACCAGTACTGAGTCGATGTGCAGGGGAACAAGGTAATTGAGGTAGGTACTGTATGCTCATATAGGTAGGGATAAAGTGACTAGGCAACAGGATAGAAAATAAACAGTAGCAGCAGCATATGTGATGAGTCAAAATAAACCAAAAATCTCCAATTTGGACTCCAGACCAAAGGACACATTTCCACCGGTCTAATGTCCATTGTTCGTGCTTCTTGGCCCAAGCAAATCTCTTCTTCTTATTGGTGTCCTTTAGTAGTGTTCTTTGCAGCAATTTGGCCATGAAGGTCTGATTCACGCAGTCTCCTCTGAACAGTGAAATGTGTCTGATCCTGGAACTCTGTGAAGCATTTATTCGGGCTGCAATCTGAGGTGCAGTTAACTCTAATGAACGTATCCTCTGCAGCAGAGGTAACACTGCTCTTCCATTCTTGTGGCGGTCCTTGTGAGAACCAGTTTCATCATAGCGCTTGGCATTTTTTGCGATTACACTTGAGGCCTGTATATTTGGTTAAGGTTTGTAAACAACTAAAGTGGCCAAATAACTTCTTAAAGCACATTGATTCGCTTAACAAAGGGTTTAGAGGCTAACTGGCATACATAAGCAGCGCATTCGTTTCAAGTTTGGGGAAGATCATTTTCACCATAAAAACGCACCCTCATAATAAAAGCATTACCTGCATAATCGCATTTGAGGTCACTTTTGATAATGGTGTTTTCCCGCTAATGGAACATAGCCTACTGCTATGTTCACATTGACAAATTTATAACATAAAGAAATTCCCTAGTAGTTTATCAACATTTTAAGCTAAACATTCTGATCTGTTGCATCAGCCACATTTACGTGAACCATTTGTTTTAAAGCTCGTGGTCGTACTAATTTGGGATCTATTGCACCCCACAACTGTCCCAGACTATGTTTGGAATATGTATGTATTGCGCAGAAGAGATACAATGGGGGATAGTAGATTGACATAGGCTAGTGCTTTTGCTATTCGTTAGGCCTACTCATCCTGCTGGCTGACGAAAAGTACATTTGGACCGTTCTTATGTTATGCACCTCGGAATTGGATAAGAATGCGCGCAGTTGTGTCCCCGATGTGTCTGTCTTCACTAGCCTGTAAGACCCGTTCATGTGATGGCGCCGAAGAGGATGGCTGATGTTTTACATTCTCCTGACCAATTGTGCTGTTTTGTTTTGTTTTTTTGCATTGTTTGTAACTTAATTTCTTTAGCTTATTTTTTACAGAAAAGACGTAGGAAAAGAGGACGGAGATCGGGCTGCCTTCTTAGAATCCGTAGGCAAGCGAGTAAACTCCCACTGCCTTCCATTCTACTTGCTAACATGCAATCATTGGAAAATAAAATGGATGGACCTACGATTACGATTGTCCTACCAACGGGACATTAAGAACTGTAATATCTTATGTTTCACTGAGTTGTGGCTGAACGACAACATGGATAATTTAGAGTTGGCGGGATTTTCCATGCACCAGCAGAAATGAGATGCTACGTCTGGTAAGACGAGGGGTGGGGGTAAGTGTATTTTTGTCAATAACAGCTGGTGCGCAATGTCTAATATTAAAGAAGTCGAGGCATTGTTCGCCTGAGGTAGAGTACCTCATGATAAGCTGTAGACCACACTATCTACCAAGAGAGTTTTCATCTATATTATTTGTAGCCGTCTATTTACCACCACAGACTGATGCTGGCACTAAGGGACTTTAATGCAGGCAAACAACACTTGAAATGTTGTCCAATTTTGAATGAGAGACTATTGAAGTGTGCACAGTCTGTCCAAAAAAACAAAGCACAACTTATGCCTTTCAAGCTACTTTTTTCGAAATCATTAGTGTCCTCATGCCGCCTTACAATGTATTAAAAATCTAAACATATAGCCCAACGTTTGTAGAACATCTAAAGTTACATTAATAACTCCAAATTTAGCATATATGAGTACCTATTTCTTTGTTAACCACTCAACGCTGAATAGCCGCACAAATTGTTTGGAGAAAATAGTTATATTTTATTCAGCGTTGTTCAGTTGTATTCTTCATGCTATAGAATAATATAAAATAATGCCACAGAAGCAAGTCTAGTCTGTTAAATTAAATAATGTCGCCCATATCCATATGGCATAGCCAGATCAGGACCTAACATAAGGACAACTCAGAATATGCTATTCTTTTCTTCTGAAATAACTACATTATTTTGGCCCTCTTTTGGCAGGTTTGTTGTGATGCCATATTCTTTCCATGTTTTAATAATGGATTTAACGGTGCTCCGTGGGATGTTCAAAGTTTCGGATATTTTTTTTATAACCCAACCCTGATCTGTACATTCCCACAACTTTGTCCCTGACCTGTTCGGAGAGGTTCTTGGTCTTTATGGTGTCGCTTGCTTGGTGGTACCACTTGCTTAGTGGTGTTGCAGACCCTGGGGCTTTTCAGAACAGGTGTATATATACTGAGATCATGTGACAGATCATGTGACACTTAGATTGCACACAGGTGGACTTTATTTAACTAATGATGTGACTTCTGAAGGTAATTATTTCGGGGCTTCATAGCAAAAGGGGTGAATACATTTGCACGCACCACTTTTCCGTTTTACATTATTTTTTTAATTTCACTTCACCAATTTGGACTATTTTGTGTATGTCCATTACATGAAATAAAAATATAAATCCATTTAAATTACAGGTTGTAATGGAACAAAACAGGGAGCACTCCAGAGAGGATGAATACTTTTGCAAGGCACTGTAGCTATCAGATTAGCCAGTCCTGTCACCGGGTTGATACAGGCAAGCACTTCAGGGGTGCAGCAGTGTTTAACTTGTAGGCCCTGAATCCTCAGCTAACTACACTGAACAAATATAGAATCGCAACATGCAACAATTTCAAAGATTTTACTGAGTTAAAGCTCTGGTGGACATTTGTGCAATCAGCATACCAATTGCACGCTCCCTCAAACTTGAGACGTCTGTGGCATTGTGTTGTGTGACAAAACTGCCCATTTTAGAGTGGCCTTTTATTGTCCCCAGCGTAAGGTGCTCCAGTGTAATGATCATGCTGTTTTAATCAGCGTCTTGATATGCCACACCTGCAAGGTGGATGCATTATCTTCGCAAAGGAGAAATGCTCACTAACAGGGAAGTAAACACATTTTTGCACAACATTTTAAAGAAATAAGGTATTTGTGTAAATGGACATTTTCAGCGATCTTTTATTTCAGCTCATGAAACATGGTCCAACCACTTTATATGTTGCGTTTATATTTTTGATCAGTGTATATACTGTATTGCCTTCTAATCTGTTTGTCGCTTCATTGTCCCGGGCTATTGTTGGTGTGAATTCAAGACCAGGTTGATCTCAGTTTGACAATGTCAGAGTAGCTACTCGTTTTGGTCATTTGTGTTATTAAAAAATATTCAACTAATGTCTTATGTCATGTAAATTATGTGGAATTTTTAAGATACCAATTTTTGAGGGGGACCCTAATGTGTGGAAATCCTAAAAACACCTCAACTGCAGCCTATGCCACATTGCAAATGTTATTTTGGACTTATTATAACGGGGCTTTTACTTCAACAGTAAATCGTAGCATGGTCATACGCCGAGCAGTTGCCATACCAAGCGATACCAGGGGGGGGGGGGGGGGGGGGGGGTTGCTCAGCCCTCCGTTTCCCATAGTCCATGATCGGCCCCTTCCTCTTGCTGAAGTCGAGTGTGAGGTTGCTGTCCTTGCACCACACTGCCGGGTCACTGTTGTCAGCAAATTTCACCATGGTGTTGGAGTCTTTTCCCGGCCACACAGTCGTGGGTGAACAGGGAGTACAAGAGGCGACCAAGCACGCACCCCTGAGACGCCTTGGTGTCGAGGGTCAGCATGGCAGATGTGTTTTTGCCTACCCTCACCACCTGGGTGAGGCCTGTCAGAAAGTCCAGGATCCAGTTGCAGAGAGAGGTGTTCAGTCCCAGGGTCCTGAGCTATGTGAGGAGCTTGGAAGGCATTATGGTTTAGAATGCTGAGCTATAGTCAAAGAACAGCATTCTCACATAGGTGGTCCTCTTGTCCAGGTGGGAGAGGGCAGTGTGGATTGCAATAGAGATTGCGTCTTCTGTGGATCTGTTGGGGTGGTATGCAAATTAGAGTGGGCCCAGGATGTCTGAGGTGACGGTGTTGATGTGTGCCATGACCAGCCTTTCAAAGAATTTCATGGCTGCAGATGTGAGTGCTATTGGGCAATAGTCATTTAGACAGGTTACCTTAGTGTTCTTGGGCACAGGGACTATGGTGATCTGCTTGAAACATATAAGTATTACAGACTCGGTCAGGGAGATTAGTCCGGATTAGTGTCCTGTTCCTTGAAAGCGGCAGCTCTAACCGTTAGCTCCGTGCAGATGTTGCCTGTAATCCATAGCTTCTGGTTGGGATATGTACGTGTGGGGACAACATCCTCAATGCACTTATTAATGAAGCCGATGACTGACGCGGCAAACTCCTCAGTGGGCGAGGGAGAGCTTTGTATGCGTTTCTGTGTGTGGAGTAAAGGCGATCTAGACTTTTGTCTTCTCTAGTTGCACAGGTGACATGCTGGTAAAAATGAGGTAAACAGAGTTCAGTTTCCCTGCATTAAAATCCCCGGCCACTAGGAGCGCCAGCTCTGGATGTGCATTTTCTTGTTTGCTTCTGTCCCTATACAGCTCGTTGAGTGCGGTTTTAGTGTCAGCATCGGTTTGTGGTGGTCAATAGACAGCTGCGAAAGAATATAGATGAAAACTCTTGGTAAATAGTGTGGTCTCCGGCTTATCATGAGGTATCTACCTCAGACGAGCAAAACCTCAAGACTTCCTTAACATTAGAGATCGCGCACCAGCAGTGGTTTACAAAGAGACTCTCGCCTCCCCCTCAACCTTACCCAAAGCGTCCATTCGGTCTTGACGATGCATTGAAAAGACACCTAGATGTGTATTATCCATGTCCTTTTTCAGCCGGGTTTGTGTCTGTGTACTGTAACTTTACCCGTGTCATGTTATTTTAGACTGTATTACAGTTTTTGTCGATTGCTAAACGACAGTGGGCACATGTGGAGTCACATGTGCAAAACTCTAACTACAGTCTGCACTACCAACAGTCACCTGAGCTAAACAGTTCACATCACCTGCAAAACTCATTCCAAGCAACACAACTCTTAACACATGGCTCAAAACACGCTCAGTGCAGCCAAACAGTATGCACAACCCTCACTGAGATAACACACACTGTCACTCAGAACACACTGAGAGTAAAAACACTAGCATCAAACACCAATACAGAAAATACAAACTTTTCATCTTTACAGTTTGAACAATTTCAGTGACTTCATACAAAGTAATATTTTCTTCAAAGAAAAGAGTGACATTCTTTCACATGATTTATAATTTTTTTTAGAACATAACAATTCTTTAAGGTAAATGAAAATTAGCAGTTTGCTTCAATAGTCTGTAGTAATTTACGGAATTACAGTAATGAGAAAAAAAGGTAGAAACTAAAAGTACATACTGTAATTCGAACAAATAATTGAGGGGCTAATCCTGCCTCTCTCTAGCATCAGGCCACAGGTTTTCTTCAACATCACATCTAATGTTTTTTCTTGCCATTGCCCTAGGGAAGAACCTTCTGGAGTGCCTTATCCATCCCTGGCAGTCCTCTGGACTTGTGTCCTCACATCCGGCACGCATGGCTTCCAAAAGAGACATTTGGTCATGTGGGTGGTGACCAAAAACTTTCCACCTTCAGGCAGAGAAAACTCCTCTATTGGGTTGAGGAAGGGTGAATATGCAGGCAGGTACAAAACCATAAATCTGTGATGTGCTGCAAACCAATCTGTGACAGCTGCAGAGTGGTGAAAAGCAACGTTATCGCAAACTATGACAAAAACTTGGGGGTTTCTTACTGGCTCCCCCTGTTCTGCTGGCACTAGTTGAGCATAGAGCTGTTCTTGGAAAGCTATAAGCCTTTCTGTGTTGTATGGGCCAATGAGTGGTGTGTTGAGAAGCAAACCATCATTGGCCATGGCAGCACACATGGTGATATTTCCCCCTATGGCCTGGAACCTCCACAGTGGCCCTTTGACCTATAACATTCCTTCCTCTGCGCCGTGTTTTGGCAAGGTTAAATCCAGCTTCATCGATAAATACAAATGAATGTGGTCTTTCCAGTGCTTCCACCTGCATTACTCTCTGAAAAACAGTAAGTGCGCAATTTTACTGTAGAAATGCTAGTGTTTTTTTTACTGTAAATATTTTGTATAGCTGTGTACGTAACCTCAGACGTCTTACCTGGACATATTGGTATCTTTGCTCTTTTACCCGTTCACTGTTTCTCTCGAACGGTACAGTGTATAACTGTTTCATTGTAACTTGGTGTTTCTTTAGGACTCGAGCAATAGTTGTTGTGCTGACAGAATTAACATTTTCAAATATATCATTATCAGCCAGCACTCTATCTTGAATCTCCCGCAGTTTTATTGCATTGTTGACAACAACCATGTCAACAATAGCATTTTCCTGCGCATCTGAAAATATTTTTCCTCTTCCCCTTATTGGGGGCAGCCTTTGGGTCCTGTTGTAAAAATATATTTTACAGTCAAACTTACTGTAATATATATCTGTGTAAATATTCTATAATTGCAATACAAAATAGATTCCTGTAATGTTTTCATTTACTGTAAGGGTGTAACTCTCACCTGTTTGTATGATGGAAAATTCGCATTACAGATGCCACTGTGGATCTTTGCAGATTGGGTTGCACCCTCAACCTTGCCTCTCTCAATGAGAGACCATGGTTCACGACATGGTCTATAAGTGTAGCCCTTATTTCATCTGAAATAACAGCTCTTTGTCTTCTTTGTCTTCCTCCACGCATCCGCCATCTCCCTGCCACCCTTGTCCCTCCACGAACCCATCTTCCTTGTTCCATTTCCAAAATGAGTCTTTCTGATCTATATATACTGTAATATGTGTGTGTGTTCACTAACAAGTCTAAACAAGACACCTGGTTAGCCTTTCAGCTGAAATTGCAATCAGCATGGTTTGAAAGGCACAAGGCTGAAATCTATTCCGTTTTGAATGTGTGGTTCACAGTTTTGACAGCAGTGTGTTAGCATTTGAACAAAGTGCTGTAAATCCACAGTGTTGTGCAGGTTGTGGTTAAAGTCATGGGATAAGTGTGTAGAGTTTTGAAAACTGTGTTCAAGCAATGAAAAACGAACTAGAGTTTGGTCCACATGAACTGCTGCTGTGCAGACTGTAGTTGGAGTTTTGCACATGTGACTCCAGTTGTGTCCACTGTCGTTTAGCAATCGAAAAAAACTGTAAGGGAATCAATGGATGTGAATGGAGCTCCAGTACCTCTTGACTTATTTAAGACATAAGACCCTGACTTCAGACGGAGCTGTACTGTATGTATCTGAAGGCCTTTGAACCCATAACCTTCTTAGATCCAGCACTTCATGTCTCAGCCATTCCAGCTTCCTTCTTTTCTACCTTCTGCACCCTGTCTTTCTGTCTTTTGCTTTGAAAGAAGCAGACGGATGTTTAGGGATATGGAGAGCATTTAGTGCCTCCCCCTCCCCTTGTCCTCTCCTTCTCCCCCCCCTCCTCTCTCTGTCACCCCTCTCTCAGTGATGGGTGACATGGCTGGTCCTGGGTTGCCATGGTGACAGTGCCCTGGTATGGTAGCGGTGGATGTGCGGTGTACGTGTCTGTTCCCTTGGGTGTGAGTTGCTGTGGCTGTGTATGTGTTTGTGTGTGTGTGTGTGTGTGTGTGTGTGTGTGTGTGTGTGTGTGTGTGTGTGTGTGTGTGTGTGTGTGTGTGTGTGTGTGTGTGTGTGTGTGTGTGTGTGTGTGTGTGTGTGTGGTGTACTGGCCTCCTGCAGATGTTCCCTGGCCCCCACACCTCCTGCCAGCTGCTCCACCCCTCCTCCCGCTCTTAATTAAGAGCCTGCACCATAGCGAGGCATGATTACGCCGCACTACACACGCATACGAGCACACAAACACGCGCACCAGCGGCGCACACCAGGACGTGTCCATTAGATGTTCTCTGGGAGCAGGGTGTCCAGTGTTGGTGCCCTTGAAGCACTGTAGTTGTGATGGGAAACATAAACAAGCAGCTAATCATGGCTATGTGGCTACACTCTGACACCACACAGTGTACTGTACTTGGAGCACGGAGAGGAGGAGGTGGAGGCAGAGGAAATGGTACATTAGGAGGGGGAGGATGGGAGAGGAGGAAGAGAAGTGGAAGGATGAGGAAGAGAAGAGGTAGGTTGAGGAAGAGGAGAGGAAGGATGAACAGAAGGTAGAAGGGGAAGAGGAGTAGGAGGTAATGAGAAGAAGGAGCCGTTTGGAGAAGAGGTTTATTTTAGGCCACTTCATCTGTTCTGCTCCTCTTCCCTCCCTCCTCACTCTCAGTCCTTCTCTCCTCCTCTGCTCTCACTAATTCAACCTTCTCTCCCTTCCTTGTTTTTTTCTCCTACCTGCTACCTGCTCTATAGTCACTTAGTCTGCCTCTTCTGTATTCACCCTCCCACTACCTCTCTCTCACACACTCACACACACACACACACACACACACACACACACACACACACACACACACACACACACACACACACACACACACACACACACACACACACACACACACACACACACACACACACACACACACACACGCACACACGCACACACGAGACAGAACACCACATAGTTAATAGTTCCCTAATTTCCGCTCTTAACGGCAAGCGGAATGTGTCGCAGATAAACGGATTTATCAGAAGGGTATTAGAATGTGAATCAGGGGTGTTACAGCAACGGACAGTAATGGGCGCATCGTTTAAACAACGTCACGAGACTAATGGATTTCAAAATGAATTTGTCAACACGGTTCGCCATGAATACAATTAGCCGAATGAGAGTGAAGCTGCGGCGGTCGAGGCAGCGATGACCTGAGTAGCGGGGAGCTGCAGTGTTTAGTATGGAAGTCAGGGATGATCTGTAGGCTATACAGTGGGGGGGGGATATACATGCACTGTAGACAGCTGTCCATATTGCTGCTGGGTGGAAATGCTTGGAGTGTCTATGGGAGTGTAATGAGATTATGAGTGGATCTGTTGATTGTAGAGGTCCTGAGTTTTGAAGTGGTATCCTTCTGGGTATAAACTGTCTGTATCAATTAATTATTAATTATTGTCATTGTATTCATGTCATTTCAGCACAAGCTATCAAAAGATTTCCAGGTGACAATGTTGTATTAAATTGGAAAAATTATTAGATTTGCAAAACGTAATCAACATACTCACATTTTATGAGTTAAGTCTTATTTTCCAGCCAACTTTTAACCACAATCCAATGACATGGCTCCAAGTTTTGTTGATTTCACACTGAATCCACATTAAACAACTTAATCAAATATCAATCAAAAGTAGATTTGGAACTGATGTGTGTGCCCAGTTCTTTAACTGCTCTGGTGGTCAGTGGATTGGGTGAGGATGTCACATTGCTGCTTTAGTAATGGGTTGTTTTGTAAGAGACACCCAGCCAAGATGGGAAGGTGGTGTGATGTGTGTGATGCAGTGTGCGCTATGTTGAATCTCACCACTGTTGTTGTTATTACTGTAATGTCCCAGAACATGACAATAACCTTAATAACATAATCACTCATCCACTGTGATCAGACACCAAGAGAGCAGAGCAGAAATACAGGGAGAGGCAGGAGAGGAAGAGAAAGGGAAAGATACATGGAGGAGAGAGACACACAACCGGGGAGGAGAGGGAGTGGGGGGGGGGGGGGGTGAGGAAAGAGATAGATAGGGAGAGGAACAGAGCGGAATACAGTCATGGAGGACAGGTAGAGTGGGAGATTATTAGCATGTCTTCTCATCCACCTACATCCATCCACAGATGAACATGATGTCAGTGTGCTGAATTGGCTGAGATTGGTGTGCAACGCAGCCCTGTAACCCGCTCTCTCTCTGATTGGCTGAGATTGGTGTGCAACGCAGACCTGTAACCCCCTCTCTCTCTCTCTCTCTCTCTCTCTCTCTCTCTCTCTCTCTCTCTCTCTCTCTCTCTCTCTCTCTCCCTCTCTCCCTGATTGTCTGAGACTGGTGTGCAACGCAGACCTGTAACCCCCCTCTCTCTCTCTCTCTCTCTCTCTCTCTCTCTCTCTCTCTCTCTCTCTGTGACATCGACTTCTATGGGTGTGTCTCTGTCACTATTGGCCAGAGACAAAAACAAAGGGTCAGCTATGCAAGTTAAGTCATTATATGACTATAAGCCATTGAAATATGGATTGTTGAAGGACAATTGATGCTGCCAAGACAGACACTTAGTTGAAAACCCAAAGCTGTGGAGAGCAGATAGTTGATATTAGGGTGGATGTAAAGGTTTTGAGTGAGGTGTGGATGAGGCTTCAGGTTCTCTTACAATTGACATGGGTTACAGTTGGTCTATTCCTAAATGACCCCCACCCTATCTGTCCTCCACATTAGGACTCTGGTACTGTAACAAGCTACCCGCCGCCACTTCAACCCAACCTACTCAGCCTCCTCCAGTGTCCAGGGAGAGACAGCGTCTGTGGGGAGGCAGGCAGGGAAACGGTAGGGGCGCTCTGAGCCGCCTGAATACTAATGTCCCACTTTACAGCTCACCCTCACACACACCACGCTCTCCCTCCCTCCCTCCCTCCCTCCCTCCCTCCACGCACGCACGCACACACACACACACACACACACACACACACACACACACACACACACACACACACACACACACACACACACACACACACACACACACACACACACACACACACACACTGTGCCACACTCTGCACTCCCGCCCCCTTTGCAGCCCCTCCACAGCCCCTCACAGCCAGCTCTGAACAAAGCTCCCTAATTATGGGCAGGTCTCCATGTCCACATGGGCGCTCTTAACGACGTCGCTGATTAATTGGAGGGAGGTGTGGGGGCAGGAAGTCTCACCCTCGCCACCGCTATCGCCACGATAACACCAGCTTCCCCGTGCCACAGTGTCCCACCTCGCCCGCACACACACGCACTTGCGTGAACACGCACACTCTCCCAGAGGCATGTGGCGAGAGCAGGATTAGTGTGGGATTATATGACAACGTGAGACACACAGCCAGTTTTAGACACTGAGAATGATAAACTGCGTGAACTAGACACAGACGAAGTTGACACTCTTTTGTTGCCAGGTCTGTATTGTAAAAGATCCATAGTAACCTACCTGGTTAAATTCAGGTAAGTGGGTGGATAGACTCACAGACATGAATAGCTCAGGGTGTTGGACACAGATCATTTTCAACTCAATACAATTTCATTGATCTTCTCAGTGGCGTAGTCGTCGATCTACAGATATCTACCTCCACATAATACACATACAAACCCCACGCTCCGCCAATGCCATATGGCCACGTTACACATTTGTAAGAAAAGGAAGAGGTTAGCTAGCCCTATTTAGTGTGAATCCTTTAGAAAATCAGGCAAATGTGAGAGCAGGAAGTGAGACCCAGGTGTGTTTGGTCTCCTCTGAAGTGATGTGTATTCATTGCCACTGCTGCTCCCGGCTCGCTGTTGCCACAAAATGGCCCCTGCGCATCTATATGTGTGATTTTTGTGTGTCCGACCCTGAGGTCCACAATGAATACAGGGCACAAAGAGACAGAGTACTGCCGCTGCACGCACACACACACACGCACACGCACACGCACACGCACACACACACACACACACACACACACACACACACACACACACACACACACACACACACACACACACACACACACACACACACACACACACACACACGCACGTACACACAACGCACACACAAACACACACACTCACACACACACACACGTAAACCTACACAAACACACGTACGCAGGTGCGCAGATGCACGCACACACACACGCACACACTTCAGACCGGGTCACTCAGGTTCAAGGCATTTGTATTCATCGCATGTTTTACATTTGCTCCACCACCTACAGTGTTCCGTCTAGCTGAGACATGCCTGTCTGCTCTCTGACTCTGTATACCTTGATGCACTTGAATGTGCACGAAATGTGTGTGGTGTGTGCAGAAGACAAGCACGGTGTGTTTGTACTTTCACCAGCCTTTCCTAGAACCCCGTTTTATGTTACAATGTCTCTTCATGACGGGGAGCATTAGATACTACACACACACACACACAGAGAAACACACACGCACGCGCGCGCGCCCACACAAACTCACACACACAGCCCCCCCCCCCACAAGCCCAACATCCTCAACACACAGACACACACAATCCACATCACTCCTTTACAGCCAATGTTGGACGGCTAATTTCCACTGTGGCTGCTGAGATCTTCATTAGGCTGGCAGAGGGCTGCCCTGTTAGACATGGCTATTATCAGGATGATTACCACCACACCACATCCCATCATCGTTACTGTTGTCACCGGCCGCCCACGGGAGCCTCCTCAGTCAGGGGGGACGAGGCTGTGGGTTTGTCCTCTGTGCCCCTCCGTGACCCTCCCTCGGTGGCTTGACGATAATGCCTGATGACATCCCTGCAGCGGTGAGCGGTGTGTGTCACCTCTTAGCGGTGACTTGAGTAGTGTGAAGACGGCTTAGACACACACTTGGACGCATGAACACACACATACACACAGAGAAACGCTGTTCACACACGCACACTCACGCCCGTACTCACACACACACGCGCGCACACAGAATCACAGCTCACACACATGCACTCACGAATACGGACGCACATTCATGCACTCACGCACACAGAAACGCTGCTCACTGAACTTTGTTAACAAGGTGAGCTCCTTCACCAGCGGCAGCCTGGTGGTAATTCACTACACCTCAGAGAACAGACCCAGACAGGCCCAGGCTTTATACAGGTGATGCTCACAGGATGGGATTCTCTCTACTACAGGTAGATGTAGATTTTGAGTTCACTGTTAGTATATATCAATGATAATGGGTTGATTTCTTTTCGGCCTACATGATCTATTAAGCTGGCTGTTGGGCTCGGAGAGGAAACGAAAGAAGGACAGAAGGGAGACTGCAAGAAATAGAGAATGCGGCAAGAGGAAAGAGAGGATAGAGAGATATGGAGAGGGACATATTTACTGGGTGGCTAAGATTCACACACACACACACACACACAGAGAGAGGGGGGGAGGGGAGAGAGAGAGAGAGAGAGAGAGAGAGAGAGAGAGAGAGAGAGAGAGAGAGAGAGAGACGGAGGTTGTGGCCAGGCGTGGTGTGCTTGTACTCACCCGGGCTCTAACCCTTCACAGATGAACACAATCAGGCCGCCTCGGTCAACGGCGGGTTGTCATGGCAACCTGGCGGCACAGCCTGCGTGGGACAAAGGGCTGGCGCGTCCTGTGTGTGTGAGCGTGTTTGTGCGTGTGTGTGTGTGGCAGAGCGGGCCGGGCCCTCCTGGGGCCTCCATTCGCCTGTTTGTGAGAGAGTCCACAGGGGCCCTGCAACAGGAGGAGAGAAGAGAAAGAGGGGAAGAGAGATGGAGTGATGGGGATGAGAGGGAGGAGGGAGGGAGGGAGAGATAGAGACAGATTGAGAAAGTATAGCTCGAGTCCACAGGGGCTCAGCCACAGGAGGAGAGAGAGGGAGGGGAGATGGAGGGAGGAGGAAAAGAGAGAGAGATGGGGTGAGAGAGCAGAAAAAGGACCTAGAGCCCGTTCCACAGGAGAAAGAAAAGGGGAGAGAGAGAGGGGGCAAGAGAGATAGAGAGATTGAAGGAGAGAGAGAGAGAGAGAGAGAGAGAGAGAGAGAGAGAGAGAGAGAGAGAGAGAGAGAGAGACTGAGAGAGTGGCTAGGGAGAGAACCCATATTTGTATTTCCATGGGAGCTGGTTCAGAGCTGAAGTTGAAAGGGAGAATAGGGTGGAAGGATGCAGATAGAAGGGATACAATGAGTGAGAAAAAAAATGCAAGGTGCTCTGCATCCTCTCTGTCCTGTGCATCCTCTCTGTCCTCTGCATCCTCGCTGTCCTCTGCATCCTCTCTGTCTTCTGCATCCTCTCTGTCTTCTGCATCCTCTCTGTCCTCTGCATCCTCTCTGTCCTCTGCATCCTCTCTGTCCTCTGCATCCTCTCTGTCCTCTGCATCCTCGCTGTCCTCTGCATCCTCTCTGTCCTCTGCATCCTCGCTGTCCTCTGCATCCTCTCTGTCTTCTGCATCCTCTCTGTCTTCTGCATCCTCTCTGTCCTCTGCATCCTCGCTGTCCTCTGCATTCTCTCTGTCTTCTGCATCCTCTCTGTCTTCTGCATCCTCTCTGTCCTCTGCATCCTCTCTGTCCTCTGCATCCTCTCTGTCCTCTGCATCCTCTCTGTCCTCTGCATCCTCTCTGTCCTCTGCATTTTCTTTCTCTTTTTCCTCTCCTCTTCTCGTCTTCTCTCTCCCAGCCAAACCGCTTACATTTTTTAGAAATCCCTTCAGGATCAAAGAAGAGAGAATGGAGGAACATCCAGACTCATTGCGTGTTAAATCATGCACCCTTTTAGCTCCTGTATCCCTCATTTGTAGCTTTTATGTACAAACACTGATATTTACTTTCCTGCCTCCCCTTTAGGTGTGGATCATACAAACACGGATCTGAAGAGAAACTTTGTGAGTAAACTTGATCGGTTTATTTTGAAGTGACCATCTATGTCATCTGTCCTAATGGGCCATTACACAATTCATTCATGAAACATTTGCTGTATGTACAGTAGATAATGCTATAAAGCAGATAGATTAACACCCATGTCAAATTGATGAAGCTATGGTGGAGCGATGCTAACTGCTTCGGGTGACGTTTCAACCTAGATACAGATCTAGGATCAGCTTCTCCTCCTCGAATCCCAAACCTAACCATTAGTGGGGGAAATGGTAAACTGACCCAAGATCAGAGTCTAGGGGTGACGGCACTCTACACCAACTCACCCAGAGTAGAGGTGCTGTAGTGGACTGACTGCCAGACAATTGACTGGCTACTACTGCTTTCTATCATTTATCATCTGAGAGCCACTGTTCAGATCAAAGCCAACATGCCAACATGTAGTTTGGCACTCAGGTACAGCCTAAGAGAGATTGAAGCATGGCTACATGAGGTTGTACTCTGACTCCTGTCTCCTCGAGTGCACCTCCTTGATCACATTTGACTCGATAGACACACATCACTCATCTGCTGTGTAGCCTGTCCTCTCCTCCCCTCGCAGTGAACAGCTTGTCCCCGTATAGAATGAGAGAGCAGGACAACACATAGAAGACCATCATGACACATCAATATGCTTTTAGAAATGTAATGTTTTATTACTTCCTGTGTCATTTCCACGTCCTCCCAATTCTGATGCCAGACCTGATCGTGCTGTATAGCCAACCCTTAACAACCATAAGAGTTGTACAGCTAATAACAGATCTGGGATCAGGCTACATGCTCTCCATGTTGTTCCCTGACATTACACTATGGTGTGTCTCTCTAGGAGGCCTTGGCCAGTTTTGACCTGCGTGGCTCCCACGGCCTTTCCCATGACCCCATGCCACTCAGAGATGAGGAGAACGGGTAACACGCTTCTTAATCTCTACATTCGTCTCACTCTTTTCACCCCCCTCTCATTCTTCGTGTTCCCCTGTCATCTCTCACTATTTGCAGTCATCTTTCCTTTTGAAGTTTTGTTTACTCATTTTTGGAATGGGTTGTTCTTTGTCAAAACTTGTGTAGAGTTACAGTCGTTTTTTGTTTTGTGTGTGCGTGAGAAGAGTGCCTGCGTGTTTATGTGTGTACGTGTTTGTGTGTGCATGTGTACGACATAACGTTCTGACCTGTCACAGTCATGGCACCCGGTGTGCAGGGGAAGTGGCCATGGAGGCCAACAACTCTTACTGTGGCGTGGGCATCGCTTTCAACGCCAGGATCGGTGGTGAGTACAACACTGCCCGCGTCCATGCCAATGTAATCTATCAGAAGGAAATACCGGTAGAAGTGATCGTATGGCTCAAATGTGCGTCTCGTTGAATGGTTGTACCATAATATGTACATATAATAGGATTGCACTGTACTCTGACAAACATACATTGTCTACGAGACATGATATTGTCTAATGCAGTATACCATTATGATTCAGTCATTCCATGACTCAGTCGGACTGAGTAGGAGACGCTAGGCGAGGTGACAATGAACAGTAGAGTGACAGTGCATTCGTGAAGACGAGAAGAGCCATGTTTATATTACCAGAGAAATGATGTGATATGTAGCGGTGCAGTGGTAACATGCTACGAGGACGATCACACATCAAATGTAATGAAATGGCTCAATAAAAGGCAAATGACAACAGGGTAATGCAATGCCAGTGATTGGTTATGACATCAGCTGGCGAGATAATGCATGAGTCCCAAATGGCACCCTATTTCCCATATAGCGTACTACGTTTGATGGGCCGTGGTCAAAAGCAGTGCACAAAAAAATAGGGAATAGGGTGGGTTTTTGGGAGGCAGACCTAGTTAAAGTGAATCATAGCGCCGAGGCTTGATAACGAGGACAAAGGGACCACAGGCGGATCCACAACAGAACAATGCATTTGCAGTGCATTCCTTCGATGAAGCCCAGCAATCAATACGTCTATTGCAGCCAGTTTAGGTGTTGATATTCGTCTGTATTTGTGAATGACGAGAGAAATATATCTAATCAGTGTTTGTGTTTGGATTTGACAGGGACACACTATTATTGAGCCATACAGACCTAATTTAACACCTCATTTTGGGTTTGAGTTGTTGTAATTCATTCATTTTTTTAGTGAGGATCACTAATATAATACAGCCGTACAGACCATAGCAGAAGTATGCATCAACAAGAAAATGTATTGGGACATTTGAATAAAAATATCCTCTGAAAATCACTGTTTTTATTCTAGTGTCATACTATAACTCTAAAAGCCAACAGCTGTTCAAACCAATTCACAGGGCTAGATCGGTATCATAATAAATGTGCAGTAAAAAAATCATCCGTGGAGTGAACTGTCCCCCCTGACCTCTTCCCTCTGCCCCTTGACCTCTGACCTTTGACCCGGCCAGGTATCCGTCTGCTGGACGGCACGGTGACGGACTCCATGGAGGCCACGTCTCTGACCTTCAACAACGACTTCATCGATGTGTACGTGTGCTGCTGGGGCCCGCGGGACGACGGACAGGAGATGGCCGGGCCGGGGACACTCACACAGAAAGCACTGAGGCTGGGCACACAGAAGGCAAGGATAACACACACACACAGGAAAAGTACATGCAGGCACGCAAGTATACACACTCCCATACTGTACATGCACGCACACATGCACGTCCACACACACAAACTCATGCACGCGTGCACACTCGCTTTTCTCTATTTCATGTAATTCTATTCTATTCAATTTTGTCCTTCCACCAACTCCCCTCTCCACTCTCTTTCACCTTAATACAGGGGCGAGGTGGAAAAGGAAGTATATTTGTGTGGGCGTCTGGTAATGGTGGGTTGGTGAACGACCACTGTGGAGCAGACGGCTATGTCAACAGTGTCTACAGCATTGCCATCGGTGCGGTCACTCACATGGGCAAGCCCGCCTTTTTTGGTGAGCCCTGCCCTGCTGTCATGGCTGTCACTCTAACTGGAGCCAGTTTGGAAAACACACTACCCCTAGTAAGTCTCTGTGTGTGTGGGTGGGTGTGTCTGCGTGCGTGCGTGTATACCTATTTGATGATGTGTGTGTGTGTGTGTGTGTGTGTGTGTGTGTGTGTGTGTGTGTGTGTGTGTGTGTGTGTGTGTGTGTGTGTGTGTGTGTGTGTGTGTGTGTGTGTGTGTGTGTGTGTGTGTGTGTGTGTGTGTGTGTGTGTGTGTGTGTGTGTGTATTCGGCACTGTGTGAGAGCGAGTACAGCACTGCTCTTTAGCTCCTGTTAGCAGCCTGTTAACTGCTGTGATATTTATAGCGGCCTTACGGTTGACCTGGGAGGCTGCTGGGCAGGATGTGGCTGGCGGATATGTGTGGATGCACACACACACACACACACACACACACACACACACACACACACACACACACAGTCGCAAGTGTTAATTGGAGGTGAAGCGTGGCACCGCGGCTGAAACGGCGGAGAAGAAGAGGGAACGAGAGAAGGAAGAGAGGTGTTGATGTGCATTCAGTTCAGGAGTGTGACAAAGTCGAAGGCCAGGAAAGAAACATGTCTGTATGCTCAGCTCCATGGATACAGACTAACAGTCTAATATTACCCAGTAACACCTACCACTGACTGTGACTACTGCTACTTCCAGGCTTACTCCCCTGAGGCATTCAGTCAGTCACCACATTCATGGTCAGAAGTGTTTCCTGCGAAAGCCAGCTAGATTTACTCAAGGTTTTCTAAAGCTAACCAGCTTCAGTTTGCGTCACATTTCAGCTCAGGCGTCATCCGTACAACGACGGTGGATGTTGCTTGCCCGCCTGCCACTAACTGTAGCGAGCTTGTATCGGCATGTGCATGTTGCCCACGGTTAGTCGAAAATACGGAACTCTTCCAAAAATCGAATTGAAAGAAAATGTATCGTTGCAAATTCAGCTTTATGGGTTTATGTTATGAAATAGGCTTTTAGAAGTGCTGTCTTTATTTTATTACTGATCTACTTCAGTGTGCTTATCAATGCACAACCACAAGCCTCCTTTTTCCCACCACTATCGACAACAAACTTCCATATAAAAGTTTTACTGTGTGACGTTTCAAATGTATTCTGTCATTGCTCGATGTACAGTATAATGCAATTATATTTTAACACAACGACAGAAACATTTGATTGATAAAATATGTATTCAGTCGTCTTCCTCAAATGAATGGGATGATGACACAGTCTTTGCAAGAGGGAGGGAATATGGTTTCGTCGGTCCTCAACTTGTGACTCAGTCATTTCATTCAGGGTAAGTGGAGTAGCCCTGGGTTAACCTGCACCCGAGCAGGTAGAGGAGCAGGTTAGTTCTGAAGGATTTGTTGCCATAGAAATGCGCCTAGCTACAGTAAAAGGTGAGCAACTTTCATATGACTGGTTATCCCGAGTTGAGAGTTCCCTCGCTAACTCCTCAAAATTGCTTTGTAGGATACCCGTCGAGTATAGTAGAGAAGAGAGAGAGAGAGAGAGAGAGAGAGAGAGAGAGAGAGAGAGAGAGAGAGAGAGAGAGAGAGAGAGAGAGAGAGAGATCGCTGTCACAAAATCAGTTCCCCCATGTGTGGCTTCACTGAAATCTTCACCCGAGAGCATAATAGCTAACTATGTATGAATGTGTTTCTTTGGTTAAAAAAGAGTGTACACACATTCAACAATTGTCCCAGGTGCATGGTCTAAATAACTATACCAAACAAAAATATCAAACGCATCATGCAACAATTTCAAGGATTTTACTGAGTTACAGTTCATGTGAGCAAATCAGTCATTAAGTCATTAGGCACTAATCTATGGATTTCACATGTGGGAATACAGGTATGGATCTGTTAGCCACAGATACGGTATTTCTGTGGATTCAGATTGCCATTGATAAAATGCACTTGTGTTCGTCGTCCGTCGCTTATGCCTGCCGAAACCATAACCCCACCACCACTATGGGGCACTCTGTTCACGACGTTGACATCAGCAAACCGCTCGCCCACACGACGCTATACACATGTTCTACGGTTGTGAGGCCGGTTGGACGTACTGCCAAATTCTCTACAACGACGTTGGAGGTGGCTCATGGTAGAGAAATTAACATTAAATTCTCTGGCAACAGCTCTGTTGGACATTCCTAAAGTCAGCATGCCAATTGCGGGCTCCCTCAAAACTTGAGGCATCTGTAGCATTGTGTTGCGTGAAAAAACTGCATATTTTAGAGTGACCTTTTATTGTCTCCAGCACAAGGGGCACCTGCATAATGATCATGCTGTTTATTCAGCTTCTCGATATGACACAACTGTCAGGTGGATGTATTATCTTGGAAAAGGAGAAATACTGACTAACAGGGATGTAAACACATTTTTTTTTTTTACATGGAACCCAAAAGGGTTTGACCTGGAACCACCAAAAGGGTTCTCCAAAGGGTAACCCTTATAGGTTTTTGATAGCACATTTTTTGCTAAGAGCGTACCCTGCACGTTAAAAAAATGTGTTGCCGTGTGTGTACACCACTATATTTTTCAGTTGCAACTAAAATGTATAGTGTTCTGTTGTGTGCTCTGCAGGTGACAGTGTCCAATCTAGGGGACGGTTGTGTTACCCACTTTGCGGGGACATCCAGTGCTGCACCCATCGCGGCCGGGATTCTGGCTCTTGTCCTGGAGGCCAAGTAAGCCTTGGTCATCCTCTCCCCTCCTGACCCTTACTCAACTGTCACATCATTTTCTCCACTATCTGTTTTTCATCGACATTCCATGGCTTACTGTAGGTAGTTTGCTTTGCATCTATTAATGGTCTTAGTTTCCCATCTTTATGTCTAAGTTCAAGTAGCTCCCTTTCCCTCTCAGTCGCTCTGGATGAGAGCGTTTACTAAAATGTAATAACAATAGTTCATTTCAGTAGTAGTAGTAATAAAACTAGATAAAGTATACAGGCACAACACTACTGATGTTGTATTGTGTCATATTTGGTCGATTCATTTAATTTAATAAGATAAACAATGGCTAATAAATTAATAACAAAATGTAAGAGAATGATGGTTACACTATGTATTGCTTGTAAGTTATATACAATGTAAAAACTCCAGGGAATTAATGTTCATGGGATGTCCCTCAGGCTATGGCAATCATATACAGTTGAAGTTGACCTAAAAACTTGTTTTTCAACCAATCCACAAATTTCTTGTAAACAAACTACAGCTTTGGCAAGTTGGTTCGGACATCTACTGTATGTATGACACAAGTAATTTTTCTAACAATTGCTTACAGACAGATTATTTCACTTATAATTCACTGTATCACAATTCCAGTGGGTCAGAAGTTTACATACACTATGTTGACTGTGCCTTTAAACAGCTTGGAAAATGCAGGAAAATTATGTCATGGCTTTAGAAGCTTCTGTTAGGCTAATTGACATAGTTTAAGTCAATTGGAGGTGTACCTGTGGATGTATTTCAAGGCCTACCTTCAAACTCAGTGCCTCTTCTTTTCATTGGAAAATGAAAAGAAATCAGTCAAGACCTCAGAAAAAAAATTGTAGACCTCCACAAGTCTGGTTCATCCTTGGGAGCAATTTCCAAACGCCTGAAGGTACCACGTTCATCTGTACAAACAATAGTACGCAAGTATAAACACCATGGGTCCACGCAGCCTTGATACTGCTCAGGAAGGAGACGCGTTCTGTCTCCTAGAGATGAATGTACTCTGGTGCGAAAAGTGTAAATCAATCCCAGTACAACAGCAAAGGACCTTGTGAAGATGCTGGAGGAAACAAGTACAAAAGTATCTATATCCACAGTAAAACGAGTCCTATATCGACATAACCTGAAAGGCCGCTCGGCAAGGAAAAAGCCACTGCTCCAAAACCACCAGAGAAAAGCCAGACTACGGTTTGCAACTGCACATGGGGACGGAGATCGTACTTTTTGAAGAAATAACCACTGGTCAGATGAAACAGAAATATAATTGTTTGGCCAAAATGACCATCGTTATGTTTGGAGGAAAAAGGGAGAGGCTTGCAAGCCGAAGAACACCATCCCAATCGTGAAGCACGGGGATGGCAGCATCATGTGGGGGTGCTTTGCTGCAAGAGGGACTGGTGCACTTCACAAAATAGATGGAATCATGAGGGAGGAAATTAGGTGGATATATTGAAGCAACATCTCAAGACATCAGTCAGGAAGTTAAAGCTTGGGTCTTCCAAATGGACAATGACCCCAAGCAAACTTCCAAAGTTGTGGCAAAATGGCTTAAGGACAACAAAGTCAAGGTATTGGAGTGGCCGCCACAAAGCCCTGACTTCAGTCCTATAGAAAATTTGTGGGCAGAACTGAAAAAGCATGTGTGAGCAAGGAGGCCTACAAACCCAACTCAGTTACACCAGCTCTGTCAGGAGGAATGGGCTAAAATTCACCCAAATTATTGTGGGAAGCTTGTGGAAGGCTACCCTAAACGTTTGAGCCAAGTTAAACAATTTAAAGTCAATGCTACCAAATACTAATTGAGTGTATGTAAACTTCTAACCCACTGGGAATGTGATGAAAGAAATCAAAACTGAAATAAATCATTCTCTCTACATTTCTTCTGACATTTCACATTCTTAAAACTAAAGTGGTGATCCTAACTGACCGAAAACAGGGAATTTTTACTAGGATCAGGAATTATGAAAAACTGAGTTGAAATGTATTTGGCTAAGGTGTATGTAATCTTCCAACTTCATCTGTACATATCTGGCAGTACAATTTGCGATTTCTCTGTCACCCAGAATAACAGCTGACATAGGGGACTCTTCAGGATTCAGCTCTTGGGTTTCCAGCGCTTTGAATTGAATGGGTGTTTTGGGGCTTAATTTCAAATGGTGCTAAATTGTTTGTGTACTTTCCTTAATATTTACAATTCAAAGGAATCTTCCAAGTTCTGCTCTGCGTGCATTATTTGGTACTTTCTATTGGATTTTTAGGACAATTCTGCAGAAACCTGCACGTGGATATTCTAGTGGGTTTCTCTCCCAATGATTATAATCAGGCTGGACCACAAATTTCGCTTCCATATATAGTGCAATTGGTAAAATTACACTACTGAATATTTTGCTCCAGATCTGGTTAGGACTATTTATTTTGGAGAATTTTATTTTTATGGAATAGAAGCTTTGCAGCTTTTTATTTTAGAGCTTTCACTCCCAGATCAAGAGGCACAGATTATTTTGTCTCAGGTAGTTGTACCATTGGGCACGTCAACTATCTCATTCCAAAATCATGGGCAATAATATGGAGTTGGTTCCCCCTTTGCTGTTATTACAGCCTCCATTCCATTGGGGCGGCAGGGTAGCCTAGTGGACTAGTAACCGCAAGGTTGCAAGTTCAAATCCCAGAGCTGACAAGGTACAAATCTGTCGTTCTGCCCCTGAACAGGCAGTTAACCCACTGTTCCTAGGCCATCATTGAAAAAAATAATTTGTTCTTATCTTGCCTAGTAAAATAAAAAGTTATTCTGCGAAGGCTTTCCACTAGATGTTGGAACATTGCTTCAGGGACTTGCTTCCATTCATCCACAAGAGCATTGGTGAGGTTGAGCAACGATGTTGGGCGTTCCAATTCATCCCAAAGGTGTTTGATGGGGTTGAGGTCAGGGCTCTGGGCAGGCCAGTCAAGTTCTTCCACATCATTTCTGTATGACCTTGCTTTGTGCACTGTCATACTGAAACAGGAAAGGGCCTTCCCCAAAATATTGCCACAAAGTTGGAAGCACAGAATCATCTAGAATGTTATTGTATGCTGTAGTGTTAAGATTTCCCTTCACTGGCACTAAGAGGGCTAGCCCGAACCATGAAAAACAGCCCCAGACCATTACTCCTCCACCAAACTTTATAGTTAGCACTATGCATTCGAGCAGGTAGCGTTCTCCTGGCATCCGCCAAACCCAGATTTTTCCGTTGGACTGCCATGTTCTGAAGCTTGATTCATCACATGCACATGGGGATCTTGGGCTTAGGATGATCGGCCATGGAAACCCATTTCATGAAGCTCCCGAAAAACAGTTATAGTGCTGACTTTGCTTCCAGAGGCAGTTTGGAACTCGGTATTGAGTGTTGCAACAGCGGACAGACGATTTTTACGGTCTAGGCGCTTCAGCACTCAGCAGTCCAATTCTGTGAGCTTGTATGGCCTACCACTTCGCGGCTGAGCCTTTGCTGCTCCTAGATGTTTCCACTTCCACAATAACATCACTCACAGTTGACCGGGGCAGCTCTAGCAAGGCAGAAATTTCATGAACTGACTTGTTGGAAAGGTGGCATCCTATGATGGTGCCAGCTTGAAAGTCACTGAGCTCTTCAGTAAAGCCATTCTACTGTTAATGTTTGTCTATGAAGATTGCATGGCGGTGTACTTGATTTTATACACCTGTCAGCAACGGGTGTGACTGAAATAGCCAAATCCATCAATTTGAAGGGGTGTCCATATACTTTTGTATATGTAATGTATTTCCTAATTTCCTAACCTCTCTCTCTCTCTCTCTCTTTCTGCACTGTGTTGGTATGTGTACTTGGGCCCTAGTCGTGATTGTAGCTCTGTAACTCTGTAGCTGTCCGTAGCGTCTGCCTGCTGCCGTTCCTCAGTGTTATTGATGATCCCGGGGCAGGGCTTTACCGCTCCACCAGTCTCGCCCACTTGGCTGTAAAATGGTCCGGAGGTCCCCTGGGCGAGTTGCGCTCCCAGGACATTACTGGTTAAGGGCTTGTATGACCTGCACCTATATATCACATCTCAGGGCTGATATTCCCCTCACGTCTTAATGGAGCTGAGCAGAGCACATGCAGTCACACACACACACACACACACACACACACACACACACACACAGTCATAACACCCACAACCAGCAGAGTACAAAAAAACACACACACTGTGCAATTAAAATAATTATCTCTGTCTACTCTCCCAACTCTTTCCTCCTGGTTCAATGTGTTGACTCCAAATCTCTTTTCCAGTTTTACTTTAGTCCCTCTATGTAAATATCACATATTTCATTCCATCGTTTCATCAGCTTTACAGCTTTTTAATATTCTGTACGTCTATTTCAATCTTTTACATTCTCAAAATTCCCAACACCATTTTTGGCTACTTTGCCTCTTCACTAGTTCTCTCAGCCTCTGTTCATTGCCTCCATCTTCAGTCCACCTTTAATCGTCCCTCTCTTTTACCCGCTCCCCGACACTCATAGAGTCTGTCTGTACCGCTCCAGTCTCCCTGCACCAATGACAACCCCACGCTCTACCCTTACATTTACTGTATTCTATTACAACTGTATTTAACCAGACAAGTCAGCTGAGAACCCGTTCCTATGTACAGTGATGGCCTGGCCAGTGGCGAGACGAAAGCATGTCCTGTCACTCTGTTTGTGTGCGAGTATGTGGTGTGACTCTGTGGTCAGGTTATTAATGGAGGATGTGTGTGAGAGATGATTCCTCATTAACCCCAGTGGCCAGTGCTCAGCTAGGGGTCAGCCTGCCCCGCTCTGGGAAAGGCCCCGTATTCAAACACATGAACGCAAACAAATTATCTTTTAATTTGCTCCAATCGCAGTGGACTGACAGTTCTCTCTCTCTCTCTCTCTCTCTCTCTCTCTCTCTCTCTCTCTCTCTCTCTCTCTCTCTCTCTCTCTCTCTCTCTCCCTGCCTCTGTCTGTTCCAGCCCTGTTTCTTTTTTCTCTCTTCCTTTTCTCCCCCCCTTCTATCGCCTGTCTTCCGCTCTGTGTTGTTCGTCTTCATCTGTCTGTCTCTCTGTCTGAGCCACTGAGAGCAGGATAGCAGGGTGCTCTATAGGGGTTGGTGTAATCAGCTCGGGTTCTCAGTGGGGACAGCACATGTGAAAGAGGATCCACCCCTCTAATTGGTCTCAACTCAAACACTCCCCGAGACACAAACTGATGATTGGGGTATTATGTGTGGTGTGCGTATTATCAGGGCCTTAAATGCAACGGTCCCTGGACCTCACCCACAACCTCAGAAACACACTAAAAGACAGGATCTTCATAATCTCTGCTCCACTCTCCCTGCTCTGTCTCCATTATGTCCCTATTAATCCTCCCAGAAATGGAGCCAGAGTCATAGGAACTCTCCACACTTGGCCATAATCTTTAGTGTGGTGTACTTTAAGCCTAAGTGAGCCCATTTGGAGTGACTGTGCGCAGACTAGGATTCTCCCTATCTGTTATCTGCACAAGTGTTACTAATGGTTTTATCAATTAGGCCTCGTCCAATAACTACATGCCTGTGATCTCCTTTAAATACAACCAGCGCAGTGCTGATTTGTGTAGTTAATGAGTGTGCGGGTGTGTGTCAGACCGTGTGTTGGTGTGTGTAAGTGACTCTGTATGTAGTCCATCTCTCTCTCTCTCTCTCTCTCTCTCTCTCTCTCTCTCTCTCTCTCTCTCTAATAAGGTTGGATGTGCATCTTCAGAGGATCCTAATGCGATGTGTACCCTAGCTGAAGATATGTTTCCTTCCTAAGATGAGATAGTCAAGCCCAGGCTAGAGTGCCATGTTCTAACAGATCATACCCTCCTGAATAACAAGCATCACACTTATCACGCAGATATACCCTTCAGTCATTGCTCCAAAAAAGTACCATCTTTGTCCCCCTGTGCAGTTGCAAACCGTAGTCTGTTTTTTATGGCGGTTTTGGAGCAGTGGCTTCTTCCTTGCTGATGAGCAGGCCTTTCAGGTTATGTCGATATAGGACTTGTTTTACTGTGGATATAGATACTTCTGTACCTGTTTCCTCCAGCTTCTTCACAAGGTCCTTTGCTGTTGTTCTGGGATTGATTTGCAATTTTCGCACCAAAGTACATTCATCTCTAGGAGACAGAATGCACCTCCTTCCTGAGCGGTATGGCGGCTGTGGTCCCATGGTGTTTATACTTGCATACTGTTGTTTTTACAGATGAACGTGGTACCTTCAGGCATTTGGAAATTGCTCCCAATTTGCTCTACAATTCTGTTTCTGAGGTCTTGGCTAATTTCTTTTGATTTTCCCATGATGTCAAGCAAAGAAGCACTGAGTTTGAAGGTAGGCCTTGAAATACATCCACAAGTACACCTCCAATTGACTCAAATGATGTTAATTATCCCAACAAAAGCTTCTAAAGCTGTGACATTTTCTGGAATTTTCCAAGCTGTTTAATGGCACAGTCAACTTTGTATATGTAAACCTCTGACCCACTGGAATTGTGGTACAGTGAGTTATAAGTGAAATAATATGTCTGTTAAAAATTGTTGGAAAAATAACTTGTGTCATGCACAAAGTAGATGTCCTAACTGACTTGCCAAAGCTAACGTTTGTGGAGTGGTTGAAAAACGAGTTTTAATGACTCCAATCTAAGTGTATGTAAACTTCCGACTTCAACTGTATATATATATATATATATATATATATATATATATATATATAGATCAGCACTTTTATCACTTTCTTTCCCTCGACCTCTGTACTTACCCTAGTTTTGATTTTTCCCTTCCCCTCTTTTCCTCCCTGTAGCCTCCCCAGTGCAGAAATAAATTGTTTATTGTTGATTTGCTCTGTCTTCATGTAAATGATTAAACAGGGACAGTGTTATTCCTGCAGGTCCTGACCTTCTCTCTGTCTATCTCTCTGTGTCTCTCTCTCTCTCTCTCTCTCTCTCTCTGTCTCTCTCTTTCTCTCTCTCTCTCTCTCTCTCTCTTTCTGTGTCTCTCTCTCTATGTCTGTGTCTCTGTCTCTCTCTCTCTCTCTCTCTCTCTCTCTCTCTCTTTCTCTCTGCACCATATCTTCCTCCTGTGGGCTGGACACTCTGTCCTTGTGCCTCCCCCCTCACCCCATCCTCTTCCCCCTGCCCAGACCCTGTGTGTGTGATAAATTATTTGTGGGCATGCTCCGAGGGCCCAGGGCTGCTCATTCCTACACACAGAGGGGCCGCATTGATCCGGCCTGTGGTTCAACTTAATTGGAAACACAGTTATACCAGCAAGCTAGAGACACACTCGAAAACATATACACACACACGCACATATGCATACGCACAGCTATACACAGCACCAGCAATATACTCCAGCATGCACACACAGATTCACACAAAACATCTTCCCTTATTAGGGGCAAAAAATAAACACAGAGCATTCACTTGGAAATAACTCTTACAGATATCAGACACTCACAGCTCCTATACTCGCCAGCATGCACACTGCACACATGCACACACAGACACACATAAAACACACGCGCATCAGCGCGCATACACACACACACACACACATACACCCTACACCATTAAACATGCATGCTATTCCTAACCAGCAGCAGTAAAGAGGAGTAACAGTAAACAGTGGAGTAATAAGAAGTCCATGGTTATTGATCTGCCCAGCACACTGACTATCATACGGCTAATAGATTACATCAAACGCATCAGAGCAGTCAATGAGGAGTGATCCTATTAACTGGGGATTTGTAAACAGTTGTGTGTTCACTCACTCAGACGTCTGCCCAGGGTTTGGGAGGGTTTGTGGGGCTTGGCAAGTGGACAGAGGGTGGCTGCTATGGAGGGTTTTGGGGCATATTTAGTAGTTCTGTCTCTGGCTGTCCTGGGTAAAATGCCAGGAGATATTCTGAGCTTTCTGAGGCTGTTTCTGCTGTGGCCCAAACCCTGCTCATGCCTGTAGGGGGGGAAACAGAGATGTGGTGCCAAAACAGATAGAAAGAGAGAAAGGGAGAGAGAGAGAGAGAGAGAGAGAGAGAGAGAGAGAGAGGAGAAAGAAAGAGGGGGAGAAAGAAAGAGGGAGCAAGAGGAAGATCACACACCCACAAATATACAGATAAATTACATCAGGTTCCCAGCCAATAGTGTGTTTTTAAGGGCAAAATGCTCTTTTCCAAATAAATAGATCTGTGTCACTGTGTGCTAAGAGACAGAGAAATCCGCGCCAGGGTTCAATAATTAATTCCTGAGTCGAGGGTTTTGGAGAGGCGCTGATTGGGCTGATTTTTTTTATTCTGTTATGATACAAAGGAGGCCGTTTGAAGTAATTTGTCCCAGAGAGAGCAGCTTGGAATACCATACAAGCTTTGATTTAGCAAAGCAAATTTAATTTCGTTTGCTTTATGCAAACCAGCCGGGGCCGGGGGGGGGGGGCTTCTCTGATTTCACCGGAGGTGTGGGGGATGGAGGAGGGGAGGTGGAGGGGGCGTGGGGGGGGGGGTGGAGTGCACGCCCGAATCACGCCGCAGCACTGCCTATATTTAATACGGCACACACGCACACTGTGAGCAACAGTTCAGAAGTAGAAAGCCCAGCTCCCCACTCTGGAGCCCTTTGAAATCAAAGCGTAAAATAATTGAGTGTGCCGTGCTCTCCTTTTGTTTTATTTTTGATCTTTTCTATTATTGGTGGTATTCCTCCTGTGGTGTGCTGTTTAGCAGTCGCCGGTTGCACTTGCTGGTTGCCAGTTTTTTTGTTTGTTTTGTTTTCCATTGTAATGGAAAGCTTTTTGAACGCATTTTCCCCCTATATGTGACTGGAATGGCTTGGATGACTGTCTGATATTTCCTACCCATAGATTACGTCTTCCAGCACAACAAATGGGTTGTGGCATTACGGATGTTCTTGTATTAACCATGGCCTTGGGATTGTCATATGACTGTGCTGTGTGTATGTTGCTCTGGATAAGAGTGTTCGCTAACATAAATGTAGATGTAAAATGACAGTTGTATCGAGCATGTAGATCCCCACTCCACAATTTAAACAAATGCTTTATTGTCTCAATGGGATTTGTTGAAAAGACACTATTTTGAAACCGAAACACCGGGACATTGTAGTTGGGCACAGTGCAGTTTGGCTACAAGCAGATCGTGTGGTGTAAAGGACACCAACGTGTACAGTACGTGAGCTTGACACGGCGCCGCCACAACCAGATCAACCGCCTTTAATCAACTTTGTTGTGCCTTTGCGTGAGCAGACGTGACAGCTTCTCTGCGGCTGTCCACGCCGATACCGGTGCTACTTAGTCCGAGAACTTAATGTTAGAAATGGGTGGTCAACGGCGTTTTTAGGTTACATTCAAGTCTATTTTCTTAGCCAGCAATAATGAGTGGATAAAGGGAGAAAACCCAATTTCCTTTATGCTTTTTTATATCCTGAGAAGGCTCTCCTTGACGACCCTTTGGTCTTTTGTTCGAGAAAATGGAGCTAATATCCTCTAGCTCTCTGTGCAGTTTAAAGGTCTTAATTGGATTCCATTAGTATATTGCTTGACATGACACTTGAGTCTGCTGTATTAGAATACCCTGCTCGAGATTAAAAGACTCCTCCATTCATTCTTTACGCCAGCCCCTTTGTTACGTCTCCAATATACTTTGTTGAATTCGTAGTTTTCGCCAATGTTATTAAGCTTAAACAGATGACTTCACTTGTAGAAGATGTGCAGTAATGGGTACAATGGCAGGCCCACATCTTCACGTGTGTCCACTTTCTCTGCTCAGCAAAATATACGTGTTTCATAGCAAATCGTGTATAGCCTACATGTGTTTCTGTGTATGTCTCACATGTTCAACTCCTTCTAGATTTCGTCATAAGGGAGTATCAGGAGTATCATAAAGGAATGAATGCTTCTTGCTATGGTTTGATGGAGTGTACAATACACATATTGTACATTAATGTATTGTACATTCATGATGATATTCGTCTTTATCTTCCCAGTCCTGACTTGACATGGAGGGATGTGCAGCATCTGATCGCCATGACGGCCAAGGTCCCCGACCCCAAAGAGCCAGAATGGAGTGTCAACGGAGCAGGGTACCACGTCCACGATAGGTACTAGTTACACCAGGGTCAGCGCACTCTCAAATGTTTTTTTTGCCATCATTGTAAGCCTGCCACACACACACTTTACGATACATTTGTTAAACATAAGAATGCGTGTGAATAGTTTTTTGTCACAACCCGGCTCGTGGGAAGCTCTTATAGGAACAGGGCACAAATAATAATATAATAATAATCCATCATTTTGCTCTTTCTTTATCCATCTTACACATGAAACCTTATGTGTTCATTGAAAATGGTGAATAACTCACCACAGGTTAATGAGAAGGGTGTCCTTGAAACTCTGAGCACATCCCTCTGCAATGTTGGGTTGTAGTGGAGAGTCTTCGTCTTAAACTATTTTCCACACACAGTCTGTGCCTGTATTTAGCTTTCATGTCAGTGAGGGCCGAGAATCCACTCTCACATAGGTACGTGGTTACAAAGGGCATCAGTGTCTTAACAGAGCGATTTGCCAAATCAAGAAACTCGAGCGCAGCCCAATCCAGAAATCTGTCAGTGGCTTTTGATTCAATTAAATTTTCACAGAACCGCTTGTTGCAATTTCGATGAGGCTCTCTTGTTCAGATATCCGTAAGTGGACTGGAGGCAGGGCATGAAAGGGATAACGAATCCAGTTGTTTGTGTCATCCGTTTCGGGAAAGTGCCTGCGTAATTGTGCACCCAACTCACTCAGGTGCTTCGCTAAATCACATTTGGCATTGTCCGTAAGCTTGAGTTCTTTTGCACACAAAAAAATCATACAATGATGGAAGACCTGTGTGTTGTCTTTGTTAATGCAGACAGAGAAGAGCTCCCAACTTCTTAATCATAGCCTCAATTTTGTCCCGCACATTGAATATAGTTGCGGAGGGTCCCTGTTAATCCTAGATTCATTCAGACGAGAAAAAACATCACCCAGATAGACCAGTCGTGTGAGAAACTCATCATCATGGAAGCGGTCAGACAAGTGAAAATTATGGTCAGTAAGAAAACTTTAAGCTCCTCTTTCAATTAAAAAAAAACGTGTCAATACTTTGCCCCTTGATAACCAGCGCACTTCTTTCTGTATGTTGTAAAAGAGTTACATGGTCGCTGCACATATCATTGCATAGTGAAGAAAATACATGAGAGTTCAGGGGCCTTGCTTTAACAAAGTTTACCATTTTCACTGTAGTGTCCAAAACGTCTTTCAAGCTGTCAGGCATTTCCTTGGCTGCAAGAGCCTCGCGGTGGAGGCTGCAGTGTACCCAAGTGGCGTTGGGAGCAAGTGCTTGCACACGTGTTACCACTCCACTATGTCTCCCTGTCATGACTCCTTGCCATGACTACTTGCATTTGACATTGTGTTGTTATTTCACTGAACACTAGATGGTTTAATTTAATTTTTGGCAGTGAAACAAGGCTACTCAGGCGAGAGAGAAAGAAATCACTCAAATACAGTGGGGCAAAAAAGTATGTAGTCAGCCACCAATTGTGCAAGTTCTCCCACTTAAAAAGATGGGAGAGGCCTGTGATTTTCATCATAGGTACACTTGAACTATGACAGACAAAATGAGAAAAACAAATCCAGAAAATCACATTGTGTGATTTTTTTATGAATTTATTTGCAAATTATGGTGGAAAATAAGTATTTGGTCAATAGCAAAAGTTTATTTCAATACTTTGTCATTGCCAACAAAGGGTAATTAACAGAGGTCAAATGTTTTCTGTAAGTCTTCACAAGGTTTTCACACACTATTGCTGGTATTTTGGCCCATTCCTCCATACAGATCTCCTCTAGAGCAGTGATGTTTTGGGGCTGTTGCTGGGCAACACGGACTTTCAACTCCCTCCAAAGATTTTCTATGGGGTTGAGATCTGGAGACTGGCTAGGCCACTCCAGGACCTTGAAATGCTTCTTACGAAGCCACTCCTTCGTTGCCCGGCGGTGTGTTTGGGATCATTGTCAGGCTGAAAGACCCAGCCACGTTTCATCTTCAATGCCCTTGCTGATGGAAGGAGGTTTTCACTCAAAATCTCACGATACATGGCCCCATTCATTCTTTCCTTTACACGGATCAGTTGTCCTGGTCCCTTTGCAGAAAAACAGCCCCAAAGCATGATGTTTCCACCCCCATGCTTCACAGTAGGTATGGTGTTCTTTGGATGCAACTCAGCATTCTTTGTCCTCCAAACACGACGATTTGAGTTTTTACCAAAAAGTTATATTTTGGTTTCATCTGACTATATGACATTCTTCCAATCTTCTTCTGGATCATCCAAATGCTCTCAAGCAAACTTCAGACGGGCCTGGACATGTACTGGCTTCAGCAGGGGGACACGTCTGGCACTGCAGGATTTGAGTCCCTGGCGACTTAGTGTGTTACTGATGGTAGGCTTTGTTACTTTGGTCCCAGCTCTCTGCAGGTCATTCACTACGTCCCCCCGTGTGGTTCAAGGATTTTTGCTCACCGTTCTTGTTATCATTTTGACCCCACGGGGTGAAATCTTGCGTGGAGCCCCAGATCGAGGGAGATTATCAGTGGTCTTGTATGTCTTCCATTTCCTAATAATTGCTCCCACAGTTGATTTCTTCAAACCAAGCTGCTTACCTATTGCAGATTCAGTCTTCCCAGCCTGGTACAGGTCTACAATTTTGTTTCTGGTGTCCTTTGACAGCTCTTTGGTCTTGGCCATAGTGGAGTTTGGAGTGTGACTGTTTGAGGTTGTGGACAGGTGTCTTTTATACTGATAACAAGTTCAAACAGGTGCCATTAATACAGGTAACGAGTGGAGGACAGAGGAGCCTCTTAAAGAAGAAGTTACAGGTCTGTGAGAGCCAGAAATCTTGCTTGTTTGTAGGTGACCAAATACTTATTTTCCACCATAATTTGCAAATAAATTCATTAAAAATCCTATAATGTGATTTTCTGGATTTTTTTTCTCATTTTGTCTGTCATAGTTGAAGTGTACCTATGATGAAAATTACAGGCCTCTCTCATCTTTTTAATTGGGAGAATATGCACAATTGGTGGCTGACTAAAGACTTTTTGCCCCACTGTATATAGCCCCTTTGGAAAATACAAATGGACTGTTTGAAAATGTGAAGAAAAAAAAAATTTGTTAAATGTTTTTTTGTTGAAATGTGAATAACATTTTTATTTGGCGTACCCCCGGTGGCATTGCACGTACCCCTGGGGTTTGTTTGACTACCGGGGGAGTAAGGCGAGCTACTTACTAACTCAGGTTTGATCATTAGTGTCTCCTTTCATTTGTGGCACTGCTTTCCTGTGCTTCTCAAGTGCTGCTTAATTAGCCATATATACTGTAAGCCAAAGATCTGTACAGATTTATTATCCTTTCATTCAAAATCTTTCTCTCGAGCCGCCAGTTCTGGTTATAGACCACACGTACACGGACCCATAGAGACATATAGATGACACACTTGACACTACCACAGAAGCAATTAATGGCAAAGATCAGAGGTTTACCCTCTATACATGTTTTATGGGGATAGCTGTCATGACATTTCTCCGAACAACTTTTTTCCGCTCACTCGAGATCTAAATTAAGTTGAGATCAGATCATGGAAACGCGCCAGGCAGAGATATGGTTCTGAAAGTAAAGTTAGCATTAGTAGACAAAGTAACTGTAATAATATTACCCAATTTGAAAAAAGAATGATACTTTACTCGTTTACTCATAAAAGTAATCTGATTATGTAACACGTAGCCTACAAACTGACTATTGTAACACGTAGCCTACAAACAACGCTCATACAACAGCCATTACCATATCATCAACAGGACACATAGACTCATGCACTGACATACAGAAACACACACACAAACACACACACATACAAACTAGGAACATGATACGGACACCACACACATACTACAGCCAAACAGTCCCACAGACATCACGTGTATCCTACACCAGCTGTTCTGGAAAACTATGTGATCACGCCCTCTGCAGCCGATGTGAGTAAGACCTTTAAACAGGTCAACATTCACAAGGCCGCGGGGCCAGACGGTTTACCAGGGCGTGTACTCCTGGCGACCTGGCTAGCGTGCACTGCGCCCGGCCCGCCACAGGAGACGCTAGTGTGCGATGAGACAATGATATCCCTACCGGCCAAACCCTCCCTAACAATGATATCCCTACCGGCCAAACCCTCCCGGACGACGCTAGGCCAATTGTGCGTCGCCCCTCGGACCTCCCGGTCGCGGCCGGCTGCGGCAGAGCCTGGGCGCGAACCCAGAGTCTCTGGTGGCACAGCTAGCACTGCAATGCAGTGCCCTAGACCACTGCACCACCCGGGAGGCCCCTTCACTGACATTTTCAACCTCTCCCTGTCTGAGTCTGTAATACCAACATGTTTCAAGCAGACCACCATGGTCCCTGTGCCCAAGAACACTAAGATAACCTGCCTAAACAACTACCAACCCGTAGCACTCACTTCTGTAGCCATGAAGCGCTTCGAAAGGCTGGTCATGTCTCACATCAACAACATTATCCCAGAAACCCTTAGACCCACTCCAATTTGCATACCGTCCCAACAGATACACAGATGATGCAACAGATGCACTCCACACTGCCCTTTCCCATCTGGACAAAAGAACACCTATGTGAGAATTATATTCATTGACTACAGCTTATCGTTCAACACCATAGCGCCCTCAAAGCTCATCAATAAGCTAAGAATCCTGGAACTAAACACCTCCATCTGCAACTGGATCCTGGACTTCTTGAAGGGCCGCCCTCAGGTGGTAAGGGTAGGTAACAACACATCCGCCACGCTGATCCTCAATACAGGAGCCCCTCAGGTGTGCGTGCTCAGTCTCCTCCTGTACTCCCTGTTCACTCATGACTGCATGGCCAGGCACGACTTCAACACCATCATTAAGTTTGTCGATGACACAACAGTGGTAGGCCTGATCACCGACAACGATGAGACAGCCTATAGGGAGGAGGTCAGAGACCTTGTCGTGTGGTGCCAGGACAACAACCACTCCCTCAATGTGATCAAGACAAAGGAGATGATTGTGGACTACAGGAAAAAGAGGACCGAGCACGCCCCCGTTTTCATCGACGGGGCTGCAGTGGAGCAGGTTGAGAGCTTCAAGTTCCTTGGTGTCCACATCACCAACAAACTAACATGGTCCAAACACACCAAGACAGTCGTGAAGAGGGCACGAAAAAACCTATTCCCCCTCAGAAGACTGAAAATATTTGACATGGGTCCTCAGATCCCCAAAAGGTTCTACAGCTCCACCATTGAGAGCATCCTGACTGGTTGCATCACTGCCTGGTACGGCAACTGCTCGACCTCCGACCTCAAGGCACTACAGAGAGTAGTGCGTACGGCCCAGTACATCACTTGGGCCCAGCTTCCTGTCATCCAGGACCTCTATACCAGGTGGTGTCAGAGGAAGGCCCTAAAAAGTGTGAAAGACTCCAGCCACCCAAGTCATAGACTGTTCTCTTTGCTACCGCACGGCAAGTGGTACCGGAGTGATAAGTCTAGGTCCAAGAGGCTTCTAAACAGCTTCTGCCCCCGAGTCATAAGACTCCTGAACATCTAATCAAATGGCTACCTAGACTATTTGCATTGCCCCCCTCCCTTTATAAATCGCTGCTACTCTCTGTTGTTATGCATAGTCACTTTAATAACTCTACCTACATGTACATATTACCTCAACTAACCGGTGCCCCCCACACATTGACTCTATACCGGTACCCCCCTGTATATTGTCTCGCTATTGTTATTTTACTGCTGCTCTTTAATTACTTATTACTTTTATTTCTTATTCTTATCCATATTTCTTTTTTTAACTGCATTGTTTGTTAGGGGCTCGTAAGTCAGCATTTCACCTGTTGTATTCGGCGTATGTGACTAATAACATTTGATTTGATTTACACTTCAGACAGCATATATACACCTCAGATACTATACCATACTACTGATATCACACCCACATTGTAAAATAGACACTCTTTTATAACTTGGGAATAAATTATTTTGGCAGGGGAGAAGTAGCATTGTTAGTGTCACCATGCATGTGCCTGACGAGTGTGTCTGAGCATGTATCGATGCTCTGATTTACTGCACCGAGCAGGGCTCAGGAAAATGAAAGCACTCTCTCCTAATGTGCGAGGCGAGAGTCAGAGTGAGAGATGCTTTAAGCGGCAGGCTCCTCCACACGTCGTATAAATGCTTCTACATCGCGTTTACAACGCCTTTACAATGTCAGTCGAGCAACGGCATCGCAGTGATCAGTCTCAGAGTTGTAATGTGTTTTCTCTCTCTCTCTCCCCCTTCTCCCCTGTCTTCTTTATCTCTCTCCCTACTCTCTCCTCCTTCTCCCCTGTCTTATTTATCTCTCTCCCTACTCTCTCCTCCTTCTCCCTTGTCTTCTTTATCTCTCTCCCTACTCTCTCCCCCTTCTCCCATCTTCTTTATCTCTCTCCCTACTCTCTCCTCCTTCTCCCCTGTCTTCTTTATCTCTCTCCCTACTCTCTCCCCCTTCTCCCCTGTCTTTATCTCTTTATCTCTCCCCCTCCCTGTCTTCTCTCTCCCCTTCTCCCCCTGTCTTCTTTATCTCTCTCCCCACTCTCTCCTCCTTCTCCCCTGTCTTCTTTATCTTTCTCCCTACTCTCTCCCCCTTCTCCCCTGTCTTCTTTATCTCTCTCCCTACTCTCTCCCCCTTCTCCCCTGTCTTCTTTATCTCTCTCCCTACTCTCTCCCCTTCTCCCCTCTTCTTTATCTCCTCCTTCCCCCTTCTCCCCTGTCTTCTTTATCTCTCTCCCTACTCTCTCCCCTTCTCCCCTGTCTTCTTTATCTCTCTCCCCCTTCTTCTCCCCTCTCCCCTTCTCCCCCTGTCTTTTTATTCTTTATCTTCTCCCCTGTCTTCCTCTCCCTCTCTCCCCCTGTCTTCTTTATCTTCTCTCCCCCCTTCCCCTGTCTTCTTTATCTTTATCTCTCCCTACTCTCTCCCCTTCTCCCTGTCTTCTTTATCTCTCTCCCTCCTCTCTCCCCCTTCTACCCTGTCTTCTTTATCTCTCTCCCTACACTCTCCCCCTTCTCCCCTGTCTTCTTTATCTCTCTCCCTACTCTCGCTGCATCTTTATCAGTCACTTCCTCCTCTTCTTTTTTTAATCTGTCTTTTTGTCTCCATCTTTATATACTGTATTTATTTCTCTCTTTCCTTCCTCCTCTCTCTTTCTTTTGGTTGAATCCTTCTCTCTCTCTCTCTCTCTCTCTCTCTCTCTCTCTCTCTCTCTCTCTCTCTCTCTCTCAGCGATATGTAATAAAACAGATTATAACCAGTCTGTTTCTCTGAGAAGAATAGATTAATTAGATTATAATGATTCATCACAATGCAGTTGTTTTTGAAATACATCAATGTATGTGATGTGTCTGAGGACGGGTAATGCCCTGATCATACTGTTGCACTGGCCTCAGTAATTACAACTAATGGTTCATTGTGTGGATGAAGACCGTCAGAGCAGTGCATGGGTTTCGGGTCACTTAAAATGGGTACAGTTGTAGGAGATGGTGATAAAATGTCACATATCTTAGGTTAAGATTAGGCTAAGAGGAGATATTGTGTGCAGTAGAAATTACGGGAGAGTGTGATGATGCTGGCTATTCTTCAGGTCAAGAACAGTTGGTAAAGTGAAACTACGATGGTAAAGTGAAAGATGATTGAAAAACATGGTTAACAGAAAAGACACATTAAAGAGGGGAAATGTATGAGTCTTCACAAAGCGTTTAAAGGTGTAAAGAAGTCCGTTGGGTAGGGAGTGGGATCTGGGATGGGTTTTTTCCTCTGGTTCTCTGAGGATCGTCTCACTTTTCAGGAACGATTGTCTTTGGGCCTGGACATGGTTATAGTGGGGTTATAACTGAGTTATAGCTGTGTTGGGAGAAGTATTTCTGTGCATGAATGATGTGTATGTGTTGTGTACGTGTGGTGTTTGTGTAGTTTGTGGTTTCGTTTAACATGGTAGGCTAAAGGTTTCATTGGGGACATGTGTGTACTGTATTGAGGACAGATGGCTGTTGTTATAGGAGCAACTGCAAGGCCTCAAGGGGTGCGATAGAATAGTTCTTTCACAGGAGGTTGATGTAGAGGAGAAAGGGGGGCGAGTGTATACCCAGAATTGATCTGTGTGACCTCCATATAGACTATGGAGCTTTAGAAACACTGATGTCGTAGACCGACCCCCAGCTCCCATTGCCATGGCGACAATAAACATGTCAGCCGCCACACGCCAGCGCAATCTGCAATCAGATTTACTGTGCATGAAATATGGCAGTGTTTTTATTGGTCTAAAGGCTTGTCACTCATAATTTATTAGCTGTTGCTAGGCCTGCTGGGATGTCAGTGAGTTGCCTGCCCTTTCTGGAGCAAGAGAGAGAAAGAGAGAGAGGGAGAGAGAGAGGAAGCGGAAAAGGAGGCGCAGAGTGAGAGAGGCGGAAGGAGACGCAGAGAGAGAAGGGGGCAGAGATTGAAAGAAGGGAGGGGGAAGAAATAGAGAGAGTGATGGAGCTGGAGAAAAAGAGCAAAAAATGACATGCGTCCATCCTATTTCATTGGTATCAGGTTGACAGAGGAACAGTGCCAGTGCAATCCCAGGTCCACACCAATGAAGCTACTCTGGCACCCCCTCATATAACTTTGTATTCCTTTCAACACTGACACCTATTGATCACGTGGTTGACAGTGGAAAAAATGTATCTCTGGTTAGTATCTTCACTTGAAGTGTCTGACCCAAAAATAGCAAGTTGAGTGTGTCAGCACTGGGGGAGGATACAGTCCAGAGCACGGCACGTCCAAACAGGCTTCATTTCGTTTCATCTCTTTGGATAGAATAGGTGAAACTATTGTAATTATACCGTGGAAGATTGGATGGAAAATAATTGAGAGAAAATATCAAAGAAATGGTGCCGTCCCTGTAAAGACAAAGTGAATATCAAGGAGAATGAGCAGCGAAATGGTATACAAATGAGATAAGATTCCAATCCCCCTTTTTGAAAAATGGAGAACTATTAGAATGTTTACATTTGCGGCATTTTGTTCCATATCAAAATAATTAATTGCCTCCGTTTTCAAATTAAAAGTGCATTACAATGCAATTAACGATGCAAATGAGTCTAGGCCTGTCGTATAGAGCCAGAAAAATTGAGAGACAGAAATAGAGAGAGAACGTGGTGATGCTTGAGACTCGGTGTGCATTTTTTTGTGAATTAGTGGTAATGTACCTTTGCGTGTCAATGTGTGTGTGCATTTGTTTGTTTGTGCATTTTTATGTGTGCTTTTACATGTGTGCGTGCATTTGTGTGTGTGTGTGCATTTGTCTCTGTATACTAATGCGTGTGTGTGTGTGTGTGTGTGTGTGTGTGTGTGTGTGTGTGTGTGTGTGTGTGTGTGTGTGTGTGTGTGTGTGTGTGTGTGTGTGTGTGTGTGTGTGTGTGTGTGTGTGTGTGTGTCTTTGAGTGAAGAGAAGCACGTTTGAATTGTGTCCTCTTAAACAACAACAAAGTAATCAGGTCACTCTTACCGTAGTAACTAATGGACCATAGGATGGTACATATCCCTTACACACACACTAACAGCCTCCGCGTTTTGTATCTTGCAACTAAACATACACATCAATACAAGACACACACAGCACAACACAGCACAGCGCGCACACTCTCCTCTCTGTCTTTCCTCCCTCGGCTGTGACCTCCAAGCCAGCGTCTCATGAAAGATGTCTACATCCCTGCCGAACTGTGGACCGTAAAACATCATTTTGCCATAACCTTCCCTCTTTGGAGAGAAAACAGATATAAAAGTATATAGCGTGTGGTTTACTGCGGCCCCTTCACCCACCCTGGCAGAGGCACCGGCTGATGGATGCTCCACATCGCCCGTCTTTTAATTGCTCGTAAATTTTGATCCAGGGAAACGCCACGTTCTCCTTGTCCCCTTGGCGACATGGGTGACAGAGCAGCTGGAGGGGGACAGGGGAGGGAAAGCGAGGTGTGTATGTGTGTGTGTGTGTGGGGGGGGGGCTATAAAAGACCCTCACACAGACAGAAGAACCATGGAGACACCAGATCAGGAATATCTAGGATAGAGGACAGGATGCAGACCACAGAAACACTGTTAGGGATCTCAAAGAGTAGAAGACACAATGTTAAGAGGATGCTGCCGACAAAACTGATAAGCTATGTCAATAGTAAGTAGAGTATATGGCATCCAATACTTTTCTCCCATTAACAGTTTGAACATGAGAATAAAACATTCAAGCTGTGTCTTATACTGTGTGTTGATTTATTGAAACGGTACTTTGAATATCATGTCTCTTTAAATTAAATCTGAGAATAATGTTAAATTGTGTGTGTGGGTTGGTCTGGGCCTGTATTGCAAGGGGCTTGTGTACAACTGACACTCAAGTCATTTGGACACACTTTTAGGGGGGTTATGGGCTGGGAGGTTGCCTTCTTGCTCGCTTGGTTATTTTAAAACGAAACTCCTGATGTTTGCGCAAATTGCCTGCCTCAGAAACCTAAGAGAATTATATGAGAAGCTTGGTGGAAAACTAAACACGGAGAGGTCTTTCAGTACAGAAATATACTCTACTAAATTTGCATACTCACAGGCGTTGTAGTTAAGTAGTCCTTTAAGTGCCTTCACAGTGTTGACAGTAATGGATGAAAGTGAGCAGATTGATAAATGACTCATCAGAATTCACATCTCTGTGACTGGTGGGTCCCCGAGTGGAACGGATGTGCATATGGTCTTGTTTTGTTGTGAATTATGTTGAGGTGATTATACAGATACAGTACATCCTGAAATGTTTGGGTTTGCTTGACCATTTCCTGTAGTGTAAAGAAAAACATGCGGCATTGATATAATTGTGAGTGGGAGATAAAAGTGATTCTGAAAACATTCCTTTGAAGGGGAATATCTAAAGTAATGACAATTAGGAAATGTGAAGCTTTAATGTGAAATCATGCAAACATTTATACAATTACAGTGCCTTGAGAAATTATTTGGCCCCCTTGAACTTTGCGACCTTTTGCCACATTTCAGGCTTCAAACATAAAGATATAAAACTGTATTTTTTTTGTGAAGAATCAACAACAAGTGGGACACAATCATGAAGTGGAACGACATTTATTGGATATTTCGAACTGATAGAGACATACCCCAAGCGACTTACAGCTGTAATCACAGCAAAAGGTGGCGCTACAAAGTATTAACTTAAGGGGGCTGAATAATTTTGCACGCCCAATTGTTCAGTTTTTGATTTGTTAAAAAAGTTTGAAATATCCAATAAATGTCGTTCCACTTCATGATTGTGTCCCACTTGTTGTTGATTCTTCACAAAAAAATACAGTTTTATATCTTTATGTTTGAAGCCTGAAATGTGGCAAAAGGTAGCAAAGTTCAAGGGGGCCGAATACTTTCGCAAGGCACTGTACATCACAATTTGGAACAATTTCAGATGATCAGGTTTGATGGTATTTGATATGCCTTGTGTGAATTGGCTCAATATAAATGTGTGCCACTGCATCACTTTGCTAGTACAGTTTACTATGGATGCAGACTGCATATGAGATTTTCGGGGACTCCTCTGTACCAGACTAGCTTGTTCTTTGAAGGAAACAATTAAGTTCCCTCTCACCTCCCTCCCTCCTCTCCCTCCCTCCCTCCCTCCCCGCTCTCTGTTCTCTGTTCTGCTCTCTGTCCTCCCTGCTGTCCGGGCCTGCTGTGTGAGTGTTCTTGGCCAGTCTCATTAGTTAGTGTTCCACTAGGTGGGTCTGTCTGTAGTGATCTCTCCTCACATTGATCCTGTTCGCTCTACACCCAGCAGCAGCCCTGCATGGCCAACACACACATTGATATTCCACAGGTCACTGTTTAGGGATAGGGGTGAGAGGTCAGAGGGCACTGTGTAGGCTCACGTTCAGCTTTCCAGGCTCATCAATATTTTGTAGCAAGACAGGGGAGGGGGGACGATTGAATCACACACACATACTAACATAAACACACGTACTGTACATACCAGGGGTTGGAACCGATTTAGGGAATAGAACTGAAAGCCGGAAAATAGCAAAAATTTTAGAGGAATGTTTCCCTGAACCATATTTGTATATATTCCTAATATCTAGTGTATAATTATGTAATTCATTGAAGTTCTGATGCCTATAAAAGCCTAAACACATTCCAGTTCAGGTCATGTTATAATGTTCAATGCTTCAGGCCAATCCCCCTACATGTCCACCGCTCTCTCTCACTCTCTCCCCACCCCACTGAAATTTCAGTTGTATCTCGCTCCAGCACCAATCTTTATTTTTTAGAATTTTTACCCCTTTTTCTCCCCAATTGTTAGTAGCTACTATCTTGTCTCATCGCTACAACTCGGGAGAGACGAAGGTTGAAAGTCATGTGTCCTCTGATACACAACCCAACCAACTGCTTCTTAACACAGTGCGCATCCAACCCGGAAGCCAGCTGCACCAATGTGTTGGAGGACCGTGCACCTGGCAACCTTGGTTGGTGTGCACTGCCCTCGGCCTGCCATGAGAGTCGCTGAGATGAGACAAGGAAATCCCTACCGGCCAAACCCTCCCTAACCTGGATGACGCTGGGCCAATTGTGTGTTGCCCCTCGGACCTCCTGGTTACGACAGAGCCTGGGCGCGAACCCTGGGTCTCTGGTGGCACAGCTGGCGCTGCAGTACAGCACACTTAACCACTGTGCCACCTGGGAGGCCTGCTCCAGCACCTATTTGACCAATCAAACATATAAACAACTAACTTACCCGTTCCATATCAAGCTGCTCTATCCGTGCTAATTGGTGGAGTAGATGAATGAGCTAAATGTAAAAACGATGTTGATTCCGCTTGTTAAAAAATAATAATCTGAAGAGGAACTGCATGAACCATTTCTTTTCTTATGGTTCAAACTGGTTCAGAATTGTATAATGCTGGTGGGAACACTGTAACGGAACGGGTGGAAGAAATAGGGGTTCTATTCAGAACGGAACTATTGGAAAATAATTTGGGTTCCCAACTCCATATTAATAGACACCTGCATGGACGCACACACATACGCACACTTCCAATCGACCGATACACAATGCCCAGGGCCTGTTCTGCTGGGCACAGAGGGAGAGAGATGGGTAACCATGATCAACCTCGCCAGCGTCACCCCCAATTACTCATTCTCTTAAAGGCCTATTAAAACATAATTGCCCAGCGATTTACATCAAAGTTAATGTGGCCCAGGATAATGTATTATTTTCCATAAGCCTTTTTCTTTTGTGTTGGCCAAAAAAAGGAGAGAGAGACTGTAATTTCCTGAGTCATGAGGAAAAGACATGTTGGCAGCCGAGTGTAATTGTTTAAAACCCCCTCGCAGACACCTTCCAGTCGCCCCCTTTTAATCCTCGTTATCGCTCTCATTAGCCCGAGGTCAAAGGTCACCCAGCGCCCTAGAAACACAAACACAGGCACCGTAGAGGGACTGGAGAGGGGGGTCCTTCTCCTATCCCTACTCCCTACTGCAGCTCCACCGAGGATGCATATCTAGTATCCTGCCAATCTTCCACCCCTGCTTAGGGCTTAGGGCTTAGGGTGTGTGTGTTAGAGGCTAGTTGAGCCACCTCTGCCTTCACCTCTGCTTGTGATCTGTCTGCAGGAATCAGGACCTTGTTTTCCCCCAGTGTCCCTCTCTAATTGAAGCTAATAATGATCAATTTAAGTAATTAAGTGCTTTGCCTGCTTGGATGAGGGCTGGCTGGTGAATGCATTAGCAGAGCAGGGCTGCACTTGTCTGCCTTCCCTGCTGCTTACCGGTGGGGCTGGGGATGGAGGATGGAGCTGAGGGTAGGGTTGGAGGTTCCAGGGTCACGTCAATAAACAGGCTCCCTACAGCTCCTCTGGCTTACCGGCAGATATACACACATATAGCTATCCATCTTGTGGTGCATGCAGTCGGTGTTTCGTTAGTGCTGCTGTTTCATCGCCCTGACTGGATCTAGGGATGAGCTGGGGATATCCCATTTATTCACTGGGCCCTGCGTCCCTCTCCATATGGCCCCGGAACCTGCCTCTCCTTCCCTGGTCCCGTGTTAGTGGAGCGCAATTGTGTGGAATGTGTAAGAAGGAAGTGTGCCATCATTCAGAGTAGAAATAGAAGAGCTGAACCGGTTTCCAGCAGTCCCGTCTCTATAACTCACACCCAGCTCTTTCCTCCCTGGTTCTCAGCGAGTGGCACACGCACACACACACACACACACACGTGTACGTGGGTACGCAAACAAACACGCACATACGCACAAAACACACACACACACACACACACACACACACTGACACACACAGAGGACGTAAACGGAAACTTATCACCCATATTCGCATGCTAAAAACACACACATACAGTACAAAGACAAGCATCCCTTACTGCGCTACTGCATTCAAGCATAATGCAGTTCTAGCTGTGTGACCAGAGATTATACATACCTACTGCTGTGGGTGCACGCCCTTTCTGTTTGCTCAATATGATGCACCCTCTGCCATTCTTCAGTCAGCTCTTCCATCTCCAGTCTAATACCTCTAATCTATTGCGCTAACCAGGAATGGCCTCTGCTGTATGCCTATCCATCCTAGACACATTTTTGCTTCGAATTTCATCGCTGTCGTCAAGCAACCAAGTACAAAATAGTGAATTGCAGACATAGAGAGATAATTGCCGTTCACGCACAAAATTTGGCAGGCGCCTTTCCCACGAGACCCCGATGAAATGGTGCCTCAACCCCCGAAACTGTCATTCTTAATGAAATGGTAATTACTAACACAGCCGAACAGCTGAGGGGCCTGCCAGGCTCAGCTAGCAGGACAAACCTGCGACACAAACCAGGAGAGCCTACAGACAGAGAGAGAGAGGAAGATCAGGGAGAGAGAACAGAGAGGGAAAGAGAAAGATATGAGAGACATGGAGAGAGAGAGCCCGTGATGAAAACAGAGGGAAAGAGAAAGATACGAGAGACATGGAGAGAGAGAGAGCCCGTGATGAAAACAGAGGGAAAGAGAAAGATACGAGATACATGGAGAGAGAGAGCCCGTGATGAAAACAGAGGGAAAGATACATGGAGATGGAGAGAGCCCGTGATGAAAACAGAGGGAAAGAGAAAGATACAAGAGACATGGAGAGAGAGACGTGATGAAAACAGAGGGAGAAAGAGAGAGACAGTGATGAAAACAGAGGGAAAGAGAAAGATACGAGAGACATGGAGAGAGAGAGCCCGTGATGAAAACAGAGCCCGTGGAATACGAGAGACATGGAAAGCCCGTGATGAAAACAGAGGGAGACATACGAGAGACATGGAGAGAGAGCCCGTGATGAAAACAGAGGGAAAGAGAAAGATACGAGAGACATGGAGAGAGAGAGCCCGTGATGAAAACAGAGGGAAAGAGAAAGATACGAGAGACATGGAGAGAGAGCCCGTGATGAAAACAGAGGGAAAGAGAAAGATACGAGAGACATGGAGAGAGAGAGCCCGTGATGAAAACAGAGGGAAAGAGAAAGATACGAGAGACATGGAGAGAGAGAGCCCGTGATGAAAACAGAGGGAAAGAGAAAGATACGAGAGACATGGAGAGAGAGAGCCCGTGATGAAAACAGAGGGAAAGAGAAAGATACGAGAGACATGGAGAGAGAGAGCCCGTGATGAAAACAGAGGGAGACATGGAGAAAGCCCGTGATGAAAACAGAGGGAGACATGGACATGGAGAGAGAGCCCGTGATGAAAACAGAGGGAAAGAGAAAGATACGAGAGACATGGAGGGAGAGAGCCCGTGATGAAAACAGAGGGAAAGAGAAAGATACGAGAGACATGGAGAGAGAGAGCCCGTGATGAAAACAGAGGGAAAGAGAAAGATATGAGAGACATGGAGAGAGAGAGCCCGTGATGAAAACAGAGGGAAAGAGAAAGATACGAGAGACATGGAGAGAGAGAGCCCGTGATGAAAACAGAGGGAAAGAGAAAGATGAAAACAGAGAGACATGGATGGAGAGAGAGCCCGTGATGAAAACAGAGGGAGACAAGAGAAAGATGAAAACAGAGAGACATGGAGACAGAGAGAGCCCGTGATGAAAACAGAGGGAAAGAGAAAGATACGAGAGACATGGAGGGAGAGAGCCCGTGATGAAAACAGAGGGAAAGAGAAAGATACGAGACATGGAGAGAGAGAGCCCGTGATGAAAACAGAGGGAAAGAGAAAGATACGAGAGACATGGAGAGAGAGAGAGCCCGTGATGAAAACAGAGGGAAAGAGAAAGATACGAGAGACATGGAGAGAGAGAGCCCGTGATGAAAACAGAGGGAAAGAAAAAAACACAGGAACAGACAGAAATGCGGAGGAGAGAGAGAAACAGAGAACGAGAAAGATACCAATGGAGAGACAGAGCCCAGGGAGGAAAACAAAGAGTGTAGAACAAGCGAAAGGCAGATACAGATACACAGGAGAGAGAAGGCAAAAAAGTAGCTTGTTTAAGAGTTGTGTTGTAATTGTGAAACTGTAACACACAGTGTACTGTAGATTGGGGGTGGGTGGGGGGGGGGGGGTCTCCACAGTAGCGATACTCATTAATAAGCCTTGCTGTTTTAAAAGTGTGGCTGTCATTGCGAGGGAGGGGAGCATTTGTTAAAAGGGACCACGCAGCCCCGATAATTGATTGCTTTGTAAGTGAACGTGTCTTTAACCTTTGGGAGGTCAGGCCCGGTCAGATGCCATCAGTCCCGGAGGTTTGAACCGCCTCCAGCCATTTGTCTTGTGCCGCTCCATCGTCTGCTGGGCCGATTTGTTGAGCGTGAGATGCTTTAGGTGTTTAGATTACAGGCGGAGTGGGAGAAAAAAGGCGAAATGCCTCCCCAAACAAAGGGCTCTGCTGAGATCTCCCACTGATACGCATGGGCATGAGGCCAGCAACCCAGGGTGCTGAAACTGAAGGGGCCCTGCCTGAAACAGAGCCACATAGAACCACAATGGTGGCTGAAGCACAGCCCAGTGTGGGCCTTGAAACCCAGCCAGTACGAAGCCTGAATGGGAGCCAATGTGAGGTTTGAACCACTGCCAGAACGGTGACGTGTGATCGAGCCAGAATGGTGCCTTGAGACTGAGCTAGAATGACAATTTGAGACTGCGGGCTTTGGATGTTGCTGCTCTTTTACACAGGGAAACTGGGGTCCCGAGCCGAAGCCGTGAATGCTGGAGGCCTTTAAACCACCCTGCTACCCTCCCAGGTATTTAGAGCTGTCAGTCATCATGGCTGTAGAGGCAGGCTGCACTGGGATGATTTATCATAAAGATTATCTGGGCCACTGGTCACCGCGTCACTCACTCACTCACACACACACACACACACACACACACACACACACACACACACACACACACACACACACACACACACACACACACACACACACACACACACACACACACACACACAGGCAAGCAGCCCACCTATAGGACACCACACAGACAAGGTCACACACTGCTACACTCTCTACAGTCTCTACGATTTATAGATACCGCCACAACTCCGTGTGGTCTATAAAATCCAGATGAATATGGAGAATCCATGGTCTCAGGGCAGAGGTGGCTGTGCCCTGCTAACTCTCACAGCCAGCCTGATAGATGTATTAATTATGGAGACCTTTTTCTTATTTCGTTCTGTACACCTTCTCTAAGCTAAGTTCTCTGAGCCTCTGAACTGTATGTGTTTTACGACGGAGAGGCAAGGTAATTAAAGATATGGTTTATTCACAGAGCAACAATCCCACTTTTAATAGAACAATTGTTTCATGTGATAATATATGAGTGAATCCAAAATAATAAAATGTCCTATGAATTAAAAATTATATTTGTGAGGGAGACAGGAAGGAGAAGTCCTGTGTGTGTGTGTGTGTGTGTGTGTGCGTGCGTGCGTGCGTGCATGCGCATGCGCGTGCGTGTGTGTGTGTGTTTTGTGTGTGTGTGTGTGTGTGCGCGCATGCATGGGTGCGCATGTATATGTGTGATATACTGGCTTTCCTGTTGATTAGGAGGCTTAATGAGCAGCAGGAGGATGAGAATGGGGGCCAGTGTGGTGATGTGACATTGACCTCTGACCCTGATTCCTGATTGGTTGTTTGTATTGAATTAGACGGTGTTGGATAAACACAGAGACAATCCAATTTCTATCCTTATTACAGTCAACTTCATCAGTTAGTCTTCTTTCTTCACATTGGCTGTGACTAAATATAGCTTCGGACCTGAGAAAATATATGTTATTGGTTGTGTACCCAAAGTATATGTCATTGGACAGAGAGAAAAGAATATGTCCATTTTGTGTCGGTGGGTAGCGGTAGCTGTGTCGATGAGATGGATTGTGTGAGTGTGTGAGATAAAACCTCAGGGTGTATGTGTGTAAATATATTCAATATGTTTGATCATATTCAATATACATGGTGTGTGTGAGAGAATGTGAAAGGGAGAGGGAAAGGGGATACCTAGTCAGTAGCACTCAACCAAAATGTGTCTTCAGCATTTAGCCCAACCCCTCTGAATCAGTGTGTGTGTATATGTATGTGTGTGTGTGTGTATGTGTGTGAGTGAGTGAGTGTGTGTGTGAGTGAGTGCGTGCGTGTGTCACATCGACAGGGCCACAGTGGAGAGGGTAAAAATGAGGATCTGGAATTGTCTCTCCACACCGACACCCTGGTGAAGAAGGTGCAACATACATCTATCAGGCTGGCCGTGAAGAAGGTGCAACAGCACCTCTTCAACCTCAGGAGGCTGAAGAAATTTGGCGTGGCCCCTAAGACCCTCACAAACAACTACAGATGCACCATCGAGTTCATTCTGTCGGGCTGTATCACCCACCGACTGCACCAACCGCAACCTCTCCAGAGGGGGGTCAGCCCAACGCATCATCGGGGGCACACTGTCTGCCCTCCAGGTCATCTACAGCACCCGGTGTCACAGGAAGGCCAAGAAGATAATCAAGGATCTCAGCCACCCGATTCACGGCCTGTTCACCCTGCAACCATCTAGCAGGTGGAGACAGTACAGGTGCATCAAAGCTGGGACCAAAATGATTTAACAGCCATCACTAGCCGGCCCCACCCAGTACCCTGCCCTGCACGTTAGACACTGTCACTAGCCGGCTACCACCCGGTACACAATCCTGCACCTTAGAGTCTGCTGCCCTATGTACATAGAGTCATTGAACACTGGTCACTTTAATAATGTTTACTCATCGAATATAACTACTGAATTACATACTGTGTGTATTTAAATACTTTCATCTTGATTTAGCTCATTCTATTTCTACTAGTGTACATAGCATTTTAGTTACACTGTTTATACACATTGCATATTTATTTATATACTATAGCTCACTATAGACATAGCTCACTAATATATCTACTGCTGTTGTCACGCCCCGAGCTTTTATTCTCTATGTTGGTTAGGTTGGGGTGTGATTTAAGGGTGAGTTATCTAGGTGAATTATATTTCTATGTTGGCCTAGTATGGTTCCCAATCAGAGGCAGCTGTTTATCGTTGTCTCTGATTGGGGATCATATTTAGGTAGCCATTTTCTCACTGTGCTTTGTGGGATCTTGTCTATTTGTATAGTTGCCTGTGAGCATTACAGCAGCTTCACGTTTCGTTTGTTCATTTTGTTGTTTTGTTCTTTAAAGTTTTCTATTCCAAAATAAAGGATGGAAAGATAACACGCTGCATCTTGGTCCACTCCTTATAACGATCGTGACAGAAGATCCCACCACAAACGGACCAAGCAGCATGGCCAGGAGGAGAAGACATCCTGGACTTGGGAGGAGATAATGGCAGGAGATGAAAGCTTTCCTTGGAAGCAGATGCAAGAGGATCAACGGCGACTCCGAAGTTCACAGGGGGGGGGGCACACGGGTTGGTTGGCGATGCCAAGGTGCGAGTCTGAGAGCGAAGAGGAATATTGGGATAAACTGAGCGAGGATGTTTTGGTGTCTGGAGCAAGACAGTCACTTTGAGGAGTGTGGGACCAGTCAGGCACCATGTTTTGCGAGGATACACAATGTGTCTCCAGTGCGCATCCACAGCCCGGTGCATTTTGTGCCAGCTCCTCACACTTGCAAAAGTGAGCATCCTGCCAGGACGGGTTGTGCTGGCTCAGGGCTCCTGGTGTCCAGTGCTCCTCCACAGTCCAGCGGGAGTTCTCAGTCCGGAGCCTCCTGCGAGGGTTCCCAGTCCGGATCCTCCGGCGACGATCTGCGTTCCGGAGTCCCCGGCGACGATCTACGGTCCGGTTCCTCCATCGACAATCCACGGCCCGGCGCCCCCGGTGACGATCCACGGTCCGGTTCTTCCGGCAACGAGCCACGGTCCGGTTCCTCCGATGACGTGTCCACGAGCGGAGTGGGTACATCGCCCCGCACCGGAGCCGCCCCCGACGGTAGATGCCCACCCAGACCCTCCCCTTTTGAGTCAGGTTTTGCGGCCAGGTTTCCTCACTTTTGGGGAGTGTACTGTCACACCCTGACCATAGAGAGCTTTTATTCTCTATGTTGGTTAGGTCGGGGTGTGATTTAAGGGTGGGTTATCTTGGTGAATTATATTTCTATGTTGGCCTAGTATGGTTCCCAATCAGAGGCAGCTGTTTATCGTTGTCTCTGATTGGGGATCATATTTAGGTAGCCATTTTCCCATTGTGCTTTGTGGGATCTTGTCTATGTATGCCTGTGAGCATTATATTAGCGTTCACGTTTCGTTTGTTCGTTTTGTTGTTTAAAGTTTTCTATTCCAAAATAAAGGATGGAAACATACCACGCTGCATCTTGGTCCACTCCTTATAACCAACGTGACAGCTGTACATATCATTCTTAGTATATCTTGTGTAAATTCATCCGGTGTAAAGTATATACATATACTGAAGATTGCATTTGGATTACTGTTACTGTGCTATTTGGGTTGTTGATTGGATGCATTCTTACATTATTATTTTACATACATTATTATTTCAAACGTCCAACTGTTTTATTATTTGTGTACTTGTTTGACATTTTACTGCATTGTTAAAATCAAATCAAATTTATTTATATAGCGCTTTGTACATCAGCTGATATCTCAAAGTGCTGTACAGAAACCCAGCCTAAAACCCCAAACAGCAAGCAATGCAGGTGTAGAAGCACGCAGGTGTAGAAGCAGGTGTAAAAGCTAGCAACATAAGCATTTTGCTGCACCTGCTACAACATCTGCTAAACTGTGTACACGACCAATAGACTTTGATTTGGTTTTGATGCCCAGAGGGACAGGGGAAGTGGAGCGCTGTACTTCCTGTGGGGGTGGGGGGGGGGTGCTCTCTCTCTCGGCGGGGGTGTGCAGCGGGCGTGCGGACGGCCGTCTGCACCCCTACTCCACTCCCACAGCGCCGCGGGCGAGAGGGTCCCCGTGCCCTCCACCCCCGCTAATGTATAATTCATGCTAAGTAGCAATTTTGATATTTTGCTAGGGGGAGAGAAAAATACAAGAAATTTCCAAATAAAGTTGCCTGTTTTTTTCCCCAATCCAGAGTTCATTTGCGATACCACACAATTAGTCGAAAGGAATCTGCGGATATATGGCTGCCCTAGAGTTGCACCAGTAATAACCAAGGGAGAAAAATTCACCCAATAACTTTGTCCCGAGTGTTTCAATTCCCAAAAAGTGCCTGATGGAGAGAGTTGCTAACAAGAGTATATGAATTTCTATGTCTAATAAATCTCCAAAAGCCATTTAAAGGAAACCTAAAGGGAGTGTCAAATGCTGGCTTGATTAGTGTTTTTAAAGCTTTTCTTGTCTCAAATACTGCTATGGACCTATGTGAACAAATGCACCATGGTAAACCCCAAATGCACCATGGTAAACCCCAAATGCACCATGGTAAAAAAAAAACACACAACTCCATATCAGACCAATGACTGTGGGTATCAGATGCTTTAACAAACTAAAAAGGAGAGATTCAACTATGTTTGATGCTCATGTACAACACTATAGATGGCAGATGGGTTCTAATGGTATCAAAAACTCGTTACTTTGCTCAGCAAAAAAAAATAGAAGAAAAACACTTGGGACTTTGAATGGAATCTTCCGCCAAGCTTTTAGCACTATGCTCACTAACAAGGGCACTATCCTTCAGAGGGACCGGGGGCCAACAACAGCGTCTCCCAGAATTTCATCTTCAAACCCACTTTGAATTTGTGTTTGAATAGCACTCAGGTGACAAATCAAAATATGTTGGATGCTGAGAATGAGGTCACCTGCTATTGATCCTTAAAATGTTCCTTGAGAAGTCTCCTTGTATAAAGGGATGTTTACACGCTCGCTTCTTTGAGTGATAGGCCCAGTGATGGACGGCCACTCTCTCTCTCTCTCTCTCTCTCTCTCTTTCACTCTCTCTCTCTCTCTTTCTCTCTCTCTCTCTGTGACCGTACCAAGGCCTGTGACAAACGCCTCATTTTCTCCTGACAGATATTTCATTAAATGTTTAACTCTTTGCAAGGTAATTGACTTGACATTTCAGGAGGAGGGTTTTAGCACTACTTATTGTTGCCTCTGCAATTGACTGTCAGATGGACACTTGTCTAATAAATCTCCAAAAGCCATTTAAAGGAAACCTAAAGGGAGTGTCAAATGCTGGCTTGATTAGTGTTTTTAAAGCTTTTCTTGTCTCAAATACTGCTATGGACCTATGTGAACAAAGCCTGTGAAAACCATCAATATTTCATTCCAATAAATAGCATTTGTGTGTCTTACAATTAACATTTAAACCAACAAAAGGAGGAAAGTGTTTTATGGCAAGGCCTTGCGCTGTGTAGGTCCCAGTGGCACCGATTTAATTAAGACCTCTTGTCTTAATTACTTAATAAGCCTAATTAGGAACATTTCTGGAGAGAGGTAGTTGGCTGTAAGTGAGATGGAAATCGGTGGAATTTGAGTAAGTCCATTTGTTATTTCATTTAAGTCCAATGTTAATCAAATCAACGTATGTGTGTGTAGCACGGCTCGGGGAGATGTTTGATCACCGTGGGATTTGTCCGGACCTCCAATCCTGCATTAAAAACATACTGCTGTTAATCATGATACATACGGATAGAAAAATATATAAAAAAATATTTTTAAAATAATCTCGTAAGCCACATCTGAAAGAGTCTGTGTGGCAGTCGGTTCAAGCCTATAATACTGCCGGTGTTTTGTCATTGTTACCTGCCATACATAGACAGATGTGTGGAGGAGAGGGGGCGAGAGGAGGGTGAGGAGGTGGGGTAAGGAGTGGGGGCCCGCCGTGTCACCGCGGCGATAAGCAGGGGGGCGAACCCACCCAATCACATAGTCTGCCGCTGGCGCGTTCCTGACCACTTAATTAGAGGTTGTTGGTACCACAGAAGGTGTCACCAACCTTTTCACTGGGAGAACAGATGGGTGTCCTTTTTCTGAGGCCCTGCCAATGCCCCACTCTCCCGCGCTCCTGGGAAAATGACCTAACTCAAAGGCAGCTGCTTAGTCCAGCTTGAGTGATTCTTTAGAGACACTTCTATTGGGGATTTAGTGGCGTGTCCCGCTGCAGAGATTGGGGGAAGAGACCAAGAGGACTGTGTCCCCGACCAGTCATTAGTTCTGTGTTTTTACATGTTATGATAGATGGAGTTATATTAGGCTTTTCCGTATCGATGTTTCTTAGACACGGACTGCAGGAGGAAAGTGAGGGTCAGACCTCAAAGTGCGTGACGAGATCACGTTCTGCATGTGGACTTACCTCCCCCCGCCCCAACCAGATGGTGTGAATGTCAACAGAGACTGGTTCTGTCCTGGGTAGGACTGTCTGGGGAACAAACAAAAAAATGAAAGGGTTCCCTCGACAGTTGCAAAGAGGGGCCATGGAGAGACTGTGAGGGGAGGAGCCTGAATCCTAATAGATAAAAGAACAGAAGAGTTGTGAGAGGGCAGAAGTTTCCACTGGTGAGTGAAAGGAGATGCGGAGAATCTGAGGCTGCAGATTGGTCTGGAGAGGTCCTGGAGGGGGTCCGGATTTTACATTCCCCGTGCTGGGTGGACAGAAGATGGCCTGTCACTCATTCGTCAGCCTGGCTCAGACTGGGGATCCAGATGGTTGATTAGAACACAGCGCAATTAGAATCACAGGGTCACATGCCTGTTTTGTTATTGGAGGCTAGGGATATCTAGTTTTCCTGCATATGGTATATCTGTTGATTTTGAAGATTAGTTTAATGTTAGCTCTTGGGATCTTTGTTTTGCATTCATACCCTTTCGTAAAAGGTAAAGTAGTACTATGTCCCACCTGTTAGTCGAGGGGTCTCATCTGATGGCAGAGTGGGGAGTTTCTCTGGAAATAGACTCAGCTCAGTTCAAGCTGTTTATTGGTAGTTCAAGCATTTTATTGGCGTGGCAGGACATAAACTATGTCGTTTTCATCATGTCCTATAGTGGGTAAACCTGTTTCCTACTGCTTTTTTTTCTATCAGATATATGTCTGCTCAGTTTTATGGTTGTGGAGTTGGGGCCAACCCTGATCGATCTATTGAAGCTTGGGATTTAATAGCTGCACAGCGCCCAGTTCAGGGCAAGGGGGAGGAAGGTATATTTAATCACTAAACAGGAGAGAGGTGACAAGCCCCGGTCGCTAACGCTTTCCATTTTATGAGGAGGAGCAGAGCACGGCTCACACTGTGGTGTTAGGACACGATGGATGGAAGACAGGCCTACAATAGCACAATTGGTCTTTGATATCAATGTTTGTTTGTTTTTTTATCTTGAATTTGACTTGCCATACATCAAAGATTAAACCTGATAGTACTTTTAAACAGTTCAACTTAAACTATCTTATAAATATTGCCCACAGTATTCAAGTGAACCCAAATGATCTTGTCCCAGACGACTACAGTGTCACGTCTCCCCCTCTCCGGTGCTCAACATCGCCAGTTTATTCATTATTACTCACACCTGCGCTTCATGAGACTCACCTGGACTCCATCCCCTTCCTGATTACTTCCCCTATATCTGTCACTCCCTTTTTTTTTGTTCTTCCCCCCTTGCGTTACTGACTCTGTTTCATGTCTGTACGCTGTTCGTGTTTCTTGTTTTGTTCTATGTTCCAGTGATTTATTCCATTCACTCCCTGTACTTGCTTCCCGATTCTTAGCGTACACGTTATAACAGTAGCATCTCTACGTGGCTAATGGTGAGTCGTGGTTGGTGACTCAGTGGTGGTGATAGTTTGAGATTAGATTCTGTCCATTAAATCCTGTTGTTGCTGTTTGGAGACACAGAAGGGGAACTCTGCCCCCCTCTGATAGATAGACAGAGCTGAGAGAGATGTGGGGGTAAAGAGAGAGAAAGATTGTTAATTTATTAAATACTTCATATCGATTGCTTTGGCAACAATGGCAACCCATCCATTCATGCCAATAAAGCATTTATTGAATTGAGAGAGTGCGAGAGAGAGGAGAGATTGGGCAGCAAAATGACGTCCATCACTGGGCCAATCACTCAATGAGCTGACAGAGCTCACATCCCTTTATACGAGGAGAAATATCTAGGAAAATGTAAATGATCAATAGAAGGTGACTTTCAGAGACTTTGACTTTTTGTCTCACTAATGAGACCTCCTCATAGAGAGAGGGAGAGATCCCCTGACAATTTTGGCACTGGGAGCTTATAGAGCACCCTCCACCTGTGCCCTGCCATGCTCTCAGTCCCTACTTCCCCCTGCCACTGATGCCCCTTCACTTCCACTAAGCTCCTGATGTGTCTAACGTTGAAACTGAGGGGGTACAGCGCCTTGCCCACCAGCTACGCATGTTAAAAGTCAGTAAAGTCCTCCGGACCCCCTTGCCAGTCCTCATTCTCTGTTGTCTCAGTGACGGAAATATTGGTGGAGAGAGAGGGTGAGAGAGAGCGGATTGACTTATAAATCAGCTCCTTCTCCCTGACTTCACCGAGCAGGAGAGAAGGGAGAAACATGGAGAAAGGAAGGGAGAGAGAGGTAGAGAGAGAGGTAGAGAGAGAGAGGTAGAGAGAGAGAGGGGTAGAGGTAGAGAGAGGTAGAGAAAGGTAGAGAGCGAGAGAGGTAGAGAGAGCGAGAGAGAGGTAGAGAGAGAGAGAGAAAGGTAGAGAGAGAGGTAGAGATAGAGAGAGAGGTAGAGAGAGCTAGAGAGAGAGAGAGGTAGAGAGAGAGAGAGGAGTAGAGAGAGAGAGAGAGGTAGAGAGAGAGAGTGGTAGAGAGAGAGGTAGAGAGAGAGGGGGTAGAGAGAGGTAGAGAGAGGTAGAGAGCGAGAGAGGTAGAGATAGAGAGGTAGAGACAGCTAGAGAGAGAGAGAGAGAGAGAGAGAGAGAGGTAGAGAGAGAGGGGTAGAGAGAGAGAGAGAGGTAGAGAGAGAGAGTGGAGAGAGAGAGAGAGAGGTAGAGAGAGAGAGTGGTAGAGAGAGAGGTAGAGAGAGGCCCGTCATCCAGACTAATGACTTTCACTTATTGCAGATTAATGATGGAGCGATGTTAATTACACTACGAGCTCTTTGTCACCCTCTGAGGTTACCACTGGGAATGTTGTGGGAGCGTTATGGGCAGCATTTGGCCTAACAACCGTGATTATTATAGCCTTCGTCTCTGGGAGAGAGGGATGGAGAGTTCGGAGGATAGAGGGAAAGAGGAATGGAGAAGCGAGCGGGGGAGAGACAGACGGAGGAGAGACAGAGGGAGAGGGTTTGGTGTGAAGGCAGTCTGGGAGAGAAGGATAGAGGGGCGTAGGAGAGAGGGGATAGATGGGCGGAGGACAGAGGTAAAGAGGAATGGAGGAGAGAGAGAGAGGCAGAGAGATAGAGGTGGGTGGGAATAAGGCAGCGCTGTGTAAGGGGAAGCCATTGTGTAGCGACCGTCTGATCGTAACGGTAATGACTGAATAATGGGGCTTGATTACAGTCCATGAACGGCACATCGTTCCGAATCAATCGTCGAGCACAATCCCAGGAGCGCCAACAGCAGCCCTCTCTCTCCCCGGACAGAATAGGAAGTGATTGTGTCAGAGGACAACATCATCCTCCTGGAAATGACTTGTTGCCTCCTCGTATGGAACCATTAGAGCAGGTGCACCCACACCCACGAGCATTTCCTAATGCACTTAGGACACACACGTCTACAAAAGCTTTCACAGTCACCTTAACATGCACATTCACACACCTCACACACCACATACACCACATAACGCTGCATCAATTAAAGCACATTGGAATCAAATCTACTCAGACAAAGACTGACTGGTGTCTGTACACATGGACACACAAAAGCAATATATAAGTGATATACCAGATGATACAGATGGGCCTTGTCTAACAATGTGTTTGCCCTGGTCTCAGGTATGGGTTTGGGGTTCTGGATGCAGGACTGATGGTGCAGCAGGCCTTACAGTTCCAGGCTGTCGCCTCTCACAGGAAGTGCACACAGGAAGTCACTCTTGACCCCATCAGGTGCTGTCACAATGCTACAGCATCCATTTAAAAAAACATATTGGTGCAGAGGAGGGGCAGGAAGGCTAAGAATTGATATATGGGACAACAAGATGTCTATACTTGATGGTGTTTTCTGTACTTTGGGACAACACGAATTTAAAAATAATTTAATAATAAAGAAAAGAAAATGATTTAAAAACAGCCGGGTGATGTCTCTGGCAGCAGGTTTGTGTGTTGTCGACATTTGATTGACAGCTGTGTGGATGGTTGTGATGGTGATTGTTTCTCTGAAGGATCCTGCCCTCTGGAGGAGAGGTCAGTGTGAACATCCAATCAGCAGGCTGCTTGGGGACGGACACTGAGGTCAACACACTGGAGCATGTGCAGGTCAGAGAGACAGGTCCAAATGTCATTACCAAGACACCACGCCCTCTAACCGGGTGTGAAATAGTGAAGTGTGTGTGTATGTGAATGTGTGTGCATGCGTGCGTGTCTGTCAGTATGCAAATTGAAAAGGGGTTTGTTTCTGGCTGCTTTCTCCTGGCAGAAAGCGTTGGTCAGGGCATCGCTGCAAGTGTGATTGATGGATGTGTTGCCATGGGAATGTGCTGTAAACAGGAGCAGGCTGTCAGTCTTTTAAAGCTCGGCAGCATCTCACTCTCAGATGTGACATTGTCACACCAGATGTGCTGTGTGAGATGAATGGGGGGGCGGGTGGGTGTGCACTTCATCTGTTTAAGACATTCATCTAATACTAAAACTAATACTCCCCCACCTCTCTTTCTGTCTGTATCCTTCTCTCTCATACTCGCACACACACACAACCCCAGGTGAAGGTGAGTCTCAGCAGTGTGTGTCGTGGTGACCTCTCCATAGCCCTAGCGTCCCCGGCGGGCACAGTATCTCTGCTCCTGGCCACGCGGAGCAACGATGACTCGGCCGCCGGCCTGAGGAACTGGACCCTAATGAGCGTCCAGTCCTGGGGGGAACACCCTCACGGCGTCTGGACACTCAAGGTCAGCCACAGTCCTTTACCATGTTTACACCCACAAAAGAACTTTAAATTCACCTCACACAGCAAATTCACCAGTGGACATTTCACTTGGAAAGGGTTACATTCATCACTTCGACAGAGCTCATAGAAATTTGAATCTAGCTAAATGAACACTTTTGGAGACTAGACTCAGTTCATCCCAGTCTCATCCGACAATAGCCTTCTCTATTTTCCTCTCTGCGATACGTTGATGGATTTACTGAGTGATGTTTGATATTGAGGAAGGGACTAAATGGAAAGGAAATTAAGAATCCCTGGTCCCATTCCACTGAAGGACCCATTAGACTTTCAGACGGACTGTCGTGCGATGCAGACAACGATGAGACAAAGTGGGTGAGGTCATTAAGTGTGTTTGCGTGCGTGCGTTCATGTTTGTATGTGTGTGTGTGTGTGTGTGTGTGCATGTGTAGGTCAAATGGGAATCAGGTCTTGTAAACAGTTGGAGGTTTATAGATTTTTTTAAAAGCTGGCAAGAGGAAGGGGACCTCCCCCTCCCCACACACACACACACAGAGAGACAGACACGCACACACTCACGTCCTCCTGCAGATTTACTGTCCCCTTTGTGACCAATTACTCAGGCCCAACGCTGTGGAGACACAGAGAACACAGCAGAGTGACACACGGGCTACAGTGTGCTCAACACGCATTAACACTGGGAGCTGTCGATGCTCGGCACAGCTTAACACACTGCTAATCAGCACACACAGCACACAACACAACCCTTAACGTACAGCAGCTTACTGTAAATCAGCCGACAGACAACACATACTGTTTGTATGCATACACACACACAACACGCAACAACTTACCTTAACTCAGCACACAAACAACGCACACACATTTGCAGTAAACAGGAACACAAATATGAATGCAATGCACACCTTGCACTGCACACTTGGCCACAGAGAGAGGGATGCCTTACCACACAGACTTAGAGAGGACTTAACACAGCTATCTCCTGTATCAGTGTTTTACTCAAGGACAGTGGAGGGGGTGGAGGAGGCTGGAGGGGTGTTTCTGGCAGGACTGGAGATAGTCTTTATTGATTTGTCATGATGACAATTGTCAAAGGTGGTGAAAGAGCCAGATGGAATTGAAAGAGAAAAAGGAAGGCTCTGCGCCGTGACCTTCCAGCACGCTGAAGGATATCACCGCAGGGCAGTAAACGCTGTAAGACAAGGTAGACTCTCTCTCTCGCTCTCTTCCTCTCTGAGCTCATGCTCACGCTCTCTCTCCTCACTCTCTCTTTGAGCTCTCGCTTTTTCTGTCTCCACTCTCTTTATACTCTATAATGTATCTCTCATTTTCTGCTCTCTCTCTCTCTCTCTCTCTCTCTCTCTCTCTCTCTCTCACTCTCGCTCTCTCTCTCTCTCAACCCGCCCAGTCTCGAACCCGCCTCTGTAATAGCCCAGAGGAAGCAGAGGAAGCTGGCTGGTTTGTTTACACTGGAGTGGGAAAATTAGTGTACATGAATATATCCCTGCTCAATAGAACACTGTTGCCCTTCTGCATTGTGAAACTGAGGTAACCTCACATAGGAAATGAAAAGTACAGTATGACAATTTAGACCCAATTGCTTTGTTTATTGTTGGTTTCTACGACAATGAACAGTAGTACCCATGGAGACGGGCACAAAGACGCGTGTGTACACACACCGTTTTTCATAGGTCTGAGGTGGAAGTGTTTCACACACACACACACACACACACACACACACACACACACACACACACACACACACACACACACACACACACACACACACCACTGCTCAACCTCCTCTGGCTCACAACTGCCCCCTCTCTGCCCACTCAGCACACCACAGCCCCTGGTGCCCACACGGATGGCATGGTAGCATGGCATCATTGCACTATGGCTCGGCTTTAGAGGTTTTAGAGGAGAGGTCCCTATTCCCAGTAGACTGGATAGAGCTGGATAGAGAACTAACTGCAGGAGAAATAATGTGTTTAGCCTAGAGCAGTGTGGCGGGCATGACTGACGGATGATGTACTGTGCCTTCGGAAAGTGTTCAGACCCCTGGACTTTTTCCACATTTTGTTACGTTACAGCCTTGTTTTTTTGTAGATTGATGATTTCCCTCATCAATCAACACACAATACCCCGTAATGACAAAGCAAAAACAGGTTTTTAGACATTTTTGCTCGTTTGTAAAAAATGTCAAACTGAAATATCACATTTACAGACGTTTTCAGACACTTTACTCAGCACTTTGTTGAAGCACCTTTGCAGCGATTACAGCATCGAGTCTTGTTGGGTATAACGCTATAAGCCTGGTACACATGTATTTGGGGAGTTTCTGCCATTCTTCTCTGCAGATTCTCTCAAGCTCTGTCAGGTTGGATGGGAAGCGTCACTGCACAGCTATTTTCAGGTCTCTCCAGAGATGTTTTATCGGGTTCATGTCCGGGCTCTGGCTGGCCACTCAAAGACATTCAGAGACTTGTCCCGAAGTCACTCCTGCATTGTCTTGGCTGTGTGCTTAGGGTCGTTGTCCTGTTGGAAGGTGAACCTTGGCCCCATTCTGAGGTCCTGTGCGCTCTGGAGCAGGTTTTCATCTCTCAGTCCCTGCCACTGAAAAACATCCACATAGCATGATGCTGCCACCACCATGTTCCACCGTAGGGATGGTGCCAAATTTACTCCAGATGTGACTCTTGGTATTCAGGCCAAAGAGTTCCATTTTGGTTTCATCAGACCAGAAAATAGTGTTCTGATTGGCAGAGTGCTGCAGAGATGGTTGTCCTTCTGGAAGGTTCTCCCATCACCACAGAGGAACTTTAGAGCTCTGTCAGAGTGACCATCGGGATCTTGGCCACCTCCCTGACCAAGGCCCTTCTCCCCCGATTGGTCAGTTTGGCCGGTTCAGCCAGCTGTAGGAAGAGTTTTGGTGGTTCCAAACGTCTTGCATTTAAGAATGGTGGAGGCCACTGTGTTCTTAGGACCTTCAATGCTGCAGACATTTGTTGGTACCCTTCCCCAGATTTGTGCCTCGAGACAATCCTGTCTCAGAGCTCTACGGACAATTCCTTTGACCTCATGGCTTGGTTTTTGCTCTGACATGCTCTGTCAACAGTGGGACCTTGTATAGACAGGTGTGTGCCTTTTCAAATCATGTCCAATCAATTTAATTTACCACAGGTGGACTCCAATCAAGTTGTAGAAACATCTCAAGGATGATCAATGGAAACAGGATGCACCTGAGCTCAGTTTCGTGTCTCATAGCAAAGGGTCTGAATGCTAAATAAATAAGGTATTTCTGTTTTTATTTTTATAATTGTGCAAAACTGTCTAAAAACAGTTCTTACTTTGTCATTATGGGGTATTGTGTGTAGGGTGATGAGAAAAACAATCAATTTTATCAATTTTTATAATAAGGCTGTAACATAACAAAATGTGGAAAAAGTCAAGGGGTCTGAATACTTTCCTAAGGCACTGAATATACTAATACAATCCCAGGTGGCACATCTGAATTCCCTCCTTCTATGCCCCCAAAATAACCCAGAGAACTCCCACATAAACACACATGGCATACAAACAGTTAGAAAGTAGATACATGTACTGCAAAATACATTCAAATACACATTCATTTTCACAAGCACATAAACACTCACTCTGGCCCAAGGTGGATTTCTAAAGGTGCATGCATTTGCATGCATTTCCATGTATAATGAGTTTGGGGAGATCAAGCGATCCAACCGCCCCTTTGTGGGCATTTCTATTTCTTTTTAGGGGGGAGCGGCCCTCCATGTGAATATCGCCCACTGTGTGTGTTGGCACCGCATCGCAGATGGTTGGGGCCGAGGGCACCCTGTGGGCATAGGGTACCACTGAGTGTTTGTGTATATGTGCTCGCACTTGCGTGTGTATTTGTGTGTATGCATTTGTGGCATGTCTATGTGTGTTGTTGTTATTTTGTGTGTGTGTGTGTTTGTGGGTGTGTGTGTGTGTTTGTGTGTGTGTGTTTGTTTGTGTGTGTGTGCGTGCATACATGCATGTGTGTGTGTGTTTTGTGTGTGTGTGCATGCGTACATGTGTGTGTGTGTTTGTGCGTGTGTGTTTGTGTGTGTGCGTGTGTACATGCATGTGTGTGTGTGTGTGTGTTTGTGTGTGTGTTTGTGTGTGCGTGCGTACATACATGTGTGTGTGTGTGTTTGTGTGTGTGTGTGTGTTTGTGTGTGTGTGCGTGCGTGCGTACATGCATGTGTTTGTGTGTGTGTGTGTGTGTGTGTGTGTGTGTGTGTGTGTGTGTGCGTACATGCATGTGTGTGTGTGTGTTTGTGTGTGTGTTTGTGTGTGCGTACATGCATGTGTGCGTGGTGCTCCCAGCTTGCTGAGCGGCCACCGTGGCCCTGTTTTGGATGATTGATGCAGTAGAGGGAGCAAAGAGAAGCTCAGGTTCAGCCAGAACCTCCAGTCTCACACACTGCTGGGCCCCCGTTGCTTTACATATGTAAGCCCAGCAAGACTTCTGCTGGCATCTTCCACAGCACTCTCTCTCTCCTCCCCCTCTCTCCCTCTCTCTCTTTTACTCAATCACACACTTTCTCTGTATATGCAGTTGGAAGTTGGAAGTTTACATACACTTAGGTTGGAGTCATTAACACTTGTTTCTCAACCACTCCACAAATTTCTTGTTAACAAACTATAGTTTTGGCAAGTTGGTTAGGACATCTACTTTGTGCATAACACAATTAATTTTTCCAACAATTGTTTACAGACAGATTATTTCACTTATAATTCATTATATCAGAATTCCAGTGGGTCAGAAGTTTACATATACTAAGTTGACTGTCCCTTTAAACAGCTTGGAAAATTCCAGAAAATGATGTCATGGCTTTAGAAGCTTCTGATTGGCTAATTGACATAATTTCAGTCAATTGGAGATGTACCTGTGGATGTATTTCAAGGTCTACCTTCATACTCAGTGCCTCTTTGCTTGACATCATGGGAAAATCAAAAGAAATCAGTCAAGACCTCAGAAAAAAATGTAATAAATTGTAGCCCTCCACAAGTCTGGTTCATCCTTGGGAGCAATTTCCAAACGTCTGAAGGTACCACGTTCATCTGTACAAACAATAGTACGCAAGTATAAACACCATGGGACCATGCAACCATCATACTGTTCAGGAAGGAGACACGTTCTGTCTCCTGGAGATGAATGTACTTCGGTGCAAAAGTGCAAATCAATCCCAGAACAACAGCAAAGGACCTTGTGAAAATGCTGGAAGAAACGGGTACAAAAGTATCTATATCCACAGTAAAACGAGTCCTATATCGACATATCCTGAAAGGCCGCTCAACAAGGAAGAACTGAAATCTGAAATCAGGAAGACTGATTTCAAATGTGAAATCAGTCATATGCATCAAACTGAAGCATATCAACATATCAACATATCAACTTTCCCACGGTAAAGTTTCTGAAATGCTGTGCCATCCTGCAGTTATCATGTTAAACACAGTATTAGCCACTATCAGTATCGACCTTCAGTAGGCCTAATAAGAACGCATATTATACTGCCAATTCACTGCTAGTTCCCTTTAGCTGGTATAGCCTACATTATCATTCCATTTAATTACATTGTTTTTGTTTACCTGCATTTGTTTCCTCTGCACAAGCCTTCACGGCCATGTGCTTGTTGCTGAGGATCATTGTAGCAGTTGATGGTATGAAGAAAGACATGTAAGCTAATTTAATAGTTTTGGAGTGAAGCGCAGACCAAGCCACAACAGTTGGAACCCGACGCATGGCACAATACTTGGCTGTGTTATAACACTGTTCCATGGTTGATGCAGGCAGTAGACAAGGGTATTGCCTACTATTGCACACTATTCTCCCTATTTTAATTCTATGTACACTAATCTTCCAACATTACCATGGGTTAAAGAACTGAATGTGATATATTCAAAATGAATCAAGGCACTGTTTCGTTCCTTCCTGCATTAAGACTCGTCAAACCTCGTCAAACCTGTTTTTTTATGATTTTCATGATTCACATATACTTTCCTCATCAAATATGCATATATTTAGATTTCTTTCCTTAATATTCTGAACCCCGTTCTCTCGATATATTCGTTTGAGTCTGTCGAGAAAACATCGTATTTAAAGGGATGGCTTAAGATTCAGACCCCTTCACTTTTTCCACATTTTGTTACTTTAAAACCTCATTCTAAAATGGATCAAATTTAATGTTTTCCTCATCAAGCTACAAACAATACCCCATAATGACAAACCAAAAACAGGTTTTTAGATATTTTTGCCCGTTTATTAAAAATAATCATCAGAAATACCTTATTTACATAAGTAATCAGACCCTTTGCTATGAGACACGAAATTGAGCTCAGGTGCATCCTGTTTCCATTGATCATCCTTGAGATGTTTCTACAACTTGATTGGAGTCCACCTGTGGTAAATTCAATTGAAGGTCCCACACCTGTGGTAAATTCTATATAAGGTCCCACAGCTGACCATGAGGGAAAAAGCCACGAGGACGAAGGAATTGTCCGTAGAGCTCCGAGACAGGATTGTGTCGGGGCACAGATGTGGGGAAGGGTACCAAAACATTTCTGTAGCATTGAGGATCCCAAGAACACAGAGCCCTCAATCATTCTTAAATGGAAGAAGTTTGGAACCACCAAAACTCTTCCTAGAGCTGACTGCCAGGCCAAACTGAGCAATAGTGGGAGAAGGGCCTTGGTCAGGAAGATGACAGAGCTCCAGAGTTCCTCTGTGGAGATGGGACAACCTTCCAGAAGGACAAACATCTCTGCAGCGTTCCACCAATCAGAACTTTATGATAGAGTGGCCAGACGGAAGCCACTCCTCGGTAAAAGGCACAAGACAACAAGCTTGAAGTTTGCCAAAAGTCAACTAAAGAACTCTCAGACCATGAGAATCATGATTCTCGGGTCTGATGAAACCAAGATTGAACTCCTTGGCCTTAATGGTAAGCGTCACGTCTGGAGGAAAACTTGCACCATCCCTACGGTGAAGCACTGTGGTGGCAGCATCATGCCTTGGGGATGTTTTTCAGCGGCAGGGACTGGGAGACTAGTCAGGATCGAGGGAAAGATGAACAGAGCAAAGTACATAGAGATCCTTGATGAAAACCTGCTCCAGAGCGCTCAGGACCTCAGACTGGGGCGGAGGTTCACCTTCCAACAGGACAACGACCCTAAGCACACAGCCAAGACAACGCAAGAGTGGCTTCGGGGAAGTCTCTGAATGTCCTTGAGTGGCCCAGCCAGAGCCCGGACTTGAACCCGATAAAACATCCTCTGGAGAGCCGTGAAAATAGCTATGCAACATGAGAAAATCCAGCAAGTGGGAGGGTTTTCAGCGGTTGAATTACATTTATTCAGAGTAGAAGGGAACCACGCCTGCAAAGGCCATTACGCACCTTCAGAAGGTAAGTCTGAATAACAACTTCTGAGAAGTGTGTAGGAAAGACATGTGTAAGAAAGGCGGAAATCTGTCCCCAGGTGCCTTTGTTTCTTATAATGTAGCCCATCTGTTTCTCACTCTGTATTGTCTCAAAGTATCAGTCACTTCTATTGCCTCTCCCTTTATGTTTTTTTAATCTCTTACATATACAACTCAAAGTGCAATTTCACATTAATATATATATATATATATATATATATATATATATATATATATATATATATATATATAAGTAGAAATACTAGTCCCATTACATTTGTCCGGACAACAGGGGATTATGACAATTGGTATTTAAAGTAAATCCAACGAAGAATCTCTCATCAGACACAGACAGACAAACAAACAAACCAATCAGATATACTTGATCATCGCCTATAAATCATCAAATCATAATTCCATATACGCACAATCTATGATTGTGATGTTATAGTATGTTTTCGCATGAAGTGCCCTGTCAACGAAATGAAAGTGAATTGAATAGAATTTAATGTAATTCAAATTGAAATGTAATTGACCTGATTGGAATTCGGGATTCCATTTCACCTGTGAGACTATTGGTGTCAGAATGCGATCCAGCTCTACATTAGAGCATGGTCTCCTCTCTCTCCTCTCAGCCATGGACGGCCGGCTATCGACCCACCTGTGGCATCACACTGTTTGTTTACCAACAACAAATCAATGCTGCGCTCAGCTGGGGGCTGCTGGGAATGGTCTCTGTTCCCCTCACATACTCACTCAACAAGCACACACACGCTGTCAACATTCAAACACACGGCCAGTGTGGCCGATGACACTCAAATGGACTGGGCTATACTGTGTTGGACTGTTTGAGTGTTATTGTTGCCCTAGAGTCTCGTACCTGACATTACACATGTATTCTATACACACATTGACAGAGTGTTACGGTGTAGATAACAAGGTCTATTAAGATTTAGATTATAGAAATTCTGTAAATACATCAAACGAAATACTGTAAATAAATGCTGTATATACAGTTGAAGTCGGAAGTTTATATACACTAAAGTTGGAGTCATTAAAACTCGTTTTTCAACCACTCCATAAATGTCTTGTTAACAAACTATCGTTTTGGCAAGACGGTTAAAGACATCTACTTTGTGCATGAAAGTAATTTTTCAAACAATTGTTTACAGACAGATTATTTCACTTATAATTCACTCTATCACAATTCCAGTGGGTCAGAAGGTTACATACACTAAGTTGACTGTGCCTTTTAAACAGCTTGGAAAATTCCAGAAAATGATGTCATGGCTTTAGAAGCTTCTGATAGGCCAATTGACATAATTTAGTAATTTGGAGGTGTACTTGTGGATGTATTTCAAGGTCTACCTTCAAACTCAGTGCCTCTTTGCTTGACATCATGGGAAAATCAAAAGAAATCAGCCAAGACCTCAGAAAAAAATGTAATAAATTGTAGACCTCCATAAGTCTGGTTCATCCTTGGGAGCAATTTCCAAACGCCTGAAGGTACCACGTTCATCATTACAAACAACAGTATGCAAGTATAAACACCATGGGACCACGCCGCTGTCATACCGCTCAGGAAGGAGGTGCGTTCTGTCTACTTGAGATGAATGTACTTTGGTGCGAAAAGTGCAAATCAATTCCAGAACAACAGCAAAGGACCTTGTGAAGATGATGGAGCAAGTAGGTACAAAAGTATCTATATCCACAGTAAAATGAGTCCTATATCGACAACCTGAAATGCCACTAAGCAAGGAAGAAGCAACTGCTCCAAAACCGCCATTAAAAAAAACAGACTATAGTTTGCAACTGCAAATGGGGACAAAGATCGTACTTTTTGGAGAAATGTCCTCTGGTCTGAAGAAACAAAAATACAACTGTTTGGCCATAATGACCATCGTTATGTTTGGAGGAAAAAGGGGGAGGCTTGCAAGCCGGAGAACACCATCCCAACCGTGAAGCATGGGGGTGGCAGCATCATGCTGTGGGGTTGCTTTGCTGCAGGAGGGACTGGTGCACTTCACAAAACAGATAGTGCATCATGAGGAAGGAAAATTAGGTGGTTATAGTATATTGAAGCAATAGCTCAAGACATCAGTCAGGAAATTAAAGCTTGGTCGCAAATAGGTCATCCAAATGAACATTGACCCCCAAGCATACTTCCAAAGTTGTGGCACAATGGCTTAAAGGACAACAAAGTCAAGGTATTGGAGTGGCCATGACAAAGCCCTGAATTCAATCCTATAGAACATTTGTGGGCAGAACTGAAAAAGTGTGTGCGAGCAATAAGGCCTACAAACCTGACTCAGTTACACCAGCTCTGTCAGGAGGAATGGACCAGAATTCACCCAACTTATTGTGGGAAGCTTGTCGAAGGCTACCCAGAAATGTTGACCCAAGTTAAACAATTTAATGGCAATTGCAACCAAATACTAATTGAGTGTATGTAAACTTCTGACCCACTGGGAATGTGATGAAAGAAATAAAAGCTGAAATAAATCATTCTCTCTACTATTATTCTGACATTTCAAGTTCTCAAAATAAAGTGGTGATCCTAACTGACCTTAGACAGGGAATCTTTACTAGGATTAAATGTCAGGAATTGTGAAAAACTGAGTTTAAATGTATTTGGCTAAGATGTATCTAAACTTCTGACTTAAACAAAAGTAAACTAAAATAATAACACAACATGTAAAGTGTTGGTCCCATGATTCATGAGCCGGAATAAATATCCCCACATTTGTCAGACGCACACAAACCTTATTTCTCTTAAATGTTGCACACACATTTGTTGACGGTGAGTTTTTCTCCTTTGCCAAGATAATCCATCCGCCTGACAGGTGTGGCATATCAAGAAACTGATTAAACAGCATGATCATTAAACAGGTGCACCTTGACAATAAAAGGCCACTCTAAAATGTGAAGATTTTAGGAGTGTTTCTGTCTGTAATAAAGCCCATTTGTGATGAAAAACTAATTATAATTGGCTTGGCCTGGCCTGGCTCCCCAGTGGGTGGGCCTATGTCCTCCCAGCCCCACCCATGGCTGTGCCTGTGCCCAGTCATGTAAAATCCATAGATTAGAGGCTAATTTATTTATTTCAATTAGCTGATTTCCTCAAAAAATCTTTGACATTGTTGCATGTTATATTTGTGTTCAGTATACATTCTGTATAAATTCTGTATTAACTGTGTGTAAAGTGTTGCTATTAGTTTGACTGTATACAGTCAGGGGGTGTGTGTGTGTGTGTAACAGTGCTGTGTCCCGGGCCCCCCAGGTGACAGACAACAAGGGGACAGTTGGCCGCTGTGTCAGAGTTAGCTCAGAGGAGGCAGCGGGGGCCATCCTCAGTGTCACACTTCTCCTCTACGGCACCTACAACCCACACAGGAGCCTGCACGGTACGAGGCATCTGTGTTTGTGTATGTGTGCGCGTCACTCTGTCTGTCCGTCCATCTGTCCATTTTTCTGTTCGTTCTTTCTTCCGTCCGTCTGTCTCCTCTCTATATCACCCATCAGGAAAGTCTCCCTCTCCTCGAACCAACTGTGAGTCCACTCCCATTTCCCCACTGCTGTACAGTAACTGTAGTGAAGTCAGTTCTACAGTATGTCTCTGTCCCGCTTATTCGTCTCTTCAACCTCTCCCCTCCTCTCCCCTCTGTGATAACTGCAGCCATTTCTCTTGGCAGCGGCGGCAGGTGGTGACCAGGGGAAGTCTGATGTGTAATTACTGAGTGACCCCGGCAGAACCCTGGTGCCCCCCTCCTCAGTGTGTGTCAGCTCCCCTGTGCCCTCACACACACACACACACACACACACACACACACACTGTACTGGCGCACACACCAGGCCGGGCAGGCCAGGGGCTGTGTTTAAGAGGTAGGAGCTGGTGTTGTGACAGAGACATGTAAGCCGTTTCATAGCCCACCTCCTCTTTCGTTCCTCCTCCCTCCCTCCCTCCTCACTCTCTCTATCCAGCTCTTCATTCCTGGATCTAGTTGTAGTTCACGCTGTTGGTCCATCTGCTCTCCGTGTGAAGACACACTTTGAACTGGGAACGCAAACACAACGAGCTCTCCGTCTCACTGCAGAATTAGACATTTATCCACAAAACGTCAAATTTAGAAGTTGCTCCAAATGTCAAATTTAGAAGGTTAAGGTTTTTGATAGGGTTAAAATGTTACGTTTAGGCAGTCATTCCGAATGGTTAAGGTAAGGGTTAAGGTTTGGGATAAAGTTAAATCAAAAAAATTAAAAACGAGTGTCCCGCAATGGGATCAACCTTCCAATCCAGTCATGGGATTGTGCCTATCCGCTACCCTCATTCACAATACCCTAGCAAAACCCAAGCCTCTTTGATGATAATAGCGCTCACTGTTGCCCCTAGTGGCTGATTCTGAAGGTATTTTCTGACGTCCCCAGGACATTAATAGACTCTTGAGCGATCTGCCTGCGCAAAAACACATGCAGACTGAAAACACACTTTTATGAACACACACACAAAGGCACAGATACTCAGATATCCAATCTCAGATTAACCAGTGGAGGGAGGGAGGGAGGGAGGGAGGGAGGGAGGGAGGGAGGGAGGGGGAGGGAGGGAGGGAGGGAGGGAGGGAGGGAGGGAGGGAGGGAGGGAGGGAGGGAGGGAGGGAGGGAGGGAGGGAGGGAGGGATATGGTCAATTCCCATCACCAACGATATCATAGAATTGCAATTTTGCAGTGAATTTGTGGGGTTTCCTTCTCGATGAGATTTCTGGTGTTGAAGATGCTACAGTAGGTCATCATTACAGCCATCATTAGGTATAGTTAACTATTAGTCAGTGCTACTCAATGTTTTTTCCCTCTGCAGAGTATGCTGCTGCATCAAGACAACAGGTATTTTGCTGCACACTTCAATGTGTAGGATGAAACCAGCTAGGTGCTGTCTTTGTGATTGTGCTGTCTGTGTGTTTCTGGTGTATTTCACTCGTGTGCATGTTGTGTGCTGTAAGTGAAAGTCAATTGCTGTGATTATGTGGCAGTAATTGAACAGGGACGGTGTGTTTAATTGAGTTGTTTGTCCCTGATGTTCCTCTATAGTAGCAGATCTGCGCTAGTGTGTGTGTGTGTGTGTGGGGGGGGGGGGGTGCTTTACTGTTTGTTGGTTTACTGCATTTGTAAGCTGTTTAAATATGTTTGATCTTCTTTGCCTGTTTGTAAAATAGGTTACTGTATGTTTTTTTTGTGTGTCTGTAAGGCTTCAGTCCGTTATGTTATTCGTGTGTGTGTGTGTGTGTGTGTGTGTGTGTGTGTGTGTGTGTGTGTGTGTGTGTGTGTGTGTGTGTGTGTGTGTGTGTGTGTGTGTGTGTGTGTGTGTGTGTGTGTGTGTGTGTGTGTGTGTGTGTGTATTCGTATAGGCACTGGCTCTCTATCTGATGTGCCTCCTGGGTTCTCTCACCCAAATCAAATGGTAGGAAACATCAATTTCACCACTCTCCCCTCTCTTCTTATCTAATCCTCCCCTGTCTCTCAAGCCTCTTCTCTCCTTCTCCCCCTCCTCCTCCTCTACTAGTCTGCCTTCCTCTTCTCCTTCCCTCCAGCTCCTCTCCTCCTCCTCCTGTCTCTGTCTGTCTTCTCCTCCTCCTGCTCTCTCTGTCTCTGTGGAGGTGTGATTACCCTCCTCCCCCGAACAGTGGTGATCTGAGCATCCGTGTGTGAACTGCGTCAGGCTTGTGTCTGTCTGCCTGTGTGCGCGCTTGTGTGAATGCGTGCATGTGTGTATATGTGTGTGTGTGTGTGTGAGCAATGGTGATCTGAGCATCCTGGCGCTGGGCATTGTGCAGAGCGATTCATGGGCCACGTCTCCAGATGAATGTCTCCATTCACAGTTACACTCTCTCCATTAGACGCTGCCTCCGCTGTGTCGGAACGCCTTGTTGTCTTCTTTTTTTTTGCCCCAATTAAAAAAAAAAAAATTACATCTGGACAAAACGAGCCAGGATAAAACAGTGCACCTGAGAACAGCAAGGGCTGAATCTTTAACTGAGTTCACACAATCACTAGCATCTGTCGCGTTCATATGCATACAGACAATCAGTCTCATACCCTGTACCCTATAGTCTTAAGTTCTTGCACCTATGTATGTTTGTGTGTTTATTTTATAGGCAAGCACACAAACATACTATCTCTCTCACTCACTCACACACTCACACATACAAATATAAACACACATATAACATAATGATGTTCTTTTCCCCCCGCTCTCTTAGAAGTGCCCCTGCAGAGTTTTTTGTCCATGGGGGCATACCACCATGTCCCTCGGGCGGGGTTGTATGTTCGGGACAGGTACCCACCTGAGGACCTGATCCAGAGGGCCTTTGAGCTAGAGAGAGACAGGAAGGTGGGCACTGATGACATCCCCGTCCCGCGCCAACGCAAGGTATAGTGCACCATGGGCACACACACACACATTTGCACACACTGGCACATACACACAATCCCTCTCACACACACACACACACATACACTTGTGCACCCTGTTCTACAAGTGTGTTAACTGTACACACACACACATCACACACATTGATTTACTATTACAATAAATCACTGGAGTCACCTAATTTCCTATGGATTTCAATTTCCCCTGGACAAATCTGCATTGATCAACTTCAGGTGTGTGTGTGTGTGTGTGTGTGTGTGTGTGTGTGTGTGTGTGTGTGTGTGTGTGTGTGTGTGTGTGTGTGTGTGTGTGTGTGTATGTGTGTATGTGTGTATGTGTGTGTGTGTGTATGTGTGTATGTGTGTACGTGTGTACGTGTGTGACCTCACTTTGAATGTTGTTTTGTATATTGGTGGTTCATGATTACCATAATATACTAAATGCACATTATAGTATTAGGCCAGTTTCTTGTACTGTTTATTATTCAATGAAAATTCAAAGGCAATGTACTTGAAAGGGGATACCTAGTCAGTTGTCCAATTGAATGCATTCAACTCAACCCCTCTGAATCAGAGAGGTGCGGGGAATTGCCTTAATCGACGTCATCAGCGCCCAGGGAGCAGTTGTTGTTGGGGGTTAACTCGAGGGCCCTTGAGGGATTCAAAACCAACAACTTTTCGGTTACCGGCCCAACGCATTACCAGGTGTCTTTACCGCTTTCATGCCTTTCTGTAGGGAGGTCGTCACAGTGGGAGACAACCTTAGGTTTAAGTCAACTCTTCACCATTGAGATTAGTGTTTTTCAGCTACTATTTAATGAAGCTGCCAGTCGAGGGCTTGTGAGGCGTCTGTTTCTCAAACTAGACAATCTAATGTACTTGTCCTCTTGCACCGGGGCTTCCCACTCCTCTTTCTTTTCTGGTTAAAGTCAGTTTGCGCTGTTCCATGATGGGAGTAGTACACAGTGTTGTACGAGATCTTTAGTTGCTAGGCAATTTCTCGCATGGAATAGCCTTCATCTCTCAGAACAAGAATAGACTGACGAGTTTCAGAAATAAGCTATTTTGAGTCTATAATCGAACTTGATGCTCCAGATACTCAACTAGTCTAAAGAAGGCCAGTTTCATTGCTTCTTTAATCAGAACAACAGTTTTCAGCTGTGCCAACATGATTGCAAAAGGTTTTCTAATGATCACTTAGCCTTTTAAAATTATAAACTTGGATTAGCTAACACAATGTGCCATTGGAACACAGGAGTGATGGTTGCTGATAATGGGCCTCTGTACTCCTATGTAGATATTCCATTTTAAAAAATGTGGAGTTTCCAGCTACAATAGTCATTTACAACATTAACAATGTCCACACTGTATTTCTGATCAATTTGATGTTATTTTAGTGGACAAATAATGTGCTTTTCTTTCAGAAACAAGGACATTTCTAAGTGACCCCAAACTTTTGAATGGTAGTGTACGTCGTAGATAGTCAGTCAGTGTAGATGGCCCATGTTGTCTATTTGTGTTCTAGATGAGCTGTGTCAGTGTTAGGCTACGTTGTGGGCCTGTTCACTTGGGAAGACAATGTATTTCCTGGGGTTGTTCCCCCCCAGAGGCAGAACTGAATGGATCGCAGAGGCGTGGAGGAGAAATAAATTGGAGAAAAGGATAAATCGATGCTTGACGGAGAGTAAACAGACCTTCTAACCCCCGGCCCAAACGCTAGCGCTGACGTTTTCTCCTTGGGCTGTATTGGATTGGTATGCGGAGCTGAGGAGAGGGGGCTCAGAAAAGGACTTGGCCTACAAATGATGTCCTTTGTTTGATCCGTTAGGGAGGGGACCTCTACTGTCCCATGGTGACAGTGGGGGAGGGACGGTTCTAAGAAACATCTCTGTCAGCTTCTCTAATGAAAGGGGGGGTGGGGGAGATTTGAAGGGAGAGTGAAAGAAAGTATAGAGGCGTGTAGAGAGGTTTTTTTGGAGCCTTACTTATCTTGAAACCCCAGTCAACGGTAAAATCTAGTTGTTTCAACTAAATATTATTAAGTTACATGAATTTAAGTGAGCATTAAGTTTTGGTTGGCCCAAATTTAGCTTCAACATGAGAAAACTTTGGCAAAATGTCTGCCAACATAAAATTATGTGTTTACTCAATTTGTCTCGAATGTTCATTCAACTAGATGGTTGTTTGTGTGGAATTTTACCAAAAAATGCCTGTGGAACTAAACTGAACAAAAATATTAATGTAACATGCATCAATTTCAAAGATTTGACTAAGTTACAGTTTACATAAGGAAATAAATAAATTAGGCACATCTCCTTAGCATGAAGTTGATCAGGCTGTTGATTGTGGCCTGTGGAATGTTGTCCCACTCCTCTTCAATGGCTGTGTGAAATTGCTGGATATTGGTGGGAACTGGAACACGCAGTCGTACAGGTCGTTCCAGAGCATCCCCAACATGCTCAATGGGTGACATGTCTGGTGAGTATGCAGGCCATGGAAGAACTGGGACGTTTTCAGCTTCCAGGAATTGTGTACAGATCCTTGTGATGCAGATGCTGAGACATTAGGTGATGGCGGCGGATGAATGACACGACAATGGGCCTCAGGATCTCGTCACAGTGTCTCTGTGCATTCAAATTGCCATTGATCAAATACAATTGTTTGTTGTCCGTAGCTTATGCCTGCCCATACCATAACCCCACTGCCACCATGTGGCACTCTCTTCACAATGTTGACATCAACAAACTGCTTGCTGACATGGCGCCATACGTGCTACGCTGTCTGCCATCTGCCCGGACAGTTGAAACTGGGATTCATCTGTGAAGAACACTCTTCTCCAGCATGCCAGAAATTCATCGGTTCTGCAAACCCACAATTTCATCAGCTGTCAGGGTGACTGGTCTCAATCCTGCAGGTGAAGAAGCCGGATGTGGAAGTCCTGAGCTGGCATGGTTGCGCGTGGTCTGAGGTTGTGAGGCCAGCTGGACATACTGCCAAATTCTTTAAAACAATGTTGGAAGTGGCTTATGGTAGAGAAATCGACATTAAATTATCTGGCAACAGCTCTGGTGGATGCTTCCTCAAAACTTGAGACTTCTGTGGCATTTTGTTTGCACTAACAGGGATGTAAGCAAAATTGTGCACAACATTTTAGAGAAATAAGATTTTTGTGCATTTGGATCATTTCTGGGATCTTCTATTTCAGCTCATGAAACCAACACTTTACATGTTGCATTTATAATTTAGTTCAGTACAGTTAGTTACACACAGTGCTTTTTTACCTATCTTTTTTTTTACCCCTTATTCACCCCAATTTCATGGTATTAATATTGGTAGTTACAGTCTTGTCCCATCACTGCAATTCCCTCACAGACTCAGGAAAGGCAAAGGTCGAGAGCCGTGCATCCTCCATAAAACACAACCCAGCCAAGCTGCACTGCCCGCTTAACCCAGAAGCACCAATGTGTCGGAGGAAAAACCGTACGCCTGTTGACAGTGTCAGCATGCACTGCACCCCGGCCCGCCACAGGAATCGCTAGAGCGCAATGGAACAAGGACATTCCTGCCAGCCAAACCCTCCCCTAACCCGGACAATTGTGCGCTGCTACATGGGTCTCCCAGTTGCGGCCGGCTGCGACAGAGCCTGGACCTCTAGTGATACAGCAAGCACTGCAAGTCAGTGCCTTAGACCACTGCGCCACTCGGGAGGCACACACAGTGCTTTTAACGTACAATGTTTTCAACTTACTTACAACAATTGCATTGTGCATGTTCATTTATACAGTAACTAGTATTCAACATGTCCTCACCTGGGATTTGAACTCCCCACCTCTTGGTTCACAGCATTCCATGAACCATGAGGTCTTGAGTTCAAATTCCAGGTGAGAACATGTTGAATAATAATTATTGTATAAATGCACAATGTATGTATTTCAAATATGTATGTTGAAAACATTGCATGTTTAAAGCACTGCGTGTAACTAGCTCCACTGTGTTTTGTTTAGGTAAAAATAACATTTCTAGTTGAATGAACATATTTGGCTAAATGTGAACCAGCGGAATCCGCAGATTCAGTGCCTCCCCACTACAGACCCACTATGAACTTTCCGGTTCAAATCCTCCAACTCGACAACATATTTGTTTTACCCAAATATCACATTCACCAACCTTTGCCGACAGATATTCATTTTTAAATCAGAAGAGATGATCTTTAAACTAATATTTCAGTTGGGAGTGATGTGCTTGACTTTAAAGTTCAAACATTCCTATGATTTTATGTTCAGTCCGATTTCCCCCCTGTGCTCACACAGTCTATATAGACTATTTTGGCAGTGGTGGAAAAGTACCTAATTGTCATACTTGAGTAAAAGTAAAAGATTCCGTAATAGAAAATGACTCAAGTGAAAGTCACCCATTAACATACTACTTGAGTAAAAGTCTAAGAGTATTTGGTTTTAAATATACTTAAGTATCAAAGTAAATGTAATTGCTCAAATATGCTTAAGTATCAAAAGTACAAGTATAAATCATTTTAAATTCCTTATATTAAGCAAAGCAGACAGCACCATTTTCTAGTTATTTATTTATTTACAGATAGCCAGTTGCACACTCCAACACTCTGAAATCATTTACAAACGAAACATGTGTTTAGTGAGTCCACCAGATCAGAGGCAGTAAGGATGACCAGGGATGTTCTCTTGATAAGTGTGTGAATTGGACCATTTTTATGTCCTGCACCGGCATTCAAAATGTAACGAGTACTTTTGGGTGTCAGGGAAAATGTATGGAGTAAAAAGTACATCATTTTCTTTAGGAATGAAGTGAAGTAAAAGTTGTCAAAAATATACACAGTAAAGTACAGATGCCCCCCCAAAAACTACTTAAGAAGTACTTTAAAGTATTTTTACTTAAGTTCTTTTACAACACTGTATATTATTTTATACTATTACAAAAACAAGGTATGATGGCATTTACTGTAGTTCTCTAGGTTCTTCGCTCTCTGTGATTGTTATAGTTTTGCAGTTGTTCATACCCCCTCTGGGCTTTTATTTTCACAAATGACGTTAGAAGGAACTGAAATGCTTCAGTGCACTTAGAGTTTATGTGAGTGTTTGAAGAACACTTCTTTCTATCGAAGCATATCAGTAAGTTCTACCTGGATTCTGAATTTCTTTCATTTATTTACCACCATGTCTCATGTTTGGGATGTGTCTATTTTTTTCTCTTTTAGAATTCCGAACTGGTTCATCATCAGGTGCAGTCCTTCAATATTCTGGATCTGGATGATACTGACGGAGCAGACCTCCACTCCCACCTAAAGCTCATGTGGAACACTCTCAGGGATAAAGTGAAGACCAACTGGTTTCTCTATAAGTCCATTACAGGGAATCAGTCTCCACAGGTGACTAACTACCAGAGACAATACAGTATTTATTCTGCGTGCGCTGTCTTCTATTTGTTAGTTGTCTGCATGGGCTGGGTTAATGATCCTCAATACAGCTCATTGTGTTTTGTGTGTGTCATTTCTGCCATCATGTTTGAGTTTACTGTTTGTTTGTCTCTTCCAGTTAAGATGGGCAGACATTGCCCCTTACGGATCTTCTCCGAACCAGCAGAGCAACGGCATGCAGGGCAGACCGTGGGCAGGGGCAGAGCAGGGGCAGAGCAGGGGCACCGGCCAGTGAGGGCAAGGGGCACAGTTGAAACAGCATCTCTCAGCCCTGGTCCAACAGAGACTGTAAAGAGAACTATGGGATCTGTGTGTTTACATTTGCCTAAATGCGTAAGCGAGAGAAAGACATTTTCTACATTAGCCTTAATAAAGAGGATGAGGTTTATGAATAAAATACATTCTCACACTCTTACACAAAAACGTTTTTGTTTAGAAAATAAATAATTCTGCACAATTCTCAATAACCACCTCCTGTTTTGACTCTTGCTGCCAAAGTTGTAAAGGTTTATGAAAGCTACATTTGTGTTTTTGTTTTTACTTCATGAAAGTGTGAATTCAACTCAGGAAATGAATTACATTCTCATTAACTGACTGTGTCATTGGGTTGGTCAAACAACAAATGACATTTCAGCTGTCTAATTTCTCCCGTCCTCCACTGATCTCAAATAACCACATGATAATCCAGGTAATAGCAATTTGAACGCTCTCGCCTTTTATCAATTCGTTTTTTTTTAAATGCACACTGTCAAAGAAACAAATAATTGGTTGGCTCATGTCCTCAATGTTTTCAGGACCCAAATTTCCACTTGTAATGGAGGGACACGGATTTATAGGTACTCGTATAAGACAATACAATCACACATTGGGCATAGAAGAGTGAGATACATTGTTTTATTAAGGCGAGGTCTAACACAACCATCTACACACTTGATAACAGTAACATGACGGTAGGCCTAGCCCGTTTAATTTTAACAAGAGTATCAAAACATTTATCAAAACAAAACAACATGATCAAAAAGTTTATTTCCCAAGATGTGGTTTGTGAACATAAGATCTTTCTCCCAGATTACCATGGTACCGCTGTGAAGTACCTCTGCAGTATTGACACGGCTATATTGATGTTTCAATTAGAATAGCGTTACATAGCGCAGCAGCATGGTAACACAGCATCACCAACCATCTGCTCCGACTCCACGTCTGACGAACGAGGCACGTGGGGCTAATCGAGCCGCACATGAGCGATGGGACCGCGAGATCTCGCACACACGCACGCACGCACACACACGTACAAAGATATACCATCACTCTCTCACACATACATAGATACATAGACACACTCGGTCTGTCTCACACACACGTGTCCATGCAGAGAAAGAAGGGAGGGAACCGAAGAGAGGCTCCTCACCCTCGAGTTCAGACACCCTATAGGGACAACCTCTGATTCCATCTCTCCCTTTTCGTTTTGATAGGATCACCTAACAGGGTAATAATGCATTGACAGGGAAGAGAGAATCATACCAGATGTGTGTGGAGAATTCTTCAAAAGCGCATCCGACAAAAAGATTTGAAAAGGAAATGCTTTGTGCCAGGTTGGCGTGCTGGGAGGGTATGAAATAATTCAGTGCATTATGCTTGGCATTACTGTCTGCCAACCCTAGAATCAAAGACATGGTCGTGTGGATTACCTCCCTAATCTGTTGATGCTTTTGAGGAGCGATGCAGGTGTTTATGTGCCAGTTTTTTTTTTGTGTATTTTCGGGAGAAGTGTTAGGTTGTAAATCTGCGTTAAATGCTTTCTGGGGAATAAGACATGATGAAATAGAGCCAAGAGATCTCACTGGAAGCGTGGCACGCTTTATTTTAAAACAGCATGCTGTTGAGATAGTTGTAATACCGCTGCCAATGTGGAGGAGAATGTAGGCATATACACCACTTGTTGACTTACTTGACAGTTATGGTAGGAGGAAACTACAACTTCTGAACTACTAGGCTACGATCTAACAATTTACCAACTAACAATACCTACTAACATGTTTTTTTTGTACAACCAATGCTAAAAATACCTCCGTTTTAAAAGTTGAAATGAACAAGATCGCCAATGGCACGAACCGAAAACTACATCCATAGCTCTAGGACCAACCCATCTTATTGTCGGGGGTGGTTAGTCTAAAGATCAGCTCATCAGTGGACTTCCAGAGAAGTATACATTGGGTAATCCTCCCTTTTTCTCTTCACTGGGGTGGTCTCATCCAGGTTTAAAGAAGGACAGAATACACCTCCCACCACAATAGAGTCGAACCACTGGGGCTCTGCTTGCTGAGGGGTGCAGCTTTAAGCAGGCCTTTGAGGGGCCTAATTGCATTGGAATACAGGAGCCTGAGAGCTTGGCTCTGATCACACCGACATGTGGAGGGCTCGCTCCCCAGCACCTCCAGAGCCATACTTTGCCAAACCCTTCACAATACACACAATTAATACTCTCCATGCTCTCCCTCTCCCTACTCTACCGCTCTTTCTCTTTTCGTCACTTTCTTTCTGTCTTTCTTTCGTTCTCTCCCTCTCGCTCCCTCACTCGTATGCGACACACACACAGACACACACACACACACACACACACAGACACACACACACACACACACACTATTAATTCTCACGCAACCTGTCAATCCAATTTCCTTTGATACATACACCAATTACAGCATGGACTATATGTAAGAGCTGTAGGGGGGGGGAAATGGGCAACTTAACACACACCAATCCTTACACAAGTAGCCTATACTACTAGTTGAATAATGTACCGGTATGTAATTACCTTGCAAAAAACTAGTGTAGTATATGCAGTTAATTCATCTCTATATGGTGACATAACCTGACCACTGAAAGATAGCAACGGTCCAATGCAGTGTGATATTGGTCTGGATATAGCTACGGTTTTCAAGGACATGTTTCAGTGGTTTTACATATCAGACGACCTGTTACCTCCATGTTAAAGTATGACTGTGTCTAAGCCTAAATCCGTTCTATTCATTTCTAACCGATGGCATGAGAATTATAAGCATTGTATTTCCTCCAGTTCAGTACAATTGGAGGAGGGGACCGGAAGTGGTCACAGGCAAGTCCTGAATGTTAATATGGTAACATCACATCTACATAATGCAAAGTGAGGGATTCGTCTATGAGGCCAACAGGTCTGTCTTCATCCTAATTATTATAAATGAGGGTTTTCCAGTGACAAAAAAGAAAAAGAATACCTACCAATACGTTTTTTTCTCCCAGATGACCATTTGTAAGATTGCTTGCTGAAAGAGTGAGATAGTAGGCTAGATCAAGTGAGATTATGGTTCTTCCTGGTTTAAAGAGCGGTTGTGTACGTTAATAGGCCTACTCTCTAAACATGAATCAATGGAGTGTGTATGGAACAATTGAAGATTTTAAAAACATCATATATTTAACTAACTCATCATTAGATTTTTCATTACATGAACAAATTTATGAAATGTAATTATTTTCCCCCACAGCATTTGAACACAAACGAGTTCTTGTGAAAAATTCGCAGAGGGATACGAGTTGATGTATGGGGAGACAGTTACCTAATTAGACCGTTAAAAATTGAAACTTTACAGCATGCGGGTCATATAATTACTGTTAATTTAACGCTCAGATTCTCCATCGTTAATTTTTATTCCCTTAAATGTTTGGCAGCAGCTCTTGGAGCACAGGAATATATTCTACTGTATGGGAAAGCACACTGCCCCCTCCGAATGAATTACCACGGACCCCGCAGTCCAAATAACAAGACTCGCATCATTTATGCGTTGTTAAGCCATGTAATTGAACGACCCATAGTTTGCATATTACACCATTAAAATAATGTGCTTTGCATTTCTCCCAACACGACTATTTAAGCCTGTGTGGCGATGTGGTAATTCCTTGAATTACAGCCCTAATTACCACAAATGTTCTTTTGATTTGGATGGTTTCAGTGTTACGCCACAATGATGATATAAAACAAATTAATTACTGAACCATGCCTTGAAACTTTTGTGCTTGGACTTTAATCCTTTCATATTTGCACTGTGTGATATACACAGTCTATTTGATTATGTTTATATTCATATATTAATAAGGATTATTTGCTGCGACATGTCAAGAGAATACTCAGGTCAAACTATTGGTATAATGGATGGATGCACAAATCTGTGGATAATGCCATTCAGTCAACCCGGATTGTTAATCTACAACTCTTACGAAAAAAAGTTCTGGATAAAACCGGAAAGGGTTCTGTGCTTGCTTCATATATGGCATCCCTTAAGGTTCTATATATAACCGAAATCGGTTCCATATAGAACCCTATATGGAGTCCAAGGGTTCTTTATGGAACCAAGTTTGGTTCAGTGAAGAAGAACCTTAGAATCTAGAACCTTCAGGTATGCCATATATGAAGTAAGCGATATAAATAACCCTTTTTGGTTTTATCCAGAACCTTTTTCTGTGTATTGAACTAATCAGAAAATTGATTACCAGTAAACTGTTCCACGCTAAATGAAAGATTATTTCGATTATCCAATAATGGTACCTATTTTAATAGACCTATATGCCTTTATTATGTGCATTGACGGTTTGTTGAGCTTGTATAGGCTACCTTTTGATCGTTAGCTTTTTTAAATATTCGATTGAATTCATATTAGATTTCAATCTATTTTAGTTTCCCCCCCAAAAAAATATATTCATACTGTTTTTGAACACGTTGTAGGCCTATTTGTTCTGGCGGGCAATTCCATGCTCCAAAATATGAACATATTTACTGGGGATATTTCAGAGGGCTATTCTATTTGGCCTGCACACTAGACTGATAGGTTAGGCTACTATTAAAGAAGACTCAAGCGGGTAGTTTGGCCTAATATTTGTGACGGAAAATTTGCTTGAATGATGCACAAAAGTTTGAGAATGGAGAAGTGGGGCCAGTTTTAACCCTTTATGTCGTTTGTAGGCCTATCATAACTACTCTACCAGGCATACACAGAAACTCTCTCACTCCTCCCTCCATCCCTCTCATCCCTTCTCCTTCAACGTTCCCACTAACACCCACTCCCTCCTTTTCTCCCTCCAGCCTTTGTCCCGCCAGTGGGCCCCTTTAAATAGGTCTTTAGATATTCAAGAAGAGGGGGCGAAAGTAGCTGTGACGTGAGCTCTGTTGTTTCATTTACTCCTCTCTATGGCAACCAGCCGTGGTTCGACAAGAATGTCTCTCTTTGGACAATGTCCTATCCTATCCCTGAGCCGCACAGAGAGGAGGAGAGAGAGGACGGCAGCTGTGGCGGGTTTGACACCTGCGCACCACGCCACGGATCGAAGCATGATCTCACTAAGCCGCTTGTATGCACTTCTGTCCTTGATGCTTCACTGACTAAACATCAGCCAGTCGACTCCCACTCTAAAAAACATTTTAGCCTTATATTGGCCTAAGTGAGAAAAAAAATGTATTACTGATTAGTAATTAGCTGGTTGATAAACTGGATCAGGTTATTTATATCTGGAGTTGAATTGAAAACCTACAGGACGGTGGCTCTCCAGGAACAGGTTTGGAGAGCCCTGTTGTAGACTACTTGGCCTGCTACGCCTATAGGCCTACAATCTCAAATCATAAATGGAGGCTATGACTAGGCCTACAGACACAGGGTTGGGTAGGTTACTTTCTAAATGTAATCCATTACAGTTACCTGTCCAAAATTGTAATCCAGTAATATAACTTTTGGATTACCCAAACTCAGTAACAATCGGATTACTTACAGTTACTTTCCCTTTCCCATCGAAAGCATTTGGTGGGTCACCATCGTAGTCTCTGACTTCTGGTCAGAGCTCGCTCAGGTGGAACAAACTTAAATTTGCGCCTTTTTTCGAAGATAAATTGAATGTCATTGGAAAACAGAAATGTGTCATAGGGTACTTTTTCGCAAACATCCCTTCTACTTAAAAAAAACAGTAAGTAATAGCTTTTTTAAAAAGTATCTGTAATCTGATTACAATATTTTTGCTGTTAACATAACTGATTACAGTTAGTTTTTTGTAATCAGATTACATGATTAGGCTACATGTCATCAGATACTCCCCAACCCTGTATAGATAATATGTGTATAGGCCTACTTCAGAAATAAAATATTAATTTCCTTGTACTATTATATAATGTATTTATTACTTATTTTCCCTATATTTTAATCAATTAAGTAGCATAGCATGAAAGCTAATTGTCCAAAGATCATACTTTAATGGGCTCGATTTGAAAAATATACTTAGGCAACACAACACTAGTCTTGCCTATATAACCGAATTGAGCACTGTGTTTAACGCGTTACGTTCACTTCTAAGCCACTGTGGAACGTTTGTTGAGTAGGCGCAATTTTTTTTTTTACCTTTATTTAACCAGGCAAGTCAGTTAAGAACACATTCTTATTTTCAATGACGTCCTGGGAACAGTGGGTTAACTGCCTGTTCAGGGGCAGAACGACAGATTTGTACCTTGTCAGCTCGGGGGTTTGAACTCGCAACCTTCTGGTTACTAGTCCAACGCTCTAACCACTAGGCCCCAATTTAATCATGGTATGCAAACTTTGGCTATGGTTAGTTAGTTAGGCCTACAGCTGGAAACACCTAAGCAGATGCAATGCTTATTGAAATATTTGAAGTGTTGTGGCAAAAAAATGTTCTGTTCCTGTCTCTGTTCCACAGGCCTTTTATGTATCTGCCTTGTCACGCACAACTTTTATAATCTCTTACCGTCATTGAAGGTTGAGAGTTCAAACCCCCGAGCTGACAAGGTACAAATCTGTCGTTCTGCCCCTGAACAGGCAGTTAACCCACTGTTCCCAGGCCGTCATTGAAAATAAGAATTTGTTCTTAACTGACTTGCCTGGTTAAATAAAGGTAAAATAAATAAAATAAAATAAATTGTTTGACAATGTTGTGGTGGTCCAACTTTTTTGTTCTATTTGTAGACGTTTTATATTCGTGTAGGTCTCCATAATCCAAACATGTTCAACTTGGTATTTACAAATTACATCAACGAATGTTTCTACTAAACCTAAACCAAATAAAATAGTGCCCAAACGAATATCTGAAAACTCGTACTATTTCAGACCCGATTTTCATAGGTCTGAGGTGGAAGCGTTTCACACACACACACACACACACACACACACACACACACACACACACACACACACACACACACACACACACACACACACACACACACACACACACACACACACACACACACACACACACACACACACACACACACACACACACACACACACACAGTCCTAAACAACAATGACATCATAGCCAATGAACAGCGTGCCCATAGTTGTACATTATGCACTCCGGTTTTAAATGCATACTCCAACTATTAAACAGTCTATTATCACATACGGCGTTTAATACAAGACTGCTATGTCTAGCTTCTGATGTAAACAATTTGAGTCATGAGTAACCTATTACTGAACGTTTTTATTTTAAGGTTTACACCTTCATATGGCGCCAAGACTAATTTGATTCTAAAAGTTTATTGTGCTTAGCCTTATAATTCCCAGTATTGTAGAGCACGTGTAATGCAGAGGGAAATGGCATTACATCACCGACATTGTATACAAACAGATCACGTAACACATGCACACGCAAAGTACTGTCAGTGGCACAAAGCATGTATCTATACAGGTTCACAGTAAAACATGTTTTCATTCCCTGCATTTTTGGCCATAAAAAAATAATTATGCACTACAATCATTTCCATCATGCAACCAGCACTGATCCTCGCAATAAGTCTCAGTTACTCTCATTCGGCTATTCAATATCAAGGAATCCATATCCTATCTCATAGTATAAGTCTAATAACACAATAAATACATAACACATGTAACTGCAACTATCCGCCTACTACCTCAAACAAAACTTTATCCTTGAAGAAAAAAAAGTTTTCGCCACAATCACTGAACGACCAAAATATGAAAATGCCCACACAGTTATTATAAGTATTAATAACATTTCATGTCTAAAAAAAAGTTATGTAAATACAATAAATACAAACACAATTTACTCCAAATAAATAGGAGAAAATCTATAACCGTACTCAAATTGACATTTCACAAAAGCATTTGAAGCATGCATCACTCGAATGATCTGTAATCACGATATTCATATATTGGTTTAAAACATTATCGTATTAATTTGAGTAAATTCCTTACAGTTCCATTTGAAACCTCCGCCAGTGCCTATCCCCTCTCTCCGTTTTCCATGCCGCACTCGGTCTCTGACGTTTCAGAGGTGCCGCAGCAGAACTCGCAGTTCTCTAGAAATAGGTAGTGTTTGTTGAGACTCTCTAACGTCCAATGAGTGGGCTGTTGCCAGTAGCAACCACGTCCATCAGCCATTTCTGTCCAATGAACAGCGGGACGAGGCGGAGTGCAGGTGCGCGCCGCTGTGTCCACTTGGCAGAGTGCCTGGGAGACGCCTGTGGCAAAACAGTAACTGTCAAATGCAAGGTTCCTTTAATAAGAGCGATCAGTCCGGCTCCGAGAGTCATGGCGACCACAGCGTCTAATCATTACAATATCCTCACCTCCAGCGCATCCATTGTGCACTCGGAGCCCGGGAGCATGCAGCAAGCATCGGCGTACAGGGACGCGCAGACCCTGTTGCAGAGTGACTACTCATTGCAGAGCAACAGTCACCCGCTCAGCCACGCGCACCAGTGGATAACGGCACTGTCTCACGGAGAGGGAGCTCCGTGGTCAACCAGTCCGCTCGGCGAGCAGGACATCAAACCCGCGGTGCAGGGCACCAGAGACGAGATGCACAGTTCCAATAACCTGCAGCACCAGCACCAGTCGCGACCGCCCCACCTGGTGCACCAGTCACATGGGAACCACCACGACGCTCGAGCGTGGAGAACTACCGCAGCCCACATACCCAGCATGGCAACATCCAATGGCCAGAGCCTTATTTATTCACAGCCCGGATTCGGCGTCAACGGCCTGATTCCAGGCAGCGGACAGGGAATGCACCACCACAACCTAAGAGATGCACACGAAGACCACCACAGCCCGCATCTCAGCGACCACGGACACCAGGCGTCCCAGCACCAGCAACAGAGTCACCACGACCATTCGGACGAGGATACACCGACCTCCGACGACTTGGAGCAGTTCGCCAAGCAGTTTAAGCAGCGGAGGATCAAGCTGGGCTTCACTCAAGCTGACGTTGGACTCGCCTTGGGAACGCTGTATGGAAATGTGTTTTCCCAAACCACTATTTGCAGGTTCGAGGCCCTGCAGCTCAGCTTCAAAAACATGTGTAAACTCAAGCCTTTGTTGAACAAGTGGTTGGAAGAAGCGGATTCCACCTCGGGCAGCCCAACCAGCTTGGACAAAATCGCTGCACAAGGGAGGAAAAGGAAAAAACGGACCTCTATCGAGGTAAGCGTAAAAGGGGCGTTGGAGACCCATTTCTTGAAGTGTCCTAAACCGGCAGCGGCGGAAATTACTTCCCTGGCGGACGGTCTACAGCTGGAGAAAGAGGTGGTGAGGGTTTGGTTTTGTAACAGGAGACAGAAAGAGAAACGGATGACTCCTCCCGGTGGACCGCTTCCTGGAACCGAGGATGTGTATGGGGACACACCGCCACATCATGGAGTCCAAACACCGGTTCAATGAACAATAACGGACCACTATTAGACTTTTCCTGATTTTGTTTGTCTTGAAAATTATATATAATTCACTGGACTATGAGCGATAGTGGGTGTTTTATGTATAATAGCCTAGCCTATGGCATGAGTAGGCTACTTACACAATATCTGCATTGAATACCATTCAAAATCCGAATATCATTAGCGATGGAGTGGAAATTGTTTTCTTCAAGAGCTGAGCGAACACATGTTCGAGGATATGCCTAGCACTGTGACTCAACGCAGTTTCAAGGTGTAGCCCTATTGTGAAAAATATTTGGTGTAAAGGAAATTATCGTTAAAAACTAGCCTCGGGATTCATAGCTAAAATGGTTTACATTCTCGCCTTTTGTGGTGTATTCAACACATGGCGCTGCGTAATCATCATGGTTTTGTTCTGGACGTGTGGGTCCGACAAGAAAAGTCATGAGAGCTGCATTCGACAAAACATAGCCTAAACGCCATTTCTCTGTCCCAGACAAGCAGCTGGGGGTTGAGCATCGGCTGAGCAATGTGTGAGGGTTGATCATCCGTCAGTCATTCTTTTCCAGTTAGTTTTGACATTCAACATTGCCTTTGAGGCGTTTAGGCAAATGGTTATGTGCGGAAGCTTTATTATTTTAGCCTGTTACCTGTTATATCCCTATTATTATTATTATTGTTGTTGTTGTCAAGAACAGTTCGAAGGAGCTCTTTGAATAATTGATACCACATAAGTCGTATGGTTTTAATATTTCGTTTGGACGCACACAGGAGCACATCATCCTCCTCGTTCTCTCAATGATATCAGCACGTGTGGATCAAACACAAAAGGCTGCCAACACTGAGCTCCGCTCCACGCCACGCGGCCAGCAGCTAGCAGTCAGGTCACGGAAGGGCTACGTGGCGATGGAAACCTGGCACTTTTCTAGAGCAAGATATATCACCAAGTTTCACAGAACATTGTGATCAATTTTGTAAATATTGTATAACTAAACAGTCACGGCTTAGTTCCTTCTCACTGGGGCACTTTTTTTCTTTCGGTGTTTTCAAAACAAAAACAGGTTTTAGCTGTTTATTTTTTTATTCCAAATGGTTTTGACACAATTTTTAGGTTTCAATAGCCTACCTTGTATTTTTATTTAAAGTTATTTGTAGCTGAAATTATGCTTGTTGTTTGCAGTGTAATGTGTTTGAGAAGCATTTTATGTTCAATTCAGAGGGATTTCATTGATGTGAGTTCAATTGGATTGGCAGAATTGGCTTCACATGTTGTCCTGACATTGGCTTTCAATAATGTCCACCTGACATTATATTTTTGAATCAAATATATGCTTTAAGTAATTATGGTCTAATTGATTGGCAACTAAATAATTAATCAGCCCACAGATTGGCAAAAGAAGGCGATATGCTCGCTGAAATATATTTTATTTAAAAGATGTATAATTCCTTTACAAAAGGAAATAGATATTTAAGTGTTCTACATTTTATATCAACTTTTAAAAACAACGTGGACCCTTTGTCAAAAACAAGTCACCTGACATCACATATCATGAAAACAATAATAAGAATAATATATTATTATTATTTTATTATTTATCATAGGGTGAGGATTTTATTTTATCCTTGCCACCTTTCTTTTGTTTTGGTATCATTGCGATATGGGAATAATGATCAAATACGTTAATTTTATAATTTTGTTATTGAGATTGTAATTTATTCTATAATGACTTTTATAGATGACAAAGTACAATAGATATATAAATGGCATCGAAAAGGCTTATGGAATATAGGCTAGTCAGAAAGGGGGAGAGATAGTATTTTTTATTTCAGGGGGATTGCCATAGCCTATACCGTCAATGCTACGTGTATATACATGTTTTATGATAACCATATGGCTTGTTCTCCGTAGCTTTGTTTCATTTTATGCAAATTATATCCAGGGACTTGTGTTCTTCTCATTTACTTTTGTTTTTTTTTAAGAAAAAAGTTAATGGTATTGATCGTATTTCTTCTGTAGCTTGAATTAATCGACCAAATCATACAATTCTTTGATAATCAAACTGTGGGATGTACAAATTCGATGTTTTGGTTTTGTTTATTTTTTTTTCTCCCCGCGTTTGTCACATTCACTTTTAATTGATCTGGATAAACCCGTGGGTTAAACACGCAGATGGTGATGTGTAGGTAATATTTCATCACTTCATATCACATGAACAAAGACTTGCACATTTTTAAATAATGGGGTTGATATTAAAAAGCTTTTTTCAATGTCGAGATCTAATGTATTTTTATTTAAAGCTGCATGGAACATGGTCTTTCTGGCTATTTCCCACCATCTTTTTTTATTGTATTCTCATCAAAGGTCTTTTCGAGGTAATCACGTCATGATGACGAATTTGGTTCATTGTGAGTTTTGCAAGAAGAGAGGCATCGAATTGGTTAATACCATTTTGAAATTTAGAACAATAACAATATTGAAATGTTAATCAGTTCATGGCCATGGCGCATTGTATTATGCCAACCAAATGCTAAAACCAGATTAATGCAAGTTACCGTTTCACGACAGCTATCCCACTTCTGTGCATTCGTTCATATTTACTGACTAGACAAAAATATTTAATATGAGCAAATGGGTGGTGAGCCTCGGCTATAGGGAAAATATAGGCAAAAGGCCTATGTCGTTTCTGCTTTCTCAACAGCGTGCGGTCTTTTGTAGGCTAAATGTAGGCCTACATTCCACAGGTCAAATGGACCACAACACCATTGAGCCCTGTGGACGTGTCGATTAGTGTCAATGAATCCATTCGAGCATGGGTTCAAAGGAATAGGGCCAGCAACTGCCCTCTATCGATCACAACCATAGACTTAGATAGACATGGCATCATTGTATCGGTCCTTATTATGGCGTCCGTGAGCGCATGGGCAGCGTTATTGGCAGCCCATTGAGGACTCCTCCATTTTGAAGTAGTCCATTTTCTTCTTCTACTACTTTTATGACCTGGCAAACAAACTGGAAGGGGGCATACTGCCATCTGTAGTGTCTTGTTTGAACATGTATGAAGCCAATGTTGGTGATTTACTGCCAATGTTAGCTCATTACTATAATTCATTGGCTTTCCTCCTGATGACCAGGATAGAGTCACGTTGACTACTTCAAAATGGTGAAAGTCCTCATTGGCGCTGTACATGCTAAAACAAGCTCTTATTCCACAACTGATGATGGAGCAGGCCCTATAGGGGCGGCTTATTTTAAATGCTTAGGCCTACCCTATAATAATGGACTTAAAAAGATTTGGCAAATCATTCCGCACGTTGTTAGATAGCATGAAATATATTGAGGCAAAAAGTACAGGCAGTAGCCTAGAATTAACAAAATATAATCTAGATTTGAGAGACCTCTATTTAACTCTGTGGTCACAACCTAGACAAGGGCATGGCTCTCCGAGCCTTCGTAGCGTTAATATCCTCTTTAGAATAATCTTATGATGTATAGTAGCCGAGCTTTTCCCAAAACCATCGTTACTCAAGTTGCACAAAATAACGCTCGTTATTTATTGACGGCCTCAGACCACTCTTAGAACATCTAAGGGAGTCGTTAGACTCTTTTTTTGCCGTCACTTTATACGCAGAAAATCTCCGTTTAACACTTAATCAAGAGGTTCGTCGGTCTGTCTGGGACTGCGGATAAGTTCAGAACGCAGTCGACTACAAATAGGCTAGCCTATGTTGCTTGTGTCTTTGCAATTGTTACAAACAAACGAATAATAAAACGATGCGTGCTTCAAATGAAAACCGAGATGACTGCAAAATATAGGCTACGTTATAGGCTTCGTGTGCCTATATTTAAATCACATTGAAATCAATTTGATGTTCATTCAATTGAATTATATTTGGCTAATTCTAGGCTATTGTCTGTACTTCTTGCCTCAATATATTTCACGATATCGAACAACATGTGCGGAATGATGCGCCAAATCTTGATTTAGTGCATTATTATAGGGTAGGCCTAAGCATTTAGAGTAAGTCGCTTCAATATTTGCAGCCAAAGCTGGTAATATCTATAGGAGCTGATCCATCGTCACTATTGTAGATTAATTATAGTGCTATGGTAATATTTGAAAGTTGATCAGAGAGCAGCCCCACTGAGCACAGTCGTCAATTCAACGTCTATTCCACCTTGGTTCCACGTCATTTCATTGAAATGACGTGGAAACAACGTTTATTCAACCAGTATGCCCAGTGGGGCGTTGCTTCTCTTTCGACACAAATGGTCTGACGACGAACTACTCTACGTGCTTGTTTGGGAAAAAGTAAATAACAATGCATCTGGTATGATGGTACTTACGTTATATCACAACATCATGTTTATCTTGACCGGATGAAACATTTTGGGGATAATATAATCCCAACAGTTTTAAACCTTTATTTAACTAGGCAAGTCATTTAAGAACAAATTCTTATTTACAATGACGGCCTACCCCGGGCCAAACCCGGACGACGCTGGGCCAATTATGCGCTTTGTAATGGGACTCCCAATCACGGCCGGATGTAAATGCAGCCTGGATTCGAACCAAGTACTGCAGTGACGCCTCTTGCACTGAGATGCAGTGTCTTAGACCACTACTCGGGAACCCAATAATTCAAAGCAAAATGCCATATTGTATTGCATAATTTAGAAACATTGAATACACGTGGATGTCCCTTATTTTTTCCATTTTGTTTACATGCGATCATGTGATGATAATCTGAGCCAATCATACTTATCAGCCTTTCTACCGACACAAACACTCGATGCTTCACAAGTTCAATAACGTTTTGATGTGAAAGGGTGGAAGGCATATTATCGATGGTTTGAAAGTGTTAATGTGACCGGATCTAATGGAATTTCATTAGTCTTGATATCGATAGGTAGGCCTAGGCTACTAACTGTAATATCATGGTAAAGCAAATATATGCGTTCAACAGCAAAGAGCGTTTATTTAAGGCGAAGAAGCACTGCTTTCCTCCTTCGCCTGTACGGCGATGCTGTATATCCCAATACCTTTATGGTTAGATGACTCCTTATAGTGCCAATCTACCATTAACACCTGATTGATACATTTGCATGGACTTGGCTGCAGGCTACCTCAAACACTCCCTACGAAAGAAGACATATCAATATGAGAACTGCAGAGCTTGGTCTAACATTCCTTCTTCCGTATGGGCTTTCTTTTGGGAACTTGTGGAAATTGCATATCCTAGCCTACATGACACATTAGTAGGCCTATGAACATTTACTGTTATTGCAGAGTGTCATTCTTTTTGAATTGTTATACATTGTTTACATAGCCTTGGTTTGTTTACTGAGCATCTTTGCATATACCAGTAACATGTTATATTTGAATAAAACTAAATATTCCAAAGGAAAATGTGCAGGAGCCCACAATGCCATTTCAATGTTTTGCATAAAATGCACCGGCCTCAGATCTATCTCGAACCTTACAGAAGCAACGCCTAATTATATATTTATATATATATATATAACTAAATTTACTTCATTCGTTCACTTGCAGATGCAATTAATACTGCGACATGTTAATTACACCTCCCTCTTTATTTAGTTTGCTTGAAATTTCCCATTAGGCTCGCGCGATACACGGTTCTGCTTGGTGCTTATCCGCTACACGCAGCTCAAGTTGCGCAACGTCAATCCTCTGGTGCCATCTAGCGAGTCCTTGGCTGAATAATAGCATAAAATAAGGGGCAGTTTAGTATAGCCTAGGCCGACACATGGAACACATTCTTTCTTAGAACTTCTTCAATTGATAGGGACATGGGTTTACAGCTTGCCTACTGCTCATTTCATTCTTAATACATGCTTTCATAATTTCCAATCATTGGTCAATTGACAAACTCAACAATTTAAGGCAGCTTCTCATCAGGCTAACATAGCTGGTCTTTCGTGGTGGGATCCTGTTCAGTAGGCCACTTAACATTCATCATGTAGCCTAGGCCGATTTACAATGTATTATAGGCCTCATAATAATAATCAAATTAAGCAATCTTAGTGCTCTATTTAATCATACCTGCTTTAGCTGACATCGGTGGACGTGGGGGTTGTGCTTACAACCCAACACCGTGCAGGACGTTTGGCATTTGCCAGAGAACACCAAGATTGGCAAATTTGCCACTGGCGCCCTGTGTTCTTCACAGATGAAAGCAGGTTCACACTGAGCACGTGACAAACGTGACAGAGTCTGGAGACGCCGTGGAGAACGTTCTGCTGCCTGCAACATCCTCCAGCATGACCGGTTTGGCAGTGGGTCAGTCATGGTGTGGGGTGGCATTTCTTTGGGGGGGCCGCACAGCCCTCCATGTGCTCGCCAGAGGTAGCCTGACTGGCATTAGGTACCGAGATGAGATCCTCAGACCCCTTGTGAGACCATATGCTGGTGCGGTTGGCCCTGGGTTCCTCCTAATGCAAGACAATGCTTGACCTCATGTGGCTGGAGTGTGTCAGCAGTTCCTGCAAGAGGAAGGCATTGATGCTATGGACTGTCCCGCCCGTTCCCCAGACCTGAATCCAATTGAGCACATCTGGGACATTATGTCTCGCTCCATCCACCAACGCCACGTTGCACCACAGACTATCCAGGAGTTGGCGGATGCTTTAGTCCAGGTCTGGGAGGAGATCCCTCAGGAGACCATCCGCCACCTCATCAGGAGCATGCCCAGTCGTTGTAGGGAGGTCATACAGGCACGTGGAGGCCACACACACTACTGAGCCCCATTTTGACTTGTTTTAAGGACATTACATCAAAGTTGGATCAGCCTGTAGTGTGGTTTTCCACTTTAATTTTGAGTGTGACTCCAAATCCAGACCTCCGTGGGTTGATAAATTTGATTTCCATTGATAATTTTTGTGTGATTTTGTTGTCAGCACATTCAACTATGTAAAGAAAAAAGTATTTAATAAGAATATTTCATTCATTCAGATCTAGGATGTGTTATTTTAGTGTTCCCTTTATTTTTTTGAGCAGTGTACATGCATACATACATGCATATACGAAACAAAAATATTAACAAAACAAGCAACAATTTCAAAGAATTTACTGAGTTACAGTTCATATAAAGGGAAAGGGAAACGCAGTCGCAAGCTTCAATGTGACGCGAGCCTACCAGACGAGCTAAATGCCTTTTATGCTCGCCTCGAGGCAAGCAACACTGAAGCATGCATGAGAGCACCATCTGCTCAAGACGACTGTGTGATCACGCTCTCCATAGCCGATGTGAGCAAGACCTTTAAACAGGTCAACATTCAGAAAACTGTGGGGCCAGACGGATTACAAGGAAGTGTACTCAAAGCATGCGCTGACCTACTGGCAAGTGTCTTCACTTACATTTTCAACCTCTCCCTGACCGAGTTTGTAATACTGTAATACCTACATGTTTCAAACAGACCACCATAGTCCCTGGGCTCAAGAAAGTGAAGGTAATCTGCCTAAACGATTACCGCCCCGTATCACTCACGTCGGAAGCCATGAAGTGCTTTCAAGCGATGGTTATGGCTCAAATTAACACCATCATGCCGAAACCCTAGACCCACTCCCACTCGCATACCACCCCAACAGATCCACAGATGACTTAATTTCAATCGCACTCCACCCTGCCCTTTCCCACATTGACAAAAGGAACACCTACAGTTGATGTCGGAAGTGTACATTCACCTTAGCCAACTATATTTCAACTCAGTTTTTCACAATTCCTGACATTTAATCCTAGTAAAAATGTCTTGTCTTTGGTCAGTTAGGATAACCACTTTATTTTAAGAATGTGAAATGTTAGAATAATTGTAGAGAGAATGATTTATTTCAGCTTCTATTTCTTTCATCACATTTCCAGTGGGTCAGAAGTTTACATACACTCAATTAGTATTTGCTAGCATTGCCATTAAATTATTTAACTTGGGTCAAACGTTTCGGGTAGCCTTCCACAAGCTTCCCACAATAAGTTGGGTGAATTCTGGCCCATTCCTCCTGACAGAGCTGGTGTAACTGAGTCAGGTTTGTAGGCCTCCTTGCTCACATACACTTTTTCAGGTCTGCCAACAGTTTCTATAGGATTGAGGTCAGGGCTTTGTGATGGCCTCTCCAATACCTTGACTTTGTTGTCCTTAAGCCATTTTGTCTCAACTTTGGAAATATGCTTGGGGTCATTGTCCATTTGGAAGCCTCATTTGCAACCAAGCTTTAACTTCCTGATTGATGTCTTGAGATGTTGCTTCAATATACCCACCTCGTTCTCCTCCCTCATGATTCCATCTATTTTGTGAAGTGCACCAGTCCCTCATGCAGCAAAGCACCCCTACACCATGATGCTGCCACCCCCGTGCTTCACTGTTGGGATGGTGTCTTCAGCTTGCAAGCCTCCCTCTACCAAAGTACGTTCATCTCTAGGAGACAGAACGCATCTCCTTCCTGAGCGGTATGACGGCTGCGTGGTCCCATGGTGTTTATACAGATGACGTGGTACCGTCAGGCATTTGGAAATTGCTCCAAATGATGAAGCAGACTTGGAGGTCTACAATTTATTTCATTTTTTTCTGAGGTCTTGACTGATTTCTTTTGATTTTCCCATGATGTCAAGCAAAGAGGCACTGAGTTTGAAGGTAGTCCTTGAAAAACATCCACAGGTAAACCCCCAATTGACTGAAATTATGTCAGTTAGCCTATCAGAAGCTTCTAAAGCCATGACATCATTTTCTGGAATTTTCCAAGCTGTTTAAAGGCACATAACATACAACTTAGTGTATGTAAACTTCTGACCCACTGGAATTGTGATACAGTGAATCATATGTGAAATAATCTGTCTGTAAACAATTGTTGGACAAATTACTTGTGTCATGCACAATGTAGATGTCCTAACCAACTTGCCAAAACTATAGGTTGTTAACAAGACATTTGTGGTGTGGTTGAAAAACGAGTTTCGATGACTCCAACCTAAGTGTATGTAAACTTCCGACTTCAATTGTATATACAGAGAAAGTATATGATTGAGTAAAAGAGAGAGAGAGAAAGAGAGAAAAGGAGGAGAGAGCGAGAGTGCTGTGGAAGATGCCAGCAGAAGTCTTGTTGGGCTTACATATGTAAAGCAACGGGGGCCCAGCAGTGTGGGAGACTGGAGGTTCTGGCTGAACCTGAGCTTCTCTCTACTTGTGTCATGCACAATGTAGATGTCCTAACCGACTTGCCAAAACTATATGTTGTTAACAAGACATTTGTGGTGTGGTTGAAATATGAGTTTTAATGACTCCAAGCTAAGTGTATGTAAACTTCTGACTTCAACTGTATGTGAGAATGCTGTTCATCGACTACAGCTCAGCTTTCAACACCGTACTGCCCACAAAGCTCATCACTAAGCTAAGGACCATGGGACTAAACACTTCCTTCTACAACTGGATCCTGGACTTCCTGACTAGCCGCCCTCAGGTGGTAAGGATAGGCAACAACACATATGTCACGCTAATCCCTCAGGGGTGAGTGCTTAGTCCCCCTCCTGTACTCCCTGTTCACCCACGACCGCATGGCCAAGCAGGACTCCAACACCATCATTAAGTTTGCTAACGACACAACAGTGGTAGGTAGGCCTGATCACCGACAACGATGAGGCAGCCTATAGGGAGGAGGTCAGAGACCTGGCAGTGTGGTGCCATGGCAACAACCTCTCCCTCAACGTGAGCAAGACAAAGGAGCTGTTCGTGGACTACAGGAAAAGGAGGGCCAAACAGGCCCTATTAACATCGACAGGGCTGTAGTGGAGCGGGTCAAGAGTTTCAAGTTTCTTGGGGTTCACATCACCAACAAACTATCATCGTCCAAACACACCAAGACAGTTTTTAAGTCACAACACCTTTTCCCCCTCAGGAGACTGAAAAGATTTGGTATGCGTCCCCAGATCCTCAAAAAGTTCTACAGCTGCAAGAACCTGACTGGTTGCATCACCGCCTGGTATGGCAACTGCTCAGCATCTGACAGTAAGGCGCTACAGAGGGTAGTGCCTACGGCCCAGTATATCACTGGGGCCCAGCTTCCTGCCATCCAAGGACCTATATACTAGGTGGTGTCAGAGGAAGGCCCCAAAAATTGTCAAAGACTCCAGTCACCCAAGTCATAGAATGTTCTCTTTGCTACCTCACGGCAAGCGGTACCTGAGTGTCAAGTCTAGGACCAAAAGGCTCCTTAACAGCTTCTAACCCCAAGCCATAAGACGACTGAACAATTAATCAATGACCCCCCCAACACCCCTCTGTTTTTACGCTGCTGCTACTCTCTGTCTATCTAAGCATAGTCACTTTACAAATTACCTCGACTAACCTGTACCCCCACACATTGACTTGGTACCGGTACCCCCTGTATATAGCCTCGTTATTGTTATGTAGTTTTCTTGTGTTACTTTTTGATTAAATTTTTTACTTTAGTTTATTTAGTAAATATTTTCTTAACTTTATTTCTTAAACTGCATTGCTGGTTAAGGGCTTGTGAGTAAGTATTTCACAGTAAGGTCTACACCTATTGTATTCTGCGCCTGTGAAAAATACAATTTGATTTGACATATAAGGAAATCAGTCAAATTACATAAATTAATTTGGCCCTAATCTATGTCATAGGCCCACCGAGTGGGGAGCCAAGTCCAGCCAATCAAAATGAGTCTTTCCCCCACAAAATAGCTTTATTACAGACAGAAATACTCTTCAGTGTCATTAGCTGTCCGGGTTGCTGGTCTCAGATGATCCCGCAGGTGAAGAACCCGGATGTTGAGGTCCTGGGCTGGCGTGGTTACACGTGGTCTGCAGTTGTGAGGCTGGTTGGACGTACTGCCAAATTCTCTAAAACAACGTTGGAGGCAGCTTATGGTGGAGAAATGAACATTCAATTCTTTGGGATCAGCTCTGGTGGACATTCCTGCAGTCAGCATGCCAATTGCACGCTCCCTCAAAACTTGAGACATCTGAGACATTGTGTTGTGTGACAAAACTGCACATTTTATAGTGGCCTCAGTTTAACACTTTTTTTGTTTACATGATTCCATGTGTTATTTCATAGTTTTGATGTCTTCACTATTTTTCTACAACATAGAAAATAAAGAAAAACCCTTGAAGTAAGTGAGTAGGTGTGTCCAAACATTTGATTGGCACTGTATATATTTTTGCCAACCACAAGGAGCCCGCTCTCAATGTTCAAAATACACCAGAGAGTAATTTAGCCACAGAGGATCAATAGGTTCTAAAACATAACTGTGGATTCAATTTTATCACAAGCACATATAGGTAACTGCCAAAATAAAGAAAACACCAACATAGTGTCTTAAAGTGTGTTTGGCCACCATGAGCTGCCAGAACAGCTTCAATGATCCTTGACATAAATACTACCAGTGGACCTAAACCATGCCAGGAAAATGCATCCCACACCATGACATATTATTTATATCCTTAATTTAGTCAAGTGTTTCCTTTATTTTGACAGTTACCAGTTGCCTACATTTGGGAAGGCTGCATGCACTCCAATATATACAGCTTGTTACAATGTGGCAAAAGACATGCAGTGCCTTCAGAAAGTATTCACACCCCTCGACGTTTTTCCACATTTTGTTGTGTTACAGCCTAAATTTTAAATTGAGTAAACTGTGATTTTGTGTCACTGGCCTACACACTACACAGTACCACAGTACGAGTGATAATATCCATAAAACCTAGCAGTCAAACAGGGAAATGGTTCCTATAATTTTTCCACCATTCATTTTTCCCATGGGGGATTTTAGAAACGCACATAAGGGCTTTGCTTCGTGTAGGCTTACCCTGGCGTGATGTTTTGATAACCTTGTAAATCTCTCTTGGACAAGGTGACTTTTAACAATAGCACCCCTCAGCGCAGCATTGGAAAACCTCCTGGTCTTTGTGGTTGAATCTGTGTTAGTCCAGCAGATAGGTAAAATAATTGTTACATTTTATGATACAAAGGGAAGGGACAGGGTTGCCTGTCAGTCAACCAGTGTGGTCAATTTAATAAAATGCTGCCATCCTGTCACACCTACACCCTCTCCAGCGCTCGGTCTACTAACCACCGGTCCTGGCTTCATCATTACGCAAACCTGAACCTCATCATCACCATGATTACTTTCCCTTTATTTAGCCCTCAGCAGTCAGGCAGTGTAAGAACCAACACTGGAGATGAGAAGCAGGTATGGGGAATCAACATTTAATTTGGAACGGACAGGTCACGGTCTCCTGGTTTGTTTATCTGCCTTTCTTATCATTAAACTCACCTTCTGCACCTGCTTCCTGACTCCAAACGTATACGTTACAGAATACTGCCACACCATCTGGAAGCAGCAGAAGAAAAAGACATCTCCCAGACGGTCGACGAACAGGGACACCTACCCCGCCAACACCATGATCAGCTGGTGCAACTGGGTGCGGCTATTGATGAGGTCCTCTTCGTCCTCTACCACCTCGACACCACCCGAGAGGATTCACCTCCAACTAGTGGAGGGCCTCCTACCACGAGTCATCCCAGCCTACCCAGCAATCCGTCCAGGTCAGCGATGCTAGTATGATGGGACTCTATCCAAATACCGTGGCTTCCTACTCCAGTGCTCCCTCTATTTCACCCATCAGATGGGAGCCCCTACCACTGATGTCCAAGATTGTCACGGTCATTTCCCTGCTGACCGGGTGGGCGTTGGAGTGGGCTACAGCCGTCTGGGAGACAGGAGCGGAAGAGCTGGGTTCCCACGAAGTTCATAGCTCTGTTCAGGGCGTTCTTCGACCATCCATTGGAGGGCAGAGAGGGAGGTGAGCGACTAATTGTACTCCGGCAGGGTGCCCAGACTGCTGCGGAATATGCTCTCACCTTCCATGGCAGCCTCCAGCGGATGGAATGAGCTGGCGCTCCGCACCATATTCCAAAGTGGACTCAGCAAGGAGGTCCAGATGGAGTTGGCATGTCAGGATGACAACCTTTCGTTGGATGTGCTCATCGCGATGGCCATCTGTCTGGACATCCCCTCGCCCTCCTCCTTTGGTCGTCCTGAGGCAGAGCCTGAACCCATGGAGGTAGGGGCCACACACCTCTCCATGGCAGAGCGGCGTCGTAGGAGACAGCTGGGGCTATGTTCCTATTGCGGCCAGAATGGGCACCAGCTTCAGCGGTGTCCGGTACCTCCCAACCCGCGGTCCACAGGGAGAGATAGGCGGTCCCGTGATCATCCGTCTCCTGGGGTAGGCATGAGTATTTCATCATTGCTTTCCACCAAATCCTTCCTGGTTTCCATTTTACTGGCTGGCTGTTTCTCATGTGTTGTCGCTAAAGCTCCAGGAGGCCCTCGCCTCCTCCCTGAACACCACCTCGCACCCGCTCTCCTCTCCTTTTCCTGTCCAAGCCTTGGATAATTGACCGTTGGGATCCGGCACAATCATGCACATTACAGCACCATTCACCTTCACCGTGGGACCCCAGCACCAAGAAAGCCTTCCCTTCCTCATCATCAACACACCAGTACACAAAGTCATCCTGGGACTCCCGTAGCCCCAATGTCATGATCCCACCATCTCCTGGTCGAGGATGTCAGAAGACCTGCTTTCCCTTACCCTGTGGTTCAACGTCAGTTGAGAGTCCTGTGGTAGCCCTCCAGCCCAACCTCCCAGAGGCTTACCAGGATCTCCAGGGGGTTTTCTCCAAGACCCGAGCCCCCTGTCTCCTTCTTCATCACCCCTGGGACAGTACCATCGACCTGCTTGCAGACTCTGCACTTCCACGCAGCCGCGTCTACCATTTGTCGGTGGTTTGAAACCAAGGCCATAGAGGAGCTCTGTGGGGCCAGTTTTCTTTACTAAACTGATCAATCTGATCCGCATGCAGGAGAGGAATGAATAGAAAACGGCCTTCAGTACGATATCTGGGCACTACAAGAACTTGGTGATGCCTTGTGGATTAGCCAATGCGCCGTCTGTGTTCCAGTCATTCGTGAATTAAGTGTTCCGGGACATGCTCGGGCGCTAGGTGGTCATGTATATCGACGACATCGTGGTCTACTCGGCCACCTTGGAGCATAGCATCGTCCACATCCGGATAGTCCTGGGATGCCTCCTGGAGAACCGCCTGCCTGTAAGTCAAAGCGGAGAAGTGCCAGTTCCATCAGATCGCCGTCTCCTTCCTGGGATACCAGATCAGCCCACAGGGAGTGGCGATGGAGGAGAGGAAAGTCGAGGCAGTCAGGTTATGGCCAGTCCCAACCACCATAATGGACGACAAAACTTTTTGGGGTTTGCCAACTTCTACTGCAACTTCATTAAAAACTTCAGCTCCATCACCTCTCAAGGGTGGTCCCCGTAAGTTTGTGTGGAGTCCTGCAGCTGATGAGGCCTTCCGCCTACTAAAGGGGCGTTTCACCTCTGCCCCATTGCTGAACCACCGAGATCCCTTCGTGGTGGAGGTGGATTCCTCAGAAGTGGGCATGGGGGCCATCCTGTCCCAACGCCAATGTAACCCACAGAAATTGTATCCATGTACATACCACTCTAAGAAACTGTTTTCTGCAGAGAGGAACTTTGACTTCGGCGATCAGGAGCTCCAGGCAGTGAAGTTGGCATTAGAGGAGTGGAAACACTAGCTGGAGGTGACCAAAGACCCATTTCTTATCCTCACCGACCATCGGAACCTGGAGTACATACGGACAGCAAGGCGGCTGAACCCATGCCAAGAAAGGTGGGCCCTTTTCTTCACTAGATTCAACTTCACCCTGTCATATCTCCTATGTTCAAAGGCCATCAAAGCCGATTCGCTGTCCTGTCTCTACGATTCGGGAGAGGTTCCTGTCCTGAGTGCGCCCATCATTCCGCCCTCCCGAAACGTTGCCCCCATGCTTTGGGACACAGACGTGGACATCCACCAGGCTCTGGAGAGGGAACCTGTGCCTACTACCAGCCCTCCAGAGCGCACCTGCGTCCCCACAAAGGTAAGGGATCAGCCGTTGAGCTGGAAGCCCACATCCCTTGCCACTAGACACCCAGTTATCACCTGCACCATTCAATCCATCTCTGCGAAATACTGGTGGCCCACTTTTGCGCAGGACATCGCCCGTTATGTCATCTCCTTCTCCGTGTGTGCCCAAACCAAATCTCCCCAGCACACTCCAGCAGGGAAACTCTTTCCCCTTCCCGTGCCTCAGCGGCCTTGGTCCCATGTGTCCATAGATTTCGATACTTCCTCCATCTGAAGGTTTCACCAAATCCTGCCATTTTATTCCTCTCTCTGGTCTCCCTACCGCTCTCCAGATCATTAATGCACTGTTCCAGCAGGTCTTCCGGGTACTATGACCTTCTGGAGGACATCGTCTCCAACCGTGGCCCCCAATTCACGTTGCGGGTATGGAGAGCCTTCGTGAAGAAGTTTGGGGCCACGGCCAGCCTCACATACAGGTATCAAATCAAATTTTATTGGTCACATACACATGGTTAGCAGATGTTAATGCAAGTGTAGCGAAATGCTTGTTCTTCTAGTTCCAACAGTGCAGTAATATCTAATAAGTAATCTAACAGTTCCACAACAAATACCTTATACACACAAATGTAAAGGGATGGAATAGGAATATGTAGATATAAATATATGGATGAGCGATGGGCGAGCGGCATAGGCAAGATGCAATAGATGGTATAAAATACACTATATACATATGAGATGAGTAATGTAAGATATGATAACATTATTAAAGTGGCATTACTTAAAGTGACTAGTGATCCATTTATTAAAGAGGCCAATGATTTAAATTTGTTTGTAGGCAGCAGCCTCTGTGTTAGTGAATACTGTTTAACAGTTTGATGGCTTGAGAAAGAAGCTGTTTTTTAGTCTCTCAGTCCCAGCTTTGATTAATCTGTACTGACACCGCCTTCTGGATGTCAGTGGGTTGAACAGGCAGTGGCTCAGGTGGTTGACAAGCCACATTTCTTCAGCCTCCTGAGGTTAAAGAGGTGCTGTTGCGGGGGTTGACCATTTCAGTTTGTCCGTGATGTGTATGCCGAGGAGCTTAACGTTTCACCTTCTCCACTGTCACATCAATGTGCTCCCTCTGCTGTTTCCTGAAGTCCATGATCATCTCCTTTGTTTTGTTGACGTTGAGTGAGAGGTTGTTTTCCTGACACCACACTACGAGTGACCTAACCTCCTCCCTGTAGGCTGTCTCGTCGTTGTTGATAATCAAGCCCAATACTGTTGTGTCGTCCACAAACTTGATGATTTGAGTTGGAGGCGTGCATGACCACGCAGTCATGGGTGAACAGGGAGTACAGGAGGGGGCTGAGCATGCACCCTTGTGGGGCCCCAGTGTTGAGGATCAGCGAAGTGAGATGTGTTTCCTACCTTCACCACCTGGGGGGCGGCCGGTCAGAAAGTCCAGCACCCAATTGCACAGGGTGGTGTTAAGACCCAGGGCCTCAAGCTTAATGATGAGCTTGGAGGGTACTATGGTGTTGAAGGCTGAGCTGTAGTCAATGAACAGTATTCTTACATAGGTATTCCTATTGTCCAGATGGGATAGGGAAGTGTGCAGTGTGATAGCAATTGCATCGTCTGTGGCCCTGTTGGGGAGGTATGCAGACTGAAGTGGGTCTAGGGTGGCAGGTAAGGTGTAAGTGATATGATCTGGTCTCAGTCCCACGGGCAGGTGGAGAGGACCAACCAGGAGCTGGGGAGGTTCCTTCCCTGGGAAGAGTATACCCAGAACTCACGTCATCACCCCTTTCCAGTGCATCCTGGGATATCGGCCCTGGTTCCATGGACTCTGAGCCAGACCAAAGCCCCTGGGTGGACAAGTAGTTCTGACAAACAGATGAGGTTTGGAACCCTGCCCAGGTGAGGTTCCAATGTGCCGTCTGCCACCAGAAGGCGCAAGCGGACCGCCATCGCAGCATTTGTATTTATTATGAATACACATTAGCTGCTGCCAAAGCAGTGGCTACTCTTCCTGGGGTCCAGGAAAATTCAGGCAGTTTACACATTTTTTCAACATTACAATACATTCACAGATTTCACATAACACTGTGGGGCCCCCAGGCCCCTACTACATATCTACAGTACTAAATCCATGTGTGTGTGTGTCAATGTTTGTGCTGCTTCACAGTCCCCGCTGTTCCATAAGGTGTTTTTATCTGTTTTTTAAATCAAATTTTGTTGCTTGTGTCATTTACTTGATGTGAAATAGAGTTCCATGTAGTCATGGCTCTATGTTATACTGTGTGCCTCCCATAGTCTGTTCTGGACTTGGGGACTGTGAAGAGACCTCTTGTGGCATGTCTTGTGGGTATGCATGGGTGTCCGAGCTGTGCGCCAGTAGTTTAGACAGACAGCTCGGTGCATTCAACATGTCAATGCCTCTCATAAATACAAGCAGTGATGAAGTCAATCTCTCCTCCACTTTGAGCCAGGAGCGATTGACATTATTAGTTCTGTATACATCCAAGGGCCGGCCATGCTGCCTTGTTCTGAGCCAATTGCAACTTTCCTGAGTCCATTTTTCTGGTATTTAGGGCCAACTTATTCCTTGCCACCCACTCTGAAACTAACTGCAGCTCTTTGTTGAGTGTTGCAGTCATTTCAGTCGCTGTAGCAACTGACATGTAGAGTGTTGAGTCATCCACATACATAGAAACTGTGGCTTTACTCAGTCAGTGTCATGTCATTAGTAAAAAAAAAAAAAAAGCAGGGGGCCTAAACAGCTACCCTGGGGAATTCCTGATTCTGACTGGATTATATTTGATAGGCTTCCATTGAAGAACACCCTCTGTGTTATGTTAGACAAGTAACTCTTTATCCACAATATAGCTGGGGATGTAAAACTATAACACAAGTTTTTCCAGCAGCAGACTATGATCAATGTCAAAAGCTGCACTGACGTCTAACAAGACAGCCCCCACAATCATTTTATCATCAATTTCTCTCAGCCAATTATCAATCATTTGTGTAAGCGCTGTGCTTGTTGAATGTCCTTCCTTATAAGCATGCTGAAATTCTGTTGTCAATTTGTATACTGTGAAAAAGCATTGAATCTGGTCAAACACAATTTTTCCCAGAAGTTTACTAAGGGTTGGTAACAGGCTGATTGGTCGGCTATTTGAGCCAGCAAAGGGGACTTTACTATTATTGGATAACGGAATGACTTTAGCTTCCCTCCAGGCTTGAGGGCACACGCTCTCTAGTAGGCTTAAATTGAAGATGTGGCAAAAAGGAGCGGCAATATCGTCTCCTATTATCCTCAGATTGTCAGACCCCGGTGGCTTGTCAATGTTAATAGACAATTTTTTCACCTCTCCCACACTGACTTTACGGAATTCAAAAGTACAAATCTTGTCTTTCATAATTTGGTCAGATATACTTGTATGTGTAGTCTTGCTGGCATGTCATCCCTGAGTTTGCTTATCTTGCCAATGAAAAAGTCATTAAAGTAGTTGGCAATATCAGTTGGTTTTGTGATGAATGAGCCATCTGATTCAATGAATGATGGAGCCAAGTTGGCTTTTCCCCCCAGAGTTTAATTTAAGGTGCCCCAACGCTTTTTACTATCATTCTTTTTATAATGTATCTTTGTTTCATAGTGTAGTTTATATTTAATTTAGTTTAGCCACATGATTTCTTAATTTGCAGTACGTTTGCCAATCAGTTGGGCAATCAGACTTAATTGCCATACCTTTTGCCTCATCCCTCTCAACCATACAATTTTTCAATTCCTCATCAATCCAAGGGGATTTAAGTTTTAAAGTCATTTTCTTAATGGGTGCGTGCTTATTAGTAACTGGAATAAGTAGTTTCATAAATGCGTCAAGTGCAGCATCTGGTTGCTCCTCATTACACACCACAGAGCAGAAAATATACTTTACATCAACGTATGAATCACTAAAAAATGTATTGTATGACCTCTTATACACTATATTAGGCCTAGCCTTTGGAACTTTGGTATTCCTAGATATGGCGATTATAGTGTGATCATTAGATCCTATGGATTTGGATACTGCTTTAAAGCAAATATCTGCAGCGTTAGTAAAAATGTGATCAATACTTGTTGATGATTTAATTATTGTGCTTTTTGTAACTACCATGGTAGGTTGACTGACAACCTGATCCATGTTGCAGGCATTGGTTACAGTTTGAATATTTTTTTGGCAGCTTGATGATAGCCAGTCAATATTTAAATCTCCCAGAAAATACACTTCTCTGTTGATATCACACATATTGGTGAGGCTCCTGTGTTCCATCCTTGTGATCACATCTGTCTCTCCACCCCCGGTTTGTGGGGCCCTTCAAGGTCCTCCAGAGGGTCAATGAGGTAACATATCCACTATCCGATTTCACCCTCTTTGTTTCCCTACTCAGACTGGTGGTTCCTGGTCCCCTGTCTGGTGTCGTCCCTTGTGACACCCCTCCACCTTCCATGGACATCGATGGGACCGGGACGGTCCGGACGGGACCCAACATCACTCCTCTGGACCGCACCCCTCCCAGTCGACCAGGTACTGCAGCCGATCCCCACAATGTCGGGAGTCCAGGAGAGACCTTAATAATCTATTCCGTCAGGTCTCTTCTGGACTCCCAACGTCGTGGGGGTTGGCTCCAGTACCTGGTGGACTGGGAGGGGTACAGCCCAGAGGAGCGCTGTTGGGTCCAGGGAGCCAACATCCTGGACCCCAACATTGTCTGAGATTTCCATCTCTGCCGACTGAACTGGCCCGTTCCTTACTCTCGGGGCTGTTCCCCTGGCCTGTGTCGTCCTGCGGCTGGAGCCACGCGTCAGAGAGCACACCGCTTCCCATCGTTACACACACCTGTCCACCTTTTCTGTAATTTGAATTGGCCATAATTTAATTAGTATGTGGCATATTAAGCCTAATAATGACTTAAAATACAATCAAATGGATTATGTATGTTTTTTAAGACGTTTTAGAAAATATGACCAAAAATATGACCAAAATGAGGTCCAAATCACTGATTTATAAAAATATTTTTGAGTCTTCGATTGAGGATAAAATTTCAGCATGCTCTTAATGATTTCAAAAGAGTGTGTGATATCTGTGGATTAGAATATATAACATGTACCAAAACAGTGCTTGCTTAATAATTCATGTAGGTTTAATAATTCATGTAGGCTTAGTAGCTCGTCCGTAAGTTATACAAAGGGTGGGTTGAATGCTGATTGCTTAAAACTGCATTCCAGCAAGTTACCACCGGCTAAATCTATGATGTTAAATGGCTATTTACTCTGTTCCATCTGACTGTGTAATCCACTGTCTCATCAGCCCAGCCAGGCAAATTATTATTTTTTTATCTTGACTATAAAAAGCATCTAAACATTATCTCACATTTCTTTTAGACTAACATTTCTCCCGAGTGGTGCAGCGGTCTAAGGCACTGCTTCAGGCGTCACTACAGACCCGGGTTTGATCCCAGGCTGCATCACAACCGGCCGTGACCGGGAGTCCCATAGGGCGGCACACGGGTTAGGGGAGGGTTTGGCCGGGGGGCTTTACTTGGCTCATTGCGCTCTAGCGACTCCTTCTGGTGGCCGGGTGCCTGCAGGCTGACGATGTTTCCTCCGACACATTGGTGCGGCTTGCTTTTAGGTAAAGCGGGCGGGTGTTAAGGAGCTTGGTTTCGTGGGTCATGTTTCGGAGGACGCATAACTCGACCTTCACCTCTCCTGAACCCTCTCCTGAGTTGCAGCGATGAGACAAGATCACAATTGGATATCACAAAAGGGGTAAAAAAAATACTAACATTTAGAGATTTGTATAAACCTTGCTGTCTGTCTCTCCGACATTTGCAACATTGTTTCAATATTAAAATTTGATATCTTGCTGTCCCATAATAATGAACGTGTCCGGAGTTGAGACGAGACAGATCGAGAGGCAGCTTTTCTAAGCCAGTCAATCATTAATCAACATCGTTTTTATGCATATATTCAAAGAACTATCAATAGAAAACAGGTAAAACAGCTAGTTTGCTGTCTTTCCAACCTCAGTTTGATGTGATTGTGTTAGCTGTATTGGGTCGCGTCCCTGGCAACCAAACAAATGACCAACCGGCTTGGGTAGCAACCCTATATTTTTGTCACGACCATATCTTGTGGAAATGAATCAAAATAAAGTTTTTAATTAACATTTTTAAATCATTATTTGAATATGTTGGTAACCAAGTGTATAAAAGTGATAATGCCCTCAAGCCGGTGTTTGGAGAATATATTGGCACGGTTTGCCAGCCCGCGACTTCATCTCGGGTCTAACAACACCCATGCCAATATATCCTCCAAACACCGGTTTCGACGCCATTATCACTTACGTAGAGTTCTATTGGAAATGGCTTCATGTCCATGGTTCCAAAATATAGATTAAAGTACGTAAAAAATGTGTCATTTTGGTAGATTTTTGGGCACTTCTTCACCACTTTTCTTCCAAATATTTAAAGGATACATATACAGTATATGGCATACTTGGGCCATTTTATTGTGTTCTTCAGACCCCCTCTGTAACGATTCTCCTCTTCTTTTGACGAGGAGTAAGAGAGGTCGGACCAATGTGCAGCGTGGTAAGTGTCCATTTAAGTTTATTAAACTGAACACTCAAAAAATACAAAATAACAACGTGAATGAACAAACGAAAATCGAAACAGTACCGTGTGTTACAGACACAGGAAACAATCACCCACCACTCAAAAGTGAAACCAGGCTACCGAAGTATGGTTCTCAATAAGGGACAACGATAGACAGCTGCCTCTGATTGAGATCCATTGAAGGCCAAACACAGAAATCCCAAATCATAGAAAAAGGAACATAAGACTGCCCACCCAACTAACGCCCTGACCATACTAAACCACAGACATAACAAAAGAACTAAGGTCAGAACGTGACACCCTCAAATATTTTAGGGCATCATTGGGCTTTATGTAGGCTTAACAATGATTTATTGAGATATGGCCATGTGAATCATGTTCATTACGGCACTTTGGAACTGGTTGGTGATCAGTTTGGAAACCTGAGTATAATCAAGGGTGTAGTGCTGCTGGAGCGCACCAGAGCAATGAATTACTGTCTCACATCACTTACTGAATGATTAATTAGTACTCTACATAACAGCCTGAATATAATAGCAGACTATAACGTTACATTAGGACCAAAAACACAGCCAGGTCAGCACTAGCACCTCTAGTTATCAGTCAGATAGCTGTTGGGACAGCTTTATATAAGCCCTAACAGTTTGTGGGCACCGTTTGAGTGCAATTAATGTATTGTTTAGTGTTGTGGCTTTGCTGGCATGCATCCCACTTTTTTTTGTTGGACCCCACGAAGTTTTACATGCTAAAATCACCACTGAATATGAGTGACCAATATTTAGGCCTATTTCTAGGCAATGTAGTAAACTATGGCCTAGTCATAGGCCTAGTTTGGAATAACATTTCCTTGGAAAGATAACTGCTCCGTTATTCCCCACCCATGAATAGGCTAGAGCCAACTATTTAACACACGCACACCTGATCTCGCAGGTACGGCTACTGAACTGGAAACAGCAAGACTGATGACAGCAACACTTGCTAGGTTTTGCATAGGCCTATAAGATATAGTCTACCTTATAGGAGGACGATTTGCAGGCAGAGACAAATAAATGGGTAATCAATATTTATAGAAAATGAAAAAGGCACAAGGTTTCTCACCATAGTAGCCTAAACAATGTGCGCATTGTGCCTTTTCCTTTTCAAATTATACATTTTTTTTATTGCACTTCGACTCACGTTGGTTGAGCACCCTCTACTTTTTTCCATTATGAATGTGTATTTACAGACACTACAGTAAACTACAGTCTAATCATATTCAAGTAAATTTCCCATTCAAATGATCTGCCCCTTGATTCTCCACCCATGTAGGCAGCCTACTCTATTTCAATGAGACCACACACACTAGGCGCTCCTGAACTCTCACGCCCAACTAGGAGAGCAGTGGTAGGGCTACTTAAGTTGAAGCAGTGAATTCTGAGTGTGTGAATAATGCAACTAAAAATGTGCTTTTAATACAATATGTAGGCTAATGCATACAAAGCAGAAAGAAGACCGTTCCAAATAATCTGTGGGACAACAAAAATATTTTGATCCCAAAGTCGCCTGACAGACAGCCCGCTCCCGCCCGCAGCATGAAAAATACAGACCGTGCCACAATGATCTCTGTTGGGACCCGTAGGTCCCGCAGGTATTCCGTTGGGATGCAGCCCTCTAGTGCAGTCAGTACACAACACTATACTCATCATGTCTTAGCAGGATCAGAGGGCGATCGTGTTCCCAGCAGGGTCAGACTGCAAGGGGAGAAGTCTACGGAGTTTAGGTGAATTATGCAGTAAGCCTTTATTAACAGTAACAGTGAATGACACAACGTTCCATCTTGAATTGATGGGTAGACCTACAGTAACTACAGGACAGCAGTTTAAGTGTAAAGCTACAGTCTGGGAACTGGGTATCACAGTAATTTTAATTATTGAACCATTGATTATATTATTGGATAACATTATGTATAAATAAATGTACACCAAGGTAATTCTTTGTCATACCTCATTTTTAGGAGGATTAGATGGTGACAGGGGTTTCAGCAGTGTCAGGCAGCCAGGGAAGACCAGTTTGTGACAGAGGTGAGGTGATTTTTCCGCAGATGCAACACTTTATTCTCTCTGTGCAGTAAACACTGGACAAGCCAGATGTTATTTTAAGGCAGTCTGACAAACCTCCAAAGTTGATTTCCAAAATGTAACAAGTGTTGAAAGAGAATGGCTACAGATGTGTTTGAATGCCCAGTCATGTTCATACCATCTCAGACATAAATTACTGCAGTTGAAGGCCATCCATAGAACATTCTATATGCCATTGAAACTGAACATCATGCACTCAGATATATAATTCCTCTGCTGGAGGTGTCAAACACAAAAGGGGACATATTTGCATATATTACGGTCTTGTGAAGGTGGGCTGAATTATGGCAAAGAGTATTTTCTCTTATCTCAGCATGTCTACAGATTCTCCCTTCTCCCTGTTTTTGTTTGCTTGGAAATGTTGATACTGGGGACTTATCTGAATAAACTGTGTAACCAAGCATTTATACAGTGGGGCAAAAAGTATTTAGTCAGCCACCAATTGTGCAAGTTCTCCCACTTAAAAAGATGAGAGAGGCCTGTAATTTTCATCATAGGTACACTTCAACTATGACAGATAAAATGAGGGAAAAAAATCCAGAAAATCACATTGTGGGATTTTTAATGAATTTATTTGCAAATTATGGTGGAAAATAAGTATTTGGTCAATAACAAAAGTTTATCTCAATACTTTGTTATATACCCTTTGTTGGCAATGACAGAGGTCAAATGTTTTCTGTAAGTCTTCACAAGGTTTTCACACACTGTTGCTGGTATTTTGGCCCATACCTCCATGCAGATCTCTTCTAGAGCAGTGATGTTTTGGGGCTGTTGCTGGGCAACACGGACTTTCAACTCCCTCCAAAGATGTTCTATGGGGTTGAGATCTGGAGACTGGCTAGGCCACTTCAGGACCTTGAAAGAACACAATTGGTGGTTGACTAAATACTTTTTTGCCCCACTGTATAAACTCAGCAAAGAAACATCCTCTCACTGTCAACTGTGATTTTTTTCAGCAAACTTAACATGTGTAAATATTTGTATGAACATAACAAGATTCAACAACTGATACATAAACTGAACAAGTTCCACAGACATGTGACGAACAGAAATGTGATAATGTGTCCCTGAACAAAGGGGGGGTCAAAATCAAAAGTAACAGTCAGTATCTGGTGTGGCCACCAGCTGCATTAAGTACTACAGTGCATCTCCTCCTCATGGACTGCACCAAATTTGCCAGTTCTTGCAGGGAGATGTTACCCCACTCTTCCACCAAGGCACCTGCAAGTGCCCGGACATTTCTGGGGGGAATGGCCTTAGCCCTCACCCTCCGATCCAACAGGTCCCAGATGTGCTCAATGGGATTGAGCTCCGGGCTCTTCGATGGCCATGGCAGAACACTGACATTCCTGTCTTGCAGGAAATCACGCACAGGACGAGCAGTATGGCTGGTGGCATTGTCATGCTGGAGGGTCATGTCAGGTTGAGCCTGCAGGAAGGGTACCACATGAGGGAGGAGGATGTCTTCCCTGTAACGCACAGCATTGAGTTTGCCTGCAATGACAACAAGCTTAGTCCAATGATGCTGTGACACACCACCCCAGACCATGACGGACCCTCCACCTTCAAATTGATCCCGCTCCACAGTACATGCCTCTGTGTTACTCTCATTCCTTTGACGATAAGCGTGAAATCGACCATCACCCCTGGTGAGACAAAACTGCGACTCATCAGTTTTTTGCCAGTCCTGTCTGGTCCAGCGATGGTGGGTTTGTGCCCATAGGCAACGTTGTTGCCAGTGATGTCTGGTGAGGACCTGCCTTACAACAGGCCTACAAGCCCTCTGGCCAGCCTCTCTCAGCCTATTGCGGACAGTCTGTGCACTGATGGAGGGATTGTGCGTTCCTGGTGTAACTCGGGCAGTTGTTGTTGCCATACTGTACCTGTCCCGCAACTCGAATGTTTTGATGTACCGATCTGTGCAGATGTTTTTACATGTGGTCTGCCACTGCGAGGACAATCAGCTGTCCATCCGGTCTCCCTGTAGCTCTGTCTTAGGGGTCACATAGTACGGACATTGCAATTTATTGCCCTGGCCACATCTGCAGTCCTCATGCCTCCTTGCAGCATGCTTAAGGCACGTTCACGCAGATGAGCAGGGACCCTGGGCATCTTTCTTTTGGTGTTTTTCAGAGTCAGTAGAAATGCTTCTTCAGTGTCCTAAGTTTTCATAACTGTGACCTTAATTGCCTACTGTCTGTAAACTGTTAGTGTCTTAACAACCTTTCTACAGGTACATGTTCATTAATTGTTTATGGGTCATTGAACAAGCATGGGAAAAAGTGTTTAAACCCTTTACAATGAAGATCTGTGAAGTTATTTGGATTTTTATGAATTATCTTTGAAAGACAGGGTCCTGAAAAAGGGACGTTTCCTTTTTTGCAGGGTTTATATATTCCGGGTTGGCAGGTAGCCTCGTGGTTAGAGCATTGGGCCAGTAACCGAAAGGTTGCCAGATCCAATTCCCGTGCTTACAAGGTAAAAATCTGTCGTTCTACTTCCGAACAAGTCATTGTAAATAAGAATTTGTTCTTAACGGACTTGCCTAGTTAAATAAAAAATACACACACACACACATATATATATATATATATATATAATTTAAAAGTGTCTAATAGAATGTGGCAAAAACAAATGTAGTCATTAATAAATGCATTTCAATATCTTCCTAAATATTTTCTACAATGATGGGGGAGTGCCAAGATGGAGGAACGGTGGCTTCAACATAGCACCCTCTATTAGTCAGTTAGTGTATATAGTGCCTTTGGAAAGAATTTTGACCCCTTGACCATTTTCCACATTTTGTTAAGTTACAGCCTTATTCTAAAATTGATTCAATTGTTTTCCCCTCATCAATCTACACACAATACGCCATTAATGACAAAGCAAAAACAGGTTTTTAGACATTTTGCATAATAATATCACATTTACATAAGTATTCAGACCCTTTACTCAGGACTTTTTGAAGAACCTTTGGCAGCGATTACAGCATTGAGTCTTCTTGGGTATGACGCTACAAGCTTGGCACACCTGTATTCTGGGAGTCTCTCCCATTCTTCTCTGCAGATCCTCTCAGGCTCTGTCAGGTTGGATGTGAAGTGTCGCAACACAGCTATTTTCAGGTCTCTCCAGAGATGTTCTATCGGGTTCATGTCCGGGCTCTGACTGGGTCACTCAAGGACATTCAGAGACTTGTCCCGAAGCCACTCATGCATTGTCTTGGCTGTGTGCTTAGGGTATTTGTCCTGTTGGACGGTGCACCAGTCTGAGGTCCTGAGCAGGTTTTCATCAAGGATACATTGCTCCGCTAATCTTTTTCTTGATTAGTCTCCCAGTCCCTGCAGCTGAAAAACATCCCCAAGCATGATGCTGCCACTAACATGCTTCACCATAGGGATGGTGCCAGGTTTCATCCTGACATGATGCTTGGCAATTCAGGTCAAAGAGTTCAATCTTGGTTTCATCAGACCAGAGAATCTTGTTTCTCATTGTCAGAGTCTTTAGGTGCCTTTAGGCAAACTCCAAGTGGGCTGTCATGTGCCTTTTACTGAGGAGTGGCTTCCATCTGGCCGCTCTACCATAAACGCCTGATTAGTGGAGTGCTGCAGAGATGGTTGTCCTTCTGAAAAGTTCTCCCATCTCCACAGAGGAACTCTGGAGTTCTGTCAGAGTGACCATCGGCTTCTTGGTCAAGGCCCCTCCCTGACCAAGGCCCTCCGATTGCACAGTTTGGCCAGGCAGCCAGCTCTAGGAAGAGTCTTGGTAGTTCCAAACTTTTTCCATTGAAGAATGATGGAGGCCAGTGTTCTTGGGGACCTTCAATGCTGCAGAAATGTTTTGGTACCCTTCTCCAGATCTGTGCCTTGACACAGTCCTGACTTTGTGCTCTACGGACAATTCCTTCGACCCCATGGCTTGGTTTTTGTTCTGACATGCACTGTCAACTGTGGGACCATATATAGACAGGTGTGTGCCTTTCTAAATCATGTCAAATCAATTGAATTGACCACAGGTGGACTCCAATCAAGTTGTAGAATCATCTCAAGGATGATCAATGGAAACAGGATGCAACTGAGCTCAATTTCTAATCTCATAGCAAAGGGTCTGAATTTATGTTTTATATTTTTAAAACATTTGCAAAAATTTCTAAAAACCTATTTTCGATTTGTCATTATGGGGTATTGTATGTACATTGCTGAGGATTTTATTTATTTCAGCAATTTTAGAATAAAGCTATGGAAAATTCAAGGGAAAAAATACTTTCCCTGCCGCAGGCTATGTACCTTGGGCATATATACAATAGATCATTGTGTGTCCAAGGTACATAGCCTACAGCAGTGTTCCCCAATTTACATTTTACAGAATTCAGCTCCAAGTTATTTTAATTTTGGATATCTGTTCCTAAGTATTCCTACATATAATAGAAAGACATGATCGTATACAAATGTAAGCAAAGGTTTCAAATGATTACATTTTAGTGAAATACTGGGAAAAAACTGGTTGAATCAACGTTGTTTCCACATCATTGTGATGACGTGGGAATCCACGTGGGAAACTGATTGGATTTGAAAACAAGTCATAAACCTAGGGGAATTTAGTATTTTTTTCACCCAACTTTTAACCTAAATCCAATGACATGGTGAAATGTTTTGTTGATTTCACGTTGAATTCACCTTAGTTGACAACTCAACCAAATGTAAATCAAAACGAGATGTTCGTGCCCAGTGGGATGATTCTCTCGCTCCCTCTAGACAGATAACTGTGACAAAGGCTCACCAGCCCCCATAACTCCACCAGCTCCCATAATTCCACCATTTGACATTGTTGTTTTTCAACCTCACTCAGATGCATCTGAGCTAACTACACTGTGCGCTCTTAAGTACACAAATGTTTGTGTGCGTTCATTTGTAAACAAGTTATTGTTAATTATAACTTTGCGTGAACTTTGCTGATCAGTGGAGCGAAGCATGTCTCCCCTTCAGTGAGTAATTATTCAGGCTAATTGCTGGCCCTGTTCACGGAGTATAAAGCACTGCTCATCCCTCAGCATGGCCATCTCACATGCCTTCATTTCATTGGCTCTGTCCCAAATAGCACCTTATCCCCTACATAGTGCACCAGTTTTGATCCGAGCACTGGTCAAAAGTAGTGCACTATATAGCGAATAGGGTGCAATTTGGGAAGCGCTCACTGGCTGTCTCCTCAACAGAAACATTAGCAGCCTTTTAATGGTTCAATGTCTCTTATGATCCTAGTTGTCAAGATAAAAGCATATGGTGCTGAAAAGAAGGAGGGGGTGGTTATACATGTTATCCTTTGATTCACACGCCTAAAATGGATAAAATAATAATAAAAACATGACGTTAGCAATTTGTCTGTTTTTACACCGTAAACATGCATTGTTGTTCCACCCAGTCTGCCCTCCTTCCAAATCAAAGCCAGGTAATCAGAGGACACAAAGCCACATAATGACGACAGTCATGGTGAAGCCTCCCTCAGGCGGGTTAGGTTGAATCCCTCTCTCTCTCTCTCTCGCTAAAGATGAGCAAAATAAGACTACATAAAATAAATAATACAAATACTGAGCTGTGTTGTATGCTACATTTTTTTTAAACAATGATATTATTTTATCCCCTTGTTAGAATAACAACACTTAACCTTTTTCTAAAAATGCTTTATGAGATTGGAGAATACATTAAGAGGGATCTTAGACCATTTTCTCCATATGTCCTTTGTCTGCTCTGATGGACTGGTTCCAATCCAAGTGCCAATGCTGTTAAGCAAACTCCAGGCGTTTACATTTGTTCAATGTCATGAAAATAGAGCTCTTTGGCCATGCACACCAGTGGTCGGCTTTGCTTCGGGAAAAAAAAAAGATTGGCTCACTTGTACTTTTGACCTGAATGCATTTCCTCCTCACCTTTGAGACCACATCCTGCTCCAGAAATCTCACATCAGTTCATTTTCAGTTCTTCCCCATCTCTCACAACAGTTACGATGGCATCTCTCTGTCAAACAACACCTCCTCCCTGAATCTCTTCAAGAAGATCAGCGAGAGGAACAGCGAAGGAAACATCTTCTCTCCTCTGTTAATATTCAGAACCACATTCCTGTAAAGATTAAAGAGGATCTCATGTTAAATACTGTTGAAGTAATATGGCTACAGGTTCATCTGCCTCACCTAAAGGCCATGCTGGTGTGAAGCTGCTATAGACCACCAAGTGCTAACAGTCAGTAACTGGATAAGATTTGTGAAATGCTTGATAATGTATGTGATATCAACAGAGAAGTATATTTAACATTAACATTTAACATTAACATTTAACATTTAAGTCATTTAGCAGACGCTCTTATCCAGAGCGACTTACAAACGGGTGAATTCACCTTCTGACATCAGTGGAACAGCCACTTTACAATAGTGCATCTAAATCATTTAAGGGGGGGGGTGAGAAGGATTGCTTTATCCTATCCTAGGTATTCCTTGAAGAGGTGGGGTTTCAGGTGTCTCCGGAAGGTGGTGATTGACTCCGCTGTCCTGGCATCGTGAGGGAGTTTGTTCCACCATTGGGGGGCCAGAGCAGCGAACAGTTTTGACTGGGCTGAGCGGGAACTGTACTTCCTCAGTGGTAGGGAGGCGAGCAGGCCAGAGGTGGATGAACGCAGTGCCCTTGTTTGGGTGTAGGGCCTGATCAGAGCCTGGAGGTACTGCGGTGCCGTTCCCCTCACAGCTCCGTAGGCAAGCACCATGGTCTTGTAGCGGATGCGAGCTTCAACTGGAAGCCAGTGGAGAGAGCGGAGGAGCGGGGTGACGTGAGAGAACTTGGGAAGGTTGAACACCAGACGGGCTGCGGCGTTCTGGATGAGTTGTAGGGGTTTAATGGCACAGGCAGGGAGCCCAGCCAACAGCGAGTTGCAGTATTTTATGGGTGATTTAAATATTGACTGGCTTTCATCAAGCTGCCCACTCAAGAAAAAGCTTCAAACTGTAACCAGTGCCTGAAACCTGGTTCAGATTATCAGTCAACCTACCAGGGTAGTTACAAACAGCACAGGAATTAAATCATCAACATGTATTGATCACAGCTTTACTAATGCTGCAGAAATGTGCCTGAAATCAGTATCCAAATCTATAGGATGTAGTGATCATAATATAGTAGCCATATCTTGGAATACCAAAGTTCCAAAGGCTGGGCCTAATATAGTGTATAACAGGTCATACAATACGTTTTGTAGTGATTCATATGTTGATGATGTAAATAACATTTGTTGGTCTGTGGGAGCAACCAGACGCTGCACTTGACATATTTATGAAATTGCTTATTCCAGTTGCTAATAAGCACGCACCCATTAAGAAAATGACTGTAAAAACTTAAATCCCCATGGATTGATGAGGAATTGAAAAATTGTATGGTTGCGAGGGATGAGGCAAAAGGAATGGCAAATAAGTCTGGCGGCACAACCGATTGTCAAACTTATTGCAAATTGAGAAATCATCTGAACAAAAATAAAAATAAACTACACTATAAAACAAAGATATATGAAATAAAGAATGATAGTAAAGAGCTTTGGTGCACCTTAAATGAAATTCTGGGGAAAAAGGCAAGCTCAGCTCCATCATTCATTGAATCAGATGGCTCACTCATCACAAAACCAACGGATATTGCCAACTACTTTAATGATTTTTTCATTGGCAAGACTAGCTAACGTAGGCATGACATGCCAGCAACAAATGCTGACACTACACATCCAAGTATATCTGACCAGTATTATGAAAGACAAGCATTGTAATTTTAAATTCCGTAAACTTAGTGTGGAGGAGGTGAAAACAATGGTCTATCAACAATGACAAGCCACCGCCTTCTGACAACTTGGATGGAAAATTATTGAGGTTAATAGCGTCCCATTTGCCACATTTTCCTATTTAAGTCCACTAGAATAGAATGTGTGTGCCCCCAGGCTTGGACGGAAGCAAAAGTCATTCTGCTATCTAAGGATAGTAAAGCCCCCTTTACTTGCCTAAATATCCGACCACTTTAAACAATGCTACTTAATATAATGTTTATATACCCTACATTACTAATCTCATATGTATATGTATATACTGTACCCTATATCATCTACTGCATCTTTATGTAATACATGTATCACTAGCCACTTTAACTCTTGAAACTCCCCATCCCGGATCCGGGATTGTGACTAAGCCTCAGGCTCATTAGCATAACGCAACGTTAACGATTTCTGAAAATCGCAAATAAAATTAAAATAATGCGTTTGCTCTCAAGCTTAGCCTTTTCTTAACAACACTGTCATCTCAGATTTTCAAAATATGCTTTTGAACCATAGAAATTGACTAATTTGTGTAAGAGTATGCAAAGCTAGCATAGCATTTTGTGTAGCATGTAGCACGCAACATTTTCACAAAAGCCAGATAACCAAATAAATAAAATCATTTACCTTTGAAGAGCTTCTGATGTTTTCAATGAGGAGACTCCCAGCCACATACCAGATGCGCAGTGTTTCCTGAAAGCGTCTGTGTGTAGGAGAAATCGTTCCGTTTTCTACATTGCGCCTGGCTACCGAAACAAACCGAAAATGCAGTCACCTACAACGTGAAACTTTTTCCGGATTAACTACATAATATCGACCGAAACATGGCAAACGTTGTTTGGAATCAATCCTCAAGGTGTTTTTTCACATATCTCTTCATTGACATGCAGTTCGTGGAAGCTTGCTTCTCTCTCTGTGCCCCATGGAAAAATACTGGCAGGTGACTTTTGCGCACCAATTTCGGCGCAGGACACCGGGCGGACACGTGGTAAATGTGGCCTCTTATGGTCAATCTTCCAATGATCTGCCTACAAATACGTCACAATGCTGCAGACACCTTGGGGAAACGACAGAAAGGGCAGACTCATTCCTCTTGCGTTCACAGCCATATTTACATTTTACATTTAAGTCATTTAGCAGACGCTCTTATCCAGAGCGACTTACAAATTGGTGAATTCACCTTCTGACATCCAGTGGAACAGCCACTTTACAATAGTGCATCTAAATCATTAAGGGGGAGGGGGGGGGTGAGAAGGATTACATATAAGGAGATCATGAAAGACAGAGCCTCAAAAATCCTTGTCATTTCCTGGATGCCAAGTCATCTTGGTTTTGCCTGAAGCTCACGTTAAAGGGCACGCACAGAGAAGATATTTGTATTTCTGGACACGTCAGAGTGTTTTCTTTCGAACAGTAGCAATTATATGCATAGTCGAGCATCTTTTTGTGACAAAATATCTTGTTTAAAACGGGAACGTTTTTCTTCCAAAAATGAAATAGCGCCACCATTGGTGTAAGAGGTTAAACTATGCCACTTTGTTTACATACCCTACATTACTCATCTCATATGTATAAACTGTACTCGATACCATCTACTGCATCTTGCCTATGCAGTTCTTTACCATCACTCATTCATATATCTTTATGTACATATTCTTTATCCCTTTACACTTGTGTGTATAAGGTAGTAGTTTTGGAATTGTTAGGTTAGATTACTCGTTGGTTATTACTGCATTGTCAGAACTAGAAGCACAAGCATCTTGCTACACTCGCATTAACATCTGCTAACCATGTGTATGTGACAAATACTTTTGATTTGATCTATCAGCCTGTTACCAACCATTCGTAAACTTTGGGGGAAAATGGTATTTGACCAGATACAATGATATTTCACAGTAAACAAATGACAACAAATGTTCAGCATGCTTATAGAGAAAGACATTCAACAAGCACAGCACAGCACTTACACAAATGACTGATGATTGGCTGAGAGAAATTGATGACAAAAGATTGTGGAGGCTGTTTTGTTAGACTTCAGTGCGTCTTTTCACATTATAGATCATAGTCTGCTGTTGGCTAAACTTGTGTTACACCCCCTGCTATATTGTGGATAAAGAGTTAGTTACCTGTCTAACAGAACACAGAGGGTGTTCTTTAACGGAAGCCTCTCCAACATAATCCAGGTAGAATCAGGAATTCCCCAAGGCAGCTGTTTAGGCCCACTACTTTTTTCAATCATTTACATTTACATTTAAGTCATTTGGCAGACGCTCTTATCCAGAGCGACTTACAAATTGGTGAATTCACCTTATGACATCCAGTGGAACAGCCACTTTACAATAGTGCATCTAAATCATTTAAGGGGGGGGTGAGAAGGATTGCTTTATCCTATCCTAGGTATTCCTTGAAGAGGTGGGGTTTCAGGTGTCTCCGGAAGGTGGTGATTGACTCCGCTGTCCTGGCATCGTGAGGGAGTTTGTTCCACCATTGGGGGGCCAGAGCAGCGAACAGTTTTGACTGGGCTGAGCGGGAACTGTACTTCCTCAGTGGTAGGGAGGCGAGCAGGCCAGAGGTGGATGAACGCAGTGCCCTTGTTTGGGTGTAGGGCCTGATCAGAGCCTGGAGGTACTGCGGTGCCGTTCCCCTCACAGCTCCGTAGGCAAGCACCATGGTCTTGTAGTGGATGCGAGCTTCAACTGGAAGCCAGTGGAGAGAGCGGAGGAGCGGGGTGACGTGAGAGAACTTGGGAAGGTTGAACACCAGACGGGCTGCGGCGTTCTGGATGAGTTGTAGGGGTTTAATGGCACAGGCTGGGAGCCCAGCCAACAACGAGTTGCAGTAATCCAGACGGGAGATGACAAGTGCCTGGATTAGGACCTGCGCCGCTTCCTGTGTGAGGCAGGGTCGTACTCTGCGGATGTTGTAGAGCATGAACCTACAGGAACGGGCCACCGCCTTGATGTTAGTTGAGAACGACAGGGTGTTGTCCAGGATCACGCCAAGGTTCTTAGCGCTCTGGGAGGAGGACACAATGGAGTTGTCAACCGTGATGGCGAGATCATGGAACGGGCAGTCCTTCCCCGGGAGGAAGAGCAGCTCCGTCTTGCCGAGGTTCAGCTTGAGGTGGTGATCCGTCAATCTTTACTAATGAATTGGCACTGGCTTTGAGTAAGGCCAGTGTGTCTATGTATGCGGATGACTCAACACTATACATGTCAGCTACTACAGCGACTGAAATGACTGCAACACTTAACAAAGAGTTGCAGTTAGTTTCAGAATGGGTGGCAAGGAATAAATTAGTCCTAAATATTTCTAAAACTAATGGCATTGTATTTGGGATCACTAAACCCTAAACCTCAACTAAATCTTGTAATAAATAAATATGGAAATTGAGGTGACTAAACTTTTTGGAGTTACCTTGGATTTATAAGCTGTCATGGTCAAAACATATTGATACAACAATAGCTAAGATGGAGAGAAGGTAAGGTGCTGCTCTACCTTCTTGACAGCACTGTCAACAAGGCTGCTGGCCCTTGGGTGTACATAGAGAGCTAATATTAATCATATGCATGTCAATCTCTCCTGGCTCAAAGTGGAGGAAAGATTGACTTCATCACTGCTTGTATTTATGAGAGGTATTGACATGTTGAATGCCCCCGAGCTGTCTGTTTGAACTACTGGCACACAGCTCAGACACCCATGCATACCCCACAAAACAAGCCACAAGAGGTCTCTTCACAGTCCCCAAGTCCAGAACAGACTATGGAAGGCACACAGTAGTACATAGAGCCATGTCTACATGGAACTTTATTCCACATCAAGTAACTCATGCAAGCAGTAAAATTAGATTTAAAAAAACACTTTATGGAACAGCGGGGACTGTGAAGCAACACAAACATAGGCACAGACACATGCATACACATGATGACATACACACTATACACACACGTACACATGGATTTTGTACTGTATATATGTGGCAGTTGTGGAGTAGGGGCCTGAGGTCACACAGTCTGTGAATGTATTGTAATGTTTTTAAATTGTATAAACAGCCTTAATTTTGCTGGACCCCAGGAAGAGTAGCTGCAATGGGGATCCATAATAAATACAATTCTCCTCTGCTTTGGCTAAAGTATTCCTTGAGGCCAAGGGCAATATTGCTACACAGATGTCAGAGGCGCTGCACCTCCACAAAGCTGAGGGTGACATCCACGATGGGTTAAAAAAAACTCCTGTCTGAGCTGAACAAAGACAAACCCCATACACACTTGAGCCTCCTGGCCAACTGCCTGTTTGGAGGGGTCAGGGGCCAATAGTGGGGCCAGGAGCAATACTGCCACACGGATGTTAGAGGCCCTGCCCCTCCACAAAGCTGAGGTGTTCAGAAAACTCCTGTCTGGGCCCCGTACACACTACCCCCATGCACTGAACCTGGCAAAGCCTTTTCAAAAGCTTTTCTCTGTGAAACTAGGAAGTACTACGGTGCCAGGTTAGAGTCTGTCGACTTCGAGTCCAATGCAGAGGCGCCTAGGGTTAACATTAACAACTGGGTGGATAAAAAGACAGAGGGAAAACTCCAGGACCGGTTGCAAAAGGGAGCTGTCAACAACCAAAACCTGTTGGTGAATGTCATTTATTTCAAGGGCAAGTGAGGAAAGCAGTTCATGAAGAGATCCAGCAGAGAAGCTCAGTTCAAGGTGAGAGAACATTTGTGTATCAGGAGAGCATGTTCTGCTTGACCTTAATCCCTGAGGTCAACTGCCAGATTCTGGAGCAATCTGAGCATGGTTCTCGGAAGAGATAGAGGACAAACTGGGCTGGAGGAGCTGGTGAGGGAGTTCACGTTATGATAACTTTGTTGCATGGACCTGGCCCACGTGGGACATATGCACTTGTCCAGACTGAAGATGGAGAAGGCCTGCAACCTGAAAGCCGTTCTGGTCAGCATGGGCATGATGGCCTCATTTGAAGGGCTCAGGAGCAATTTCTCAACATGGAGTTGTCTGAGGTGGTGCACAAGGCCTTTGTAGAGGTGAATGAGGAAAGCGCAGAGGCTGCTGCCATAAGGCTGTGTCCCCGATCAGTAATGTTAAGAAAGCATGTTAAACGTACCTTCAAAGCCAACCACACTTTCTGTTCTTCATCCGCCACAAAAGTAGTCAGAGCAGCCTCTTCTGTTGCAGGTTTTGTATAAACGGTCCCAAAGATTTTGCCCAATTGTGTGCAACGTCATCCAATTCGTTTGACGTTACGTCCTGGGGAAAAAAAGAAGATATGTTACGAATTCCAAAGTTCGTACCATTGGACTTTGAAGTGCTTGTCAACAATGTTGTAATTTGTAATAATTATGTTCATGTATGTAATCTCGGTTAACCCAGAAGTAAAATCTTGTGTAATTTGTTCAGCTGCATGATCAACTTCTGGGACTATACGTGTTAGAGGTTGAGAGTTCCGGCAAAGATGAAGGCCTAGATTCAATCAGATCAAGCACTAACCAGCGATAGCCAAAACCCGCATAGCTGATGTTTTGGCGGTGTAAGAGGTGGAACTGTGTTGGAGATGTCAAATCGGTGAAGAGCTGCTCTTGTTATCATTGTCACGAAGCCACACCCGTCACGTAGAAACGCTCAAATTGAAAATCATTAAATGTGATCATGAGGATTTCTATCAACTTAATCAAGGTGTATACACAATTTCACATTCTAGACTTGTTATCTCAGCTGTATGGGATTTCTCTTAAAACGACTCGGTGCAACCAATGGCCATGTCTGCTTTAAGGTATAATGCTGGGAGCCGCTTGTGGATTTGACAGCTCTAAAATAGTCCCACCTCTTACACTGTCAAAACATCAGCTATGGGGATTTCGGCTAAAGATGATTTGATTGAATCGGGACCAAAGTCTCGTTTTAAAATTGTATAATAATGTCTGCGTAATCTTGAGTGGAATATTTTTTTGTTTGTAATTTGTGTCTGAAAAAAAACGACAAAAGGTTAGGCAACCTACAGAAACATGCATTATAAAATCAGAAATCATCCATAAAATCAGATATAGCCCATTTTGACTTTGTGGCTGTGGTAACTAGTGGAAACCATAAAATTAACAAAGGAACACCACCATTCTGAAAAAACTACAGCTTGGACAGAGGGAAAATTCCAACAGTGACATCACTGATCCAAGCACTGCTTTTTCACGCAAGCGTGCAAACAAGATCCGACCTGTGCTGGCACAGTTATTTTCTTTTCGCATGATCCTTTCCCGCCTAGTTCCAGCAACTATGGTGGATCCATAACCAGGCCAAGCTTGGTTTGGTTCGGCTCTGTAGTGTGAAAGCTCTCATTATGCCATGCTTAGATATTTGCTTGTTAGACCAGCAGTAACCACAATAGTTCAACATCATCTGTTGGGACAGTTAACATCTTGCTCCTCACTTGTTGAGGGTACAAACATTTGACTTCAGAACTTTTACATTTAAGAGGCAATAATTTCATCCAGACTTTTTTTCTTCTAGATTCATCTGGCCTGGCTCTTGCAAAACAAATACAAGCTAAACTAATTGCTGAGGATCCCCTACGGATGCATCAGGATTATAGTAGAGCAAGACAGTGAAAAATCAAGCCGCCGCATCGAGCGGAAAGTCTCCATGAATCACGTTCTGTGTGTGGGGGGGGGGGGGACAGGCAGCGGCGGTGGTGCAGTAATCATCGGGGAGGCAGACCAAATTAATACTTCATCTGCGGCCGCCTCGTTCTCCATCATTAGGGCACATTACAGGGCCACAATATACATCATTAAACTCGGGCATAAACAATTCATTAAAAGGCAATTAAGGAGACAAGCGAATGTCACTTCTCCCTGTAGTATTAATAGGCAGTAAAACGGCAGAGGGTTAAGGCTAATGCTGAACTCCCAGTCAACCTGACTAATAGCCTCTAGTTGTTCCAGAAACACAAGATGGCCCTTTGCCTGGCTACCCAAATGCCTTGCTCCCGCCAAATGCTACGCCACACCCACGGATGTCTTTTCTCTACAATGAGTCTGGATCGGAGTACCTAAATGACCATTTCTAGAACGGAAAAAAACATGAACCGTTCTGATTGGTCCCAGAAACAGATGGGCTGGGCAAGAGCCAGAACACACGCGTGTAAAGCCTACGTGTAAAGCGGAGGTTTGAAAATGTGTCATTGGCTTTGTTACTCCGATTGGTTAGAGATGATCCACAAACGACTTCAATTACATTTACATTTAACATTTAAGTCATTTAGCAGACGCTCTTATCCAGAGCGACTTACAAATTGGTGAATTCACCTTCTGACATCAGTGGAACAGCCACTTTACAATAGTGCATCTAAATCATTTAGGGGGGGGGGGTGAGAAGGATTACTTTATCCTATCCTAGGTATTCCTTGAAGAGGTGGGGTTTCAGGTGTTTCCGGAAGGTGGTGATTGACTCCGCTGTCCTGGCGTCGTGAGGGAGTTTGTTCCACCATTGGGGGGCCAGAGCAGCGAACAGTTTTGACTGGGCTGAGCGGGAACTGTACTTCCTCAGTGGTAGGGAGGCGAGCAGGCCAGAGGTGGATGAACGCAGTGCCCTTGTTTGGGTGTAGGGCCTGATCAGAGCCTGGAGGTACTGCGGTGCCGTTCCCCTCACAGCTCCGTAGGCAAGCACCATGGTCTTGTAGCGGATGCGAGCTTCAACTGGAAGCCAGTGGAGAGAGCGGAGGAGCGGGGTGACAATGATGGCAACCTCAGACTGAAGTTGGTAGCAAACGACAGAGCAGCGGAAAAAAATAAGTTTGAGTCATCAGGCAAGATGACCTTAACCCTACACTTCAATATAGTCATTACTGTTGAGTCACCGCTCACGATAAGGCACTTCAGAAAAAAAGAGTTCGACATTGACCCTTTTCCATCTGAAGAAACGTGCCATTTTAGGGTTCTTTGTTGGGTGAAAAGGTTCTACCTGGATCCCAAAATAATGATCCTACAGGGACAAGCCGGAGAACTCTGTAATGGCACCTTTCTAATTAAAGAGTGATCAAAACAAGGCGGTGTAATGTCAGCACCATGTACACTATGAGCCAGAAATACAAGGCAGTCGACCCTGGCATTTCAATGGACATACAGTTGGGGATAAATACGTAGTCTCAGTCAACAACCTTCATTTTATTTAAAATTAAAGCACCCAGTTTCGTCATAGTACAGGTGCAACCTTTTTCAACACTTTAGAGTGGTTATCTGCCAGTGAGTCTTGACGACACCACACCTGACATTCACACTTAGTTAAGGGTACATTACTAAAGGTTCTACAAATGGCACTAAGTTTGACCACACACACGCATCCAAAACTGACTGGGGAAAAGTCCATCAGTGCAAAAATAGCAGGTCCACATCAATAAATGCCTCTAAATAAAAGTAGCATTTACAATATGGCGAAAACTGTGGTGACTTTGGTCAGCTAGTGACCGGACAAAGGAGAGAAACTAGATTTGTGTAGCGGGATGACAGATTGCGTGTGTTCGTTGCACGAATGTTAACATTAATATGTGTTTTTCAATAGTTTCCCTGTGCAGGTTACTTTAGTGATTTGAGCGTGACCAGACCACGTTCCCACAGATAAAATATGTAATCCAAAAAGCAGACATAACTGCCATTTAATAAAAAAAGGGAATTGAAAGATGGAGATAAGATTCTGCTTAAAATAAATATGGCTTTGCATATGTCAAATCAAGATGACAGATCTGCATGGGTTTCTTCACTGGTCAAATAAAGCTATAGCGAGGGACATGGGATTTGATGGTAACTTTGGTAGAGGGCAGGAAGCAAAGCATTACAACCACTGACACAGACACCACATTCAGTCATGAATATAAGGCACAAAAATACCATACTAGCTAGCTACTGCTCAAAATGACACTCCCAAGATTTGCTTAAAGGTAGATTCAGCTATACAAATTCCAGTAGCTGGATATCAGGCCAATATCCCCAACAACGAAGATAGTGAAGCGAGAGGCTAATCTACTCCGAAGTAGTTGTCCCTCAGCTATCACATTTGCATGAGAGTGAAGCGATCTCCCATGCACATGCGAAGATGCTCTGTACGGGACTGTGGGTGCTCACATGTACAGCCTATTGTATAGCGTTTATTCCTAAATATATATTTGTTTCACACTGCTGCTCGTATCGCTGAGTCTCAGTTTAAAGGAAATGCTAACGTAGCATTGGAGATGTGCAATAATATATTACAAGATCAATAAATAATTAAGGATATTGATATCATTTTACAATCATACAATTTGCACAATATTCAACATAAAAAAAAATGTACATGTACATTTTTTCCCAGAATTCTCGTTGTCTCAGAACAAATCAAACAGGACTCAAATGTTTCTCTCAGAATAAAAGGAGGCTCTTCTGCTGGTTTCTGAAAAAAAAACATCTACATAATAATTGAACAATATGAACAAGATAAAACCCCTGAGATTTCAGATTCAGATAAAACACTGAGGTCAGACATTTTACAAATGAGTCACAGGAGGGGTGGACAAATGACAAGCAGCCGCCACCAGATGTGTCAGTTACTAGGCTGACCAACAATGAAATCTAGCGACTTTGGCACCCGTGACCCTGATTTCAACCAGTTTCTCCTCTCAAGACTCTCTCTTGCATTCAGCAGCTTAACATGAGGAGACTGTGTTGAGATGTAGGTGAGGTGTTCAGCCGATGCTCATGTCACCACAACACAACACTCCTAACCATTCAGTCCATATTATAATAGGCCTTAGTGCACTCGGCCATCAGACCCCATTCATTCTACCCACTGGGCATTCAGTAATACTCCACCCCACTAGTCAAAAGTAGTGCCTCCCCCCTGGTGTCCCTGTGACAGTGTCCCTGTGTGAGGGTGTGGCTGGGTGAGGTCACTGGGTAAAGCTCTTCTTGATGGCCACATTGGGGAAGAGTCCGCAGAGCTCTTGGACAATGCGGGCGTCCACCTGCGCGCAGAAGGACACGTCCAGGAGGAGGAGCTTCGGACACGCCTGCAGCAGCTTCCTCAGGGAGGAGGAGCTTACCATCCGGGTGCCTGTCAATCAACAACACAAACATACCACATAAGTGAGCAACATTTGTGACCACTTGATGAATACTGTGTTCTAAATGCCCCAAGTAAAATACTATATTCAAATATCGGGTGTGAACACATCTGTGGTTCTAACTAAAATGACTTAATATAAACTGATGTGATAGAACGAGAGAAAGAGAGACAGATTAAGAAAGGAAGAGGGAGGTAGTACTCACCCAGTATGTCGAGGTGCTGCAGTGCGGGGCAGTTGGCAGCCAGCTCCTCAATGTCCGAGTCGCACACGGTGCGGTTGGCGGTGAGGAAGAGCTTCCTCAGGCACTGCAGGTTGCGGGCCAGGTGCTGGAAGCAGCCCGAGCTGCTCTGCAGTGTGGAGCACCAGCCCAGGTCCAGCTCCTCCAGTAATCTGCATCCTGCAGCCAGCTCGGCCAGGCCACGCTCCGACAGGCTTCTGCAGCGCCACAGGTCCAGGGAGCGCAATGAGCGGCAGCGGACAGCCAGCATGCTGGCCACCACATCATAGTCCTCTATCTGCAGGGAGAACATAGGGGCGGTGACCTTGGGGCTGTTAGCCAGCACAGAATGACTGAATCAATTATCATGATTCTCAGTTGTGGTTCAGAGTTAAGGGGTGAGGCTGATCCTAGAATGTCTCTCTGGCGCAAGAGCAGGTTATGATAGCGAGTGCATTTGTGGGGGGCATCTTACCATCACACAGCTCCCCAGGTTGAGGTGTCTCAGCTCAATACAGAAGGTTAGGATGCGCAACATGGTTGTTTGCTGCAGCAACATAAAACAAAGCAAGTGAGAGAGAGAGAGTGAAAATGTCAAAGTTGAGTTAAGTTTCTATCGACTGACCCAAAATATGATGATTGCACCCCTTTTTGTACACACACAGTAAAATGAGACTGAGGAATGTGCGTCAACATTTTACAATAACAGGTCTACCCCATGTTATTCAATATCTCTCCAAGACGACTTGGTCTGGCAAACACATAACTCAACAGTATTATAGTAGTGTAACATTTCAAAGCGTAAAAAAAATATACATTTGCTTATCACCTATCCACCATTGCTAGACAGGGATAGAGGTGGGATTTCAATGTGGAACTGTCAACATGCCACCCAATGGCAATTGGGTGTGCGTGACGTGTACTTTAGCAAGCATCTCTAATGTGTATGCTATGTGTTTCGTGAGTGTGTGTCTGGTGGTCTCTTTTTATGACTTTTGGCAGCCAAAGAACTATTTAATTATACCAGTGACAGCTTAATGACAGCTTAATGACAGACAACAGGGCTTGGATGACACATAGGACTGGAGACAAACACACAGCCTGCTCAGTCTGCCTGCAGTAAACAACCTGAAAGCTTAGACCTCAACCTCACTACACTGGAAAGACTACGGTATGGTGTTTAACTTAGGAAAGGCTGAAACATGAGAACAACACTCAGAAATGCCCTGTAAGGTTTTGTAGCAGGCCTGGGCAAGAACAGGACCCGAGCTCTGAGTTCATTACAAATGATGACAGCAGAGAATTAGTCCTACGTAAACCGCAATGGTGCCATGCACAGGCCATGTATCTGATAGAAAGCTCAACTACCTCTTAACCCACACACCACCAATATACCCATGTGCATCAGCCTAAAAATATGGCATCACTTGTGTTACAACATCGTCTCAATATATGCTACTTAGCAAACACTTTTAACAAACTATAGTTTTGGCAAGTCGGTTAGGACATCTACTTTGTAAACGACACAAGTATTTTTCCCAACAATTGTTTACAAACAGATTATTTCACTGCATCACAATTCCAGTGGGTCAGAAGTTTACATACACGAAGTTGACTGTACATACACTAAGTTGACCTTTAAACAGCTTGGAAAATTCCAGAAAATTGTGTCATGGCTTTAGAAGCTTCTGATAAGCTAATTGACATCATTTGAGTCAATTGGAGGTGTACCTGTGGATGTATTTCAAGGCCTACCTTCAAACTCAGTGCCTCTTAGCTTGACATCATGGGAAAATCAAAAAAAAATCAGCCAAAACCTCAGAAAACAAATTGTAGACCTCCACAAGTCTGGTTCATCCTTGGGAGCAATTTCCAAACGCCTGAAGGTACCACGTTCATCTGTACAAACAATAGTACGCAAGTGTAAACACCACGGGACCATGCAACCGTCATACCGCTCAGGAAAGAGACACGTTCTGTCTCCTAGGGATGAACGTACTTTGGTGCGAAGAGTGCAAATCAATCCCAGAACAAGAGCAAAGGCCCTTGTGAAGATGCTGGAGGAAACAGGTACAAAAGTATCAATATTTTCAGTAAAACGAGTCTGATATCAGCATAACCTGAAATGCCGCTCAGCAAGGAAGAAGCCACGGCTCCAAAACCGCCATAAAATAGCCAGACTATGCAGGAGGGGCTGGTGCATTTCACAAAATAGATGGCATCATGAGGCATCACAATGATGTGGATATATTGAAGCAACATCTCAACACATCAGTCAGGAAGTTAAAGCATGGTTGCAAATGGGTCTTCCAAATGGACAATGCATACTTCCAAAGTTGTGGCAAAATGGCTTAACTCTTGGAACTACCGCTCCCGGATCCGGGAGAATTGTCATCAACTGACACTAATTAGCATAATGCAACGGACAACAAAAATATTACTAGAAAATATTCATGAAATCACAAGTGAAATATATTGAAACACACCTGAAACACAGCTTAGCTGTGGGAAGCTTGTGGAAGGCTACACGAAACGTTTGACCCAAGTTAAACAATTTAAAGGCAATGCAACCAAATACTAATTGAGTGAATGTAAACTTCTGACCCACTGGGAATGTGATGACAGAAATAAAAGCTGAAATAAATCATTCTCGCTAATATTATTCTGACATTTCACATTCTTAAAATAAAGTGGTGATCCTAACTGACCAAAGAAAGGGAATTTTTACTATGATTAAAAGTCAGGAATTGTGAAAAACTGAGTTGAAATGTATTTGGCTAAGGTGTTTGTAAACTTCAGACTTCAACTGTACGTTATATAGGTATGCAAGGTAGCTTTGGTATTGTTTTTTAACGTCGGCATTAAACTTGGCAGATGCAATACCGATGTTGGCATTTTTAGCTAATATCGGACGATTCCGATATGTTCACTGATATATTGTGCATCCCTAGTTGAAGAGATTGCAGAGCACTGCAAAATAAGTGTACAAACAGTGTGTAAAAGACCCAAAACAAGCTTTTTTACGACTCATTGATGATGAGCACTGTAGGACAGAAAAATAGAGACCAAAGTGATGGTGAGAGCTTCCAAAGAGCTATCTTTTATCAGGTGCTTGACAATCTCACAGCTGAGCTGCAGAGGCGTTTTTCAAAGGCTTGCAAGATAATGCAAGGGATCCAGTCTCTCAACCCAAAGAGTACAACATTCTTGAATGAGGAGCCTCTGTTTTCCTTTGCTCAGAACTTTGAGTCAGACTTAGAGGACCTCAAACATGAAGTTCATCAAACCAAGCGGCTTTCGACTTTGTAAGATTTCTGTTGTTACACCAGTCAGCAGTGCGTCTTGGGAGAGAAGCTTCTCAGCTTCAAAACTGATTTAAACCCACCTTAAGATGACAATGGTTGATGACATGTTAAGTCACCTCGGAATTCTCAGTGTTGAGTCACGGAGGGCATGCTCCCTCAACATGGATGAGTCTAACATTTTGCCAGTTCTCACCAGAAACACAGAATTATGCTGTTTTAAATCTGTCTAGGATAATTTGGCTCTTAGGCAGTCCCTCTGGTCATGATTAAAACCTGCACTGTGTACTAGCTAGTACGCTGACATTCTAAAATGATAAATCCAAAGGGTATCATGTCACACAGATTTAATTTGGTCTTGATTAGGCCAATTCCAAAACTTTTCTTTGCTATTAGTTAACATAATATATATATCGGCATGAATATGATAGTGTAAGTCTGTAACATTGATGGGCATCAAAATTATTTTTAAAGTCCATTTCTGTTTGATACCAGGTATGTCAAATTGCAGTGTTTTTTTTGTCAATTACATTTTTTTTGTAAATAAACTAATGTAATTTATGTAACATACAAATGCTCTTATCTCCTTGAGCTTAATTCTCTGAAAATATTTTGGATGTTCAACACTTGACACAGATTACATATTCATGAAAACAGAGTGACCCAAGTCTGTCCAGTATGTGAGTACAGTACAGTGTGTGTGTGTGTGTGTGAGAGAGAGAGAGAGAAATTGAGCTGCAGTGCCGAGGTAGAGACACTGACTATTCATGTTAAAGAATTCTAGTGAAGTAACCCTTTTGGACCACACTGTCTGCTACATTGAAGAACTCCGGGTTAAGTGAATTATCACTTCTACCTCTAATCAGCAATCATAGGATTCATTCATGCTCCTTAGATGCCAGGTTAGGGGTACACACTACATTTTCTGAAGTAGCCTTGGCCACCCCTGTATAAAACTGTAGTTCTGCCACTGGTGATACAGTCAGACAGTTGTGATAGTGACAGCAGAGGTTGACGCTTCGTGAGCGCTGTCCAAATTTACTGTTATGCACAACCTTTCTTGCCTGACAGACTAACTAGCTAACTAATTAGCTAGCTAGCTATAGCAAGCAGTTTCCATATAATTACATTGGTAGAACCAAGACAAAACAACCAACTAGTTAGTTGACTATGTACAGCTAAACACTGCAACTATTTCCATGAGACAGAGAGCAATCATTCGATCTTGACCGCTGGCACGGATGTGCTGGCCTGTACCAACCAAATTATGATTTGCTAATCTGTGAGCTATTCCCCAAGTTTCACAGCATCAAACATTGACAACACCAAACTGCTGTTCACTTATTTCACTCACCTCGACATCATCGCTTTTAAAAGTGCAAGGACGTGTGTGAATCCGTATCACCAAGCAACATGGATAAAGCCTCTTTCACAGTGAATAGTCATGTCTGCTTCAGCCATGTCATTTTCAGTCATTAAGTTTAAAAAAAAAGTCAAATGACAGCATACCCTGTTTCCGGTCGATGACAACAGCCACGCCAATACGATCAACATAACCTGAAAGGCCGCTCAGCAAGGAAGAAGCCACGGCTCCAAAACCGCCATAAAATAGCCAGACTATGGTTTGCAACTGCACATGGGGACAAATATTGTACTTTTGGAGAAATGTCTTCTGGTCTGATGAATCAAAAATATAACTGCTGGCCATAATGACCATCGTTATGTTTGGAGGGTAAAGAGGGAGGCTTGCAAGCTGAAGGACATTATCCCAACCGTGAAGCATGGGGGTGGCAGCATCATGTTGTGGGGGTGCTTTGCTGCAGGAGGGGCTGGTGCACTTCACAAAATAGATGGCATCATGAGGCATCACAATGATGTGGATATATTGAAGCAACATCTCAAGACATTAGTCAGGAAGTTAAAGCATGGTTGCAAATGGGTCTTCCAAATGGACAATGCATACTTCCAAAGTTGTGGCAAAATGGCTTAACTCTTGGAACTACCTCTCCCGGATCCGGGAGAATTGTCATCAACTGACACTAATTAGCATAACGCAACGGACAAAAAATATTACTAGAAAATATTCATATTCATGAAATCACAAGTTAAATATATTGAAACACAGCTTAGCCTTTTGTTAATCACCCTGTCATCTCAGATTTTGAAATTATGCTTTACAGCCAAAGCAGGACAAGCATTTGTGTAAGTTTAACTTCAGCCATGTCATTTTCAGTCATTAAGTTTAAAAAAAAGTCAGATGACAGCATACCCTGTTTCCGGTCGACGACAACAGTCACGTCAATACGACAAAAGGTTGCTAGAAAGTTCACTTTGCAATATTAACACAGATATTATCGTTAGAAAAACAAGGCCGTTATAGTAATTTAAAGAAAGGCTGTTCTAATGTTAATGTTTTTTGAATGACTACCTCATCTCTGTACCCCAAACATATAAGGTCCTTCAGTCGAGCAGTAAATCTCAAACACATATTCAACCACAAAGACCAGGGATGTTTACCAATACCTCACAAAGAAGGGCACTATGGGTAGATGGGTAAAAAAAAAAAAAAAAAAAGCAGACAGTGAATATCCCTTTGATCATGGTGAAGTTACTCATTACACTTTGGGTGGCGTATCAATACACCCAGCAACTACAAAGACACAGGCTTCCTTCCTAACTCAGTTGCTGGAGAGGAAAGAAACCACGAGGCCAATGGGGACTTTAAAACAGTTACAGAGTTGAAAGGCTGTGAAAGGAGAAAACTACAATGCTGGTAATCCATCCATCCTCAGTTATGTCACAATACAAACCCAAATGACAGAGTGAAAAGAAGGAAGCCGGTACAGAATAAATATATTCCAAAACATCCTTCCTGTTTGCAACAAGGCACTATTATAATACTGCAAAAAATGTTTGTTCTGAATACAAAGTGTTGTGTTTGGGACAAATCCAATACAACACATTACTAAGTACCTCTCTCCATATGTCCAAGCATAGTAGTGGCATGCTTGTAATCAATCATTAAGGACTGAGGAGTTTTTCAGGATAAAAAATAAAACAGACTGGAGCCAAGCACAGGAAAAATCAGTGAAGACAGTGAACGTTCCTGAGTGGCCCGAGTTAGTGTTTTGCAAAATATCTAAAAACACTGTCATTATGGGGTATTGTGTGTAGGTGCTTTTTTGTTTTTTTGAACCATTTTGAAAATTCAGACTGTAACAACGAAATGTAGAATAAGTCAAGGGGTACTTCTGAAGGCACTGTACCTCTATCCTTGTGCGGTAGAGCACTAGCCGGTGCAGGCGGGTGAGCTTGGAGATGTGTGTAAAGGCCTGGGGGTGGAGGCGGTCGCACGAGGACAGGTTGAGCTCCTGCAGCCCGGGACACGTCTGGGAGATGACCTCCAGACACGGTTCACTCAGGAAGTGACAACACGACAGCTCCAGACACACCAGGCTCCCACCGCACGCCTTCATGAAGCTGAGAGGGAGGGGGGAGGGGGTGTCAGACCTTGTTGTGGCATGGCAACAACATTAACACGGAAGTTCAGGATTTGACAATTTTATGTTAGTTTCAGTTTCAAGTTTTATTAGTTGTATGTATGGGATACACATGGTATACGCTGTCCAACTAAAAAAAATGCTTACTTGCAGGTTCCTTCTCGACAATGCAACAACAAGAAATAATGAGAGAATACGAACATAAAGTAAATGGCTCAGTAAAATACAATAAAGATTTTAGCACAAGTAAAATACAGAAAGGCACAATTTATAGTCCAATATTTACACAGACGGTTCCTCAGCCTGAAATCAACCGAAGTGATGGGCACACACATGCCACTCTAAAGACAGAGACCGATGAACCACAAAATGTCCAGATTCTCTAGTCCCCCCCAGCCCCATGCCTCACCTGCTGAAGCCGGTGAGGGTGAGGGCTCCACGGTTACCGGTCCAGGAGAGGTTGAGCCTCTGGAGCAGGGTGCACCGGCCCTGCAGGTGGCCCAGGGAGGTGTCACTGAGGCGAGCCCAGTATGGCTGCAGGCTCAGCTGGATGTACTGGAGGGGGTCACAGCAGTGCTGGCGGAGTAGCTTGCAGGTCTGGGTCAGGCGACACAGGTCGGGCAGAGTCAAGTGGCTAACTATCAGCTGGATCAGCTGCAGGGGGAGAGAAGGGAGAGAATTACAGAGAGATAATAAGAGAGAAGGGAGGATGGTGGGAGAGGGTGTAGAGGAAGAAGGATAAATAACAATGGAGGAAGAGAGAGACAAGGAAAGCAAGAAGGAAAGCAAGAAAGAGACAGAAGGGATGATGTCAGGCAGAGCAGAATAATATAAAACAGTGTATGTGGAACACACACACACACACAAAGCAATATCCTTGTGGCAGTGAGCTTCAATGTGGCAGTGAGTCTGCCTGTTCGTGCAATATGGAAGTGTGCTTCTCAGTAAGACAGAGGTAGAGAGAGAGAATAGGTGTGTATGTGTGCAGTGAATAAACAATACGCTGTGTGTTCAACAGGGTATCCGCTAGCAGATAATAGCTATATTGTATTTCAGACACACACATCGGTTGTGAGGAGTGAGGTGAATGGCAGCGGTTTGGAGAGCAGTACATAAAACCAAGAGAACAGCTCGTCTTAGAAAATATGACATGTCTTTTATAACATGAAAATGACTGTTTTGTAAGCTTAATATCAAATATCTCCATGGGTCCAAGACGGTATGTGTTGGTCCATGGGAGACATTTTTTGTCAAATTAAGTCCTGGCAAAGTACAAAAAACTGCCCAAGATACCCTAAGTACAAACATTTTCAGTAGATGAGACTACACTTAAAACTGCAATATGTCACTTTTTGGGTGACCCCACACAAATTCACATAGAAATGATATATCATATGTTATAGATCTGTCATTCTCATTAAAACCACATCTAAGAAGCATTATATCTCTTCTGTGTGTGCTATTTCTATGCTCCCATTGTTAAGTTTAGTTTCTGTGTCTTTTACTTGCAGTTTTGTACACCAGCTTCAAACAGCTGATTATGTTATGAAAAATATATTTCATAGCAGTTTAGATGGAACAATGATTCTCTACACTATACTTGCTTGTTTTAGTCACATAAGCTGAAATCAGGCGAACTAGTCACATGTTTGCAAACAGGAAATGGCGGAGCAGCATCTTGCAATTGTCCTGCAATTATTGCCAACCTTTTTTTTTCAAATTTCAGTGCCGTTTTGTGGACAGAAAATACAGCCAGCAGCCATATACGAGTGTTGTAGTATATGTGAGTGTCTAATAGCGTATTCTCCCCACCTCGTAGGGCAGTTTATCAAAGTATCCATTCCCTAGGTTAATGTGCTTGCCATCCCCGGCCTGTCTGAAGGAGGCTCCCGGGTCAGACAGTTCCTCATCGCTGTCACTCAGGTCACAGATGTCGATCCTGGGCATCTTATAACGGGAGAGGATGGGCCTCTCTTTCTGGCCACGCAGGACGACGGCGTCCAGCTCCGTGTAGTACTTTAGCAGGGAGCTGTTGACCTCCACGCGGATCAAGTTGGTGGGGAAGCTCAGCTGCTTGATGCTGGGAGAGAACTGCCTGGCCTGGGGAGTCAGCACCTTGGTGGGCTCATCAGCCCACAACACCTCCCACCTGGGGACAGAGAGGTACACCAGTCACGAGGTACACACAGACTCACCATTCTTTAATCTGAGACATTCACTAAGGGCAGTTTGCCCATGCTAAGCCTAGTCCTGAACTAATATAAACGTGCTCAATGGAGAATCTAAGTGAAAGTGCTTCTTATTCTGAGACCAGGCTTAATCTGTGTCTGGGAAACCAGCCAATAGAGTACAAACACACATTCCGTTGTGGTCCTCTGTAGCTCAGTTGTTAGAGCATGGCAGTCGCAATGCCAGGACAGTGGGTTAGATTCCCAGAACTACCCATATGTTAAAAGAAATACAAATAAAAGTGCAAGCATGACTTTAAAAAAGGTCCACTGCAGCCGTGCAAAGAGCAGTTTCTCAAGCAATAATTTTGCTAGGACTGTCAGAGTGGTCTGAGTGGAGAAACTGAAAATGAGCTGTTATTGGCAGAGAGGTTTGGAACTCTCTTTCTTATTGGTCTATTAACATATTAATAGAAAAACTACATTCCACAATTGAGAGCACCTTGACTGGCTGCATCATTGCTTGGTGTGACTACTGCACTGCCCTCGATCGCATGGCACTACAGAGGGTGGTGCGGACAGCCAAACTACATCACTGGGGCCAAGCTCCCTGCCATCCAGGACCTCTAGATCAGACGGTGTGAAAGGAAGGCCAGGATAATTGTTAAAGAATCCAGCCACCCAAGCCATAGACTGTTCTCTCTGCTTCCGCACAACAACTGGTACCGGAGCAACAAGTATGACAAAGGCAGGCTCCTGAACAGCTTCCATCTCCAAGCCATAAGACTGCTAAACAGATAACAAAATGGCTACATGGACTATATGCATTGAACCTTGTATTACAGTTTTATTTTTGCACCGACTATGCACACACTCACTCAGTACTTAATTTTCTCACACACACACCTGTCCAATTTAATAGTCGGGCAGCTGCACACATTTCAGCACGTGAATTCACCAATTTGTAAGTCGCTCTGGATAAGAGCGTCTGCTAAATGACTTAAATGTAAATGTAAACGCCTGTTTCAAATAAACGCTGGGTCTAAATGAATGGTTTGAAGTTAACATGGACACAGCTTTGATATTCCTACGGTCATGTGCATTAAAAACAATCGTTCAATATTCTGTCATCGTTGCTAGCCATGACGCCACCAAAAAGAAAAAGGTGACTTCAGTGATTACCGGTACTGCTCTCCATGGTGCTGAAGGGCGAAATTGGGGTGTATGATAGGCAGCCTAGTCTTTGCAAGTCTGACCTTCGATAGATTTGCTATTATAATGGTTACAATAAAAAATGTGGTAGTCTTTTCAGAAATGAATTGAGCAACAGCTGTGTGCATTAAGGAAATAGACGACTGACTCAAATAGAAGCGCCGGTTGTGTTGAGAGATTGAAGCAAATATATATAAATGTACCCTTATTTTACCAGGTAAGTTGACTAAGAACACATTCTCATTTACAACAACGACCTGGGGAATAGTTACAAGGGAGAGGAGGGGGATAAATGAGCCAATTGTAAACTGGGGATGATTAGGTGACCGTGATGGTATGAGGGCCATATTGGGAATTTAGCTAGGACACCAGGGTTAACACCCCTACTCATGATAAGTGTCATGGGATGTTTAGTGACCACAGAGAGTCAGGACACCCATTTAACGTCCCATCCAAAAGACAGCACCCTACACGGGGCAATGTCCCCAATCACTGCCCTGGGATATTGGGCTATTAGACCAGTGGAAAGGGTGCCTCCTACTGGCCCTCCAACACCACTTCAAGCAGCATCTGGTCTCCAATCCAGGGACCGACCAGAACCAACCCTGCTTAGCTTCAGAAGCAAGCCAGCAGTGGGATGCAGGGTGGTATACAGGGAAGGTGTGAAAGTGGCTATGGACGAAAAACCAACATTTCATGATAGAAGAAACTTCTACAACCAGAGTCCCACACCACCACTGGTCCTTACCGGACGTCGGTGGGAGGGTTCTGGGAGAAGGGGTTGAGGGAGCAGGCCATGATCTGGACGATAGCCCCCGGGTGGTAGGTCTCCAGCACCTCCACAGCTGTGGGGTAGACAGGTTCCTCGAAGGCCAGCTCGATGTAGTCCTGGCTGTGGAAGGCCTTGGGCGTGCGGCGGAAGGGAAGCGGCGCGCTGGCACACTGCTCCCACCACGCCCCGTAGGCCCTGAACACGGCCGTCTGGGTGAAGTCCCCAGAGCTGGGGTAGACGTTGGGCATGCCGGCCAGGTTCCACATGGTGTACGACATGCTGTTCTCACTGCCATAGTGGGAGCTGAAGTCCAACACCTCTATAGGATAGGATAAGGTTAGTCCATCTGCTCCCAATCCACCAGACAATAGCAGACAAACACACAGCACACATTATGGGAGGAGCACACAGTGCCGGCTCCAGTGCAGCACACCTGGAGCTATTTTAAGGGGTTGGACTAAGTGCCTTGCTCAAGGGCACAATAGCAGGTGAATGAGCCTACCTTTGGCATACTGTTCCACCTCCACGCTGATGGGCAGGGTAGCCCGCTGGCCTGACTCCACAGCGCGCCTGCTGGTCAGCGCCTCACACCGAGTTCCGCTCCTGGACCGGCGCCGCAGACAGATGTAGTAAAACATGCTCAGAAGGGTTAGCATAAGGAACAGTGGGTCAGGGGAGCAGTGGGCTGGGTGTGGCTTTTGGGAAGCGGCCCCAGAAGCCCGCCTGGCGGGGATTGTGCCCAACACAGTGCAGGCTACAGGCCCAGCCACATACAGGACCTGTTGGTTAGTGGGGAGACAAAAAGACACACAAGGCAAGAGTTAGAAAAGCAAGACAGAAAAATATTCCCCGATGATCTTCAAGAGTGCTAGTAGTAAAACTTTGGGCCAATCCTTTTCCCCACAAATTGCTAAGAAATAAGCAAATGTGTCCGTCTTAGGGATGGATTGAAAAAAAATTGTATTTATTTTTTATTTAGTCCAGTGGTGGGTAATGTCATTTGTAATTTATGAAATGTATTTCTCTGTGTTTTAGAATGAATTGCTTATTAGGCTGTATAAACTCAGCAAAAAACGAAACGTCCACTGTTTCCCATTCAATGAACCACAAACAATTAATGAACATGCACCTGTGGAACGGTCGTTAAGACACTAACAGCTTACAGACAGTAGACAATTAAGGTCAAAGTTATGAAAACATAGGACACTAAAGAGGCCTTTCTACTGACTCTGAAAAACACCAAAAGAAAGATGCCCAGGGTCCCTACTCATCTGCGTGAACGTGCCTTAGGCATGTTGCAAGTAGGCATGAGGGCTGCAGATGTGGCCAGGGCAATAAACTGCAATGTCCGTACTGTGAGACGCATAAGACAGCGCTACAGGGAGCTGATCGTCCTCGCAGTGGCAGACCACGTGTAACAACACCTGCACAGGATCAGTACATCCGAACATCACACCTGCGGGACAGGTACAGGATGGCAACAACAATTTCCCGAGTTACAGCAGGAACGCACAATCCCTCCATCAGTGCTCAGCCTGTCCACCTGTTGGATCAGAGGGTGAGGGCTAGGGCCATTCCCCCCAGAAATGTCCGGGAACTTACAGGTGCCTTGGTGGAAGAGAGGGGTAACATCTCACAGCAAGAACTGGCAAATCTGGTGCAGTCCATGAGGAGGAGATGCACTGCGTACTTAATGCAGCTGGTGGCCGCACCAGATACTGACTGTTACATTTGATTTTGGCCCCCCCTTTGTTCAGGGACACATTATTCCATTTCTGTTAGTCACATGTCTGTGAAACTTGTTCAGTTTATGTCTCAGTTGTTGAATCTTGTTACGTTCATACAAATAATTACACGTTAGGTTTGCTGAAAATAAATGCGGTTGACAGTGAGGACGGTTCTTTTTTTGTTGAGTTATACATATATATATATATATCGATGCCACACATATATATCTGATTCATATCCACACACACATACATACATATATATATATATATATCGATGCCACCAATCATCTCTGATTCTCCGCCAGGCGCGCAATTTGAAGTGCGCCTATAGGCTATTTAGTGTGGTCTCAATCAAATGACCCATAGCATATAGGCAGGCTATAGCATTTGGATGCAGTTTAATAATGTAGACAACGTTAGACCACAGTGTAGAATTTGCCAAAACAAAATCTCATACAAAGCCGGTTCTAAGCACAACCTACACCGGTATATGTGAACTGTGCACCCAAATGTGAAGCTAGCTGTAGCAGAGCTTCGAGAAACTAGCGGGCCTGCTTGTGATAGTGGTGGAGCCAGCATCTCCGTACCCACTCAGTCACATAGGCCTACTCCGCGACCCACAGCAACGCAGTCTTATATGGACCAGTTTATGCCAAACGTCTATGTCTGTAGCAAAACAAGGCCAAAATTATATTGCATTGGCTAAAAGGATTGCCACCGATTTCCAGACATTTTCAATGGTGGAGGACAGAGGTTTTAGAAATTATATGTATATGTCGAAATCCAATGTACACAATTCCAAGCAGAAAAACCCTTTCAAAATCAGTTATTCCACAACTGTAGGAGATTACACAGGGTTCAGTGGGGGAAAGTGTCCAAAAAGCTTCTGCAGTTTGCCTTACCACTGACTGCTGCACATCAAAGGTAACCACTTCTTACATGTCAGTTACATGTCACTTCATTGAAGATTTGTCGATGTCTAGCTGTCTTCTGGACTGCTTTGAGTTCAGCGACAGACACACCACAGAGAACTTGGCAGAGGAACCGTTGAGAATGGCAAGTAGATAGAAAAGTGGTCTGTTGTGTTAGCGACAATGCAGCTAACATAACCAAAGCCATGAAAATGTTAAAATGGACACATCATCCATGTCTTGCCCACACAATCAACCTGGTTGTAAGAGATGCTGTGACGGTGATGAAGCTCACTGTGGACAAAGTGAAAGCATCTGTGGAATACTTCCAGATGGGGATCCCTGAGCTGAGGCCTAAACAAGACTGCACTACAAGGTGGAATTCACCATTTTATATGTTGAAGCGGATTCTTGAGTCAAAGGATGCCATCATCTCTACCCTGGCCATTGTCAATGCACCTGTTGATGCTCTGACCCAAGAGGAACGGGAGGTGGTGGAGGAGGTGTGCAGAGTCCTGGAACCCTTTGAGCAGGTCACTGTGGAGATCAGTGGAGAGGTACAGTAAGCAGTTATTACTACATCATTATTTAATCCAGTAATATATGTATATGACCAGTAGATGAGAATGTGGTATCAGTAGACAGAACATAAACCTGAACTATTAAGTTACTGTTCCCTCTTTTCAGCTATGTGACAGCCTCAAAAAGGATACTCCTGTGTAAGGGTCTGCAGCGAATCACAGACAGCTGCCAGAGAGAAGCAAATGTAACCACAGGACATGTGATAGAGTTGATGGACACCCTATGTTCATCAATGGACAGAAAGTTCCACATAATGGAATATAATCACATGCTATCAGAAACCGCTATACTTGACCCCAGATTAAAGAAGTTAGCCTTCAGTGATGCCAGAGCAATTGATGGGGCTCTACAAAGAATAACCTCAGCTGCAGGGTGGGACATACCCAGCAGTCAGCTGGTTCAGGCACCAGGAAGAAGAGGGATCCGATGGAGCAGAAGCACCAGCAGTAGTGCCACAAACGTCTGCTGTTTGACGAGAGAGCAACTGGGGATGCAGCACGAAGGAATCCCTCAGCAGATGCCATAATGGAGGTCCCATCCTATTTGGAGGAGCTGCAGATCCTCTGAGCTGGTGGAAAAACAAGGCCTCTTTCTACCCACGGCTTACTAAAGTCATGACAGGGAGACTCTGCATAGTGGCCACATCCGTTCCCTCTGAGAGGGTCTTCTCGAAAACGGGACAAACAATTACTGAGAGAAGAAACCGCATCGGCCCCTCGAAAGTGGGGCAGCTTACATTTCTGAATGCAAATCTCTCATAAAAGGCACAATATTTTCAGCGTTGCTGTGTGCTGCTGGTTATAACATGGCAATAAAGAGGAGAGAGAAAAGTGGGACAAGCTTAAGGTTTTAAGTGGGATGCTGCAGTGTGTCAAATGATCTTTCCTCTACTCTCCCTCTCCCGTGGGTCTATACCCCCATCCTAGCCAATGTATGTAGCTAGAATCCCTCCACAGTCTACACACATTCTTGACATAGCTAGCTAAGCTAACCCTACCCCAAACACCTGTCAACTAGCGACAGAACATGCCATTGCAGGAATGCCAGGTGTAGCTCGTTACGTCGATGTTGTTGATTTAACGTTACTACAGCTAGCTAACCGTGAACCAACTTGTCGCCTTGACGGAACCCACACACATGAACGTCAAAATCACCCAGGAATGTGGCTAGCTTAGCTGTGATCATCTTGACATGTAGTGGACCACAAATAAACCAGTAAAAAATAAATACATCCGTTCCGCTAAAGTTGATGCACATGCTCACTTCATCTAATATTCAGAAGACATGATAATATGACGTTTGTCCCAAAAGACCATTGAAGTAGCATATCGCAGCCAGATAGCTACTAGAACGTTAGCGATGGCTAGCATGATGTGTCTCGCTAGCAAACGACTGTGGCAGACTCAATAGTAAGAACACATGTAACAAGGATTACATATGTACTTACATTAACAGTCGATCAAATTAAGCGTTCATTTGGCAAGGCTGTCTTTAATCCATATCTGAGATTATTGTTAGCAGAAATCCTGAAACCATAGACTTTTCTTCTCACTTCTGTTTACATCGAGAATGAACGCCGATGAAGCGGAGCATTATGGGAATTATAGTATTTTGTACAGGAAACATATTTATTCTTGTTACGTGTGTGTGTGTGTGTGTGTGTGTGTGTGTGTGTGTGTGTGTGTGTGTGTGTGTGTGTGTGTGTGTGTGTGTGTGTGTGTGTGTGTGTGTGTGTGATTGTAATCAGGGCTGATAAAAAAAGTGTGAATAAAACATTTGTCCGTCAGAATTGACTGACAATGTAGTGGTGTGACATTTATCCTCTCCTAACAGAGCACTCTCCTGTCACAACCTGCCTCTGACCTCTCAAGGCAGAGGCAGAGGGACTGCATTGTTGGCTGTCCATCACACACAAACACTCACACAAAATCAGAGAGAGAGAAAGAGAGAGAGAGAGAGAGATTAATGGATGCTTATGGTCATGTCTTGGCTGGCATTTGCATAGATGAATGACTTGTCCAGTCACTTTGTCTCTCTGGTGCGTTGAGGCCCTATTGTCACCACAAAAGAGCAATGGGTCCCTGCGGAACCCTCAGCAGCCAATCAAAATCCAAGCTCTCATTAGCAGGCATCCTTTGTGGGTGACTAGAGCAGATTAATTACCTTTGACTAACAGAGCTCCATTTCTCTTTTCTCTCAGTTTTAACAATAAATAACCCTTTGGGTTATTTAGTAATAAACACATAATTTAATAATCACAAATCCTTTCTTTCTCTTGAAGCTTTGATTTCAATTCAATGACCAAATAGCCAAAAATATTTGTCATCATAATTAATTGACACGATAAGCATATTTTTCTTGTCTGACAAAAATTATAAAGGAGAACAATTCAATGTGTTCAATTGTATTATATGTAATATAATAAAAAAAACTGAATAATTTCCTTATATTTCCTTTGATTATTTCTTATCCCTAAAATAGGCTTTGAGACCGCTGCGGTCACTGGCCACTGGCTAAGGTACATTACCAAGACACTGGAACAGAGGAGAGTATCAGAGGAGAAGCTGGTGTCTATCCAGCTAGAGAGTTAACGAGAGAAAAGGGGGGTGATTTGGAGCCAGCGGGCACCGGGACTGCCAGTTCTGTGATTGACAGTCCAGGCGGCTGTCAGCTCTCCTAGGCATCACCGCCGTCGAGCCTGTCTACTGTCAGGCCTTTGTTCCGGCCCACTGTGCCACACATGCATATATACACATGGGTGAGCACACACGCATGCAAATGACCACACACACATAGACACACACACACACACACACACACACACACACACACACACACACACACACACACACACACACACACACACACACACACACACACACACACACACACACACACACAAAAGTTAATTTCTGTCACTGTACTTTGCCCCAGCTGTCAGAAACTTAGTTAAATAACGAATCTGCCCCTCTCTTGTCTCTGTGGAGAGGCTAAAGAGGAGGTCAGACTAACCTAATGTAAAATGAGTAACGCTGTTTGTTTAGCGAGTACCACTTCCTCCCACGACGCCAGGACAGCGGAGTCAATCACCACCTTCCGGAGACACCTGAAACCCCACCTCTTCAAGGAATACCTAGGATAGGATAAGTAATCCTTCTCACCCCCCCCCCCCTTAATGATTTAGATGCACTATTGTAAAGTGGCTGTTCCACTGGATGTCAGAAGGTGAATTCACCAATTTGTAAGTCGCTCTGGATAAGAGCGTCTGCTAAATGACTTAAATGTAAAATGTAATGTAATTTGGCCCATACCTGGCGCAAGCTGGTAAAAGCTGGCTATTCGCTGGCACAAGTGGGGACATTTCAAGCTGAGGAGTAAGGTTCACACATCCACATGTGCTACATTCACCCCTCAAAATTACTCACCAGCGACCCTAGCACAACTGTAGATCTGGGTCACGGCACCACTGTAAAAGACATCACACTGCTTGCTTAGTGAGTACCACTTCCTCCCAATTCGGCCCATACTGGCACGAACTCAAGACCTCTGCCTTGCTAGCACACATGACCGCCCTCCTCAAGCATCTTAGCCGATCGTGCCACCTCAGAAGCCAGCTAATGAGGTGACACAAGCGGGACACCTAAGGGAGTGTCAACCACATGTGCTACACTAACATAGCAGGCATATAAGAAATGCCTGAACGGGATGCCCCACATTCTGGTCCTAAAGGGGGGGGGGTTCTCTTCTCTTCTGTACTGTACTGTTAAACCAAACCAATAAATGTGGAGGAGGAGTTCAGATGGAGTGTCGCCTTGTTAACGTCCAAAAGTGGAAGGTGCACCACAGGCTTTCTTCCATTTCCATCCCTGGAAACCGACAGACAGTAGAGAGAGAAGCCGCTCTGCATCGCTATAGCCATGCTCACCAGCCTTAGTCAAGCCACATGGGGTAACATCTCATGGGGTGCATAGAACATCCAGCCATGCCTAGTGTCCATCCCCCTCTGCATTAGCATAGAATCTGGCCAATGCCAGGCCTTAACATAGAAATAGATAGGGTGCACTCAATATGGCCACCGGTCCACCCATCATAAAGCATTGATTTGATTTGAATGGGAATGTCCAATCTAATCCTTATATTTCTATATTCACCAACCCTCATCGAAGTTGAATACAGAATGTATTATTTCCATGTACATCATTTTTTTCTCACGTCAAATAAAGCCAGCGATCAAATGTCCCAGCTATTAAAACATGACTTCCAGGTGCCAGTATGTTAATTATTCACATACATTTAAATGCATTTGATATCCCAACAGGTGTTAACAAATGTATGCTGCACATCACCCCGGCATGATGCTCGACTGAAGTCACATCACAGGCTGCTACACAAGGCCTCCTCTACAAACACAGAGGGTAAAGAAAGGTGAAGAAAGACTGAGGTTGAAAAAAAGAGGAGGTGATGTGTAAGTGGGGGGAGGGGGAGGGGCAGTGAATGCAGTAAATAATAGAGGGGGGTAGGTATATACTGTATCAGTAAGAAGTATGAAGAATAGAAGAGAAGATGGAGGAAATGACAAGAAAGTGAGTAGAATGACATTGAAACACAGCAAAAGACACACACACTCACTTGAAATCACACACCTTTTGCATTGAAAACCAAGGCTTTTAGTGAGGTTATAGGAGGCAATGCTAGAAGAAAACAAAAAGGACTGAAGAAGACAAAGGGCATTCTTTGCATTTCTGAATCTGATCAACTTCGAGGTGTATTGAGAATGCTTAGCAGAATAATTTACACTTCTTTTGTTCATAATGGTTTGTCCAAATCCAAGAACAAAACAAATATTGACTTGAGGGCGGCAATAGCCTTTGCATAAAACAATCATTAGCATTAGGCGATACCTTTCACCATTCATCAGGGCCAACCTTCATTTGTAATCATTTATAAGATAACATTCCATTAATTAAGTCTTAAATTCCAACCTCCCAATCAAAATGATCCCATATCTAGCATTTGACTCCAGTTTCAAAGGTTGGCAATACTATCTAAAGAGCATTTGAAATATTTCACCCTGATTACAAAAGCTATCGGGCTTTTGTCTAAATGACAGAATCTGCAAATATAATTAGCACAGGAAGAAATACAGCAAGATAGCGGAAGAGCTGTCATCTCCTTCTGCTATTGTTTTCCAGCGCGCGTCCTCCAGCTGAACTTCACCGTTAGCTCTTTAATTGGTTTCAGGAAATAGGTTGCGATGAAAAGTCATGACCTTGATCTTTCCTTTCGATAAATTCTGTTTTTTTGCCTGGTACATGCAAATAGGAGGTTGGTTGGGGTGGAAAGTAAACAGACACAGATTGTTTCATTTTATTTTGTGTTTAGTGGCTGATTAGAAGCCTAATTAAATACACTGTTAAAGAGTTCCCAGGCACACAGAGGAGACTCTGACCCTGCAACTTCTCATAGACCCCAGAGATCCACTAAACAAAGAGATTATTAAATGCACCCCGGAATAAAGAGCATGTACTCAGAGTCTTTAACAAACAACCATTAGACCTTTGTTATTATCAGATCCTGTTCTTCATTTACTTTTCACCTAACAGCTGAACATTAATGGGGGTATAAAGGGAAAGGAAGACGACCAAACATTAGCTCATTAGGTTGGTGATATACTGTATATCAACTTGGCACTGTTCCAGAGGACGGCAGGGTCAACACACGCACAGTCAAATGTCATGCCTAGAACAGGAAGGTGAGTCAAATAGGCTTGTAATGTAAATCCAATAGAATTCATTAGATTCATTTTATGATCCAATGGTGAAAACAAAAGAGATTTGACAAATAGCCCACATCATCACTGATTCGGTCAGCGATGATGAGCTCCCCACATCGTCTCGCCACCCCTCCCACTTTCCTTTCAGTTCAGAAATTCAGTGTACCAGGGCATCTCCCATCCTCCCAATTCATCTATGGAGTGGACAGAATGGCATTCTTGTCTAGTCATTCTATTTCTATGAGCTAGGCCTACAGTAAACGCCAGTCCTGGTGCAGGAGAACTCTCTCACCTCTCAAGGTCTCGGGGATGCTCTTATACTGTAACGCAGAGCAGCCTTGACGCAGTGCGTCGTTGACTCGTCGCTATGACAGCCTCAGACACAGAGGGCACACGTTACACCACAAAACTCACAGCAGGCGCTTAGCTACTCACAGTGAACTAACACACCACACACTCCTGGAGGTTCTCTCATCCAAAAGGTTAATCCATCTCTCTGGACTCACTCTAGCTGGTAGTGGAGGGCAGTGGTCAGAGGAAGGGTATTAGCCAGGTAAATAAGTCATGTAAAGCCAAAACATTGTCGCTATGTAACGGTACATTGGTGACAGGTAATACTGAAGATTCACAGTCATATCCAAATATGTTAGTGATTATCTAAAGGAAGATACATGTTTGTCCAAACAGGCCATAATACAACTACGGTGGCCAGTTCCTATGTAGTCCATATTCCTCTTCCTCCAGCTGTGAGGGCTATTTCAGATGCCACCCGTCCACCCGTCCTCTCCTCACCGCCTCTGTCCACCGCACCGCTGACAACAATACACCTCTCTTCCCTCCTCTGCCCTCCTCTTCCTCCCTCTCAACAGGCTTCTGCGGAATTTATTCAAATATTTTGACATTTCGCCTCTTCTCACTTCCCGAGCAGAAATGATTTGTGACAGACGGAGATGGGGCTTTGTCTGAAGAGCTTCCTCTAACTCCCACCCAAGGGCTCTTTTTTCTCAATTTTTTCTCCCTCTTTTACAAAGGCAGTTCTCTCCTCCTTTCTTCTCCACTGCTACTCCTGTCAGCTGTTGCAGCCAATGAAAGCAAAGCTCTACTCCTGGTTTTCTCCATGTGCCGCTCCACTGCCGTCAACAAACTGTGTGAAATTGCAGTTGCTGACATAGTTTTATGTGCTTTTAGCTCAGTGGCCACCTGCGATCCTGACACTATGTATAACAACAATGTAAGGGTGTAAAAGTACTGTAACCTGGCAGGCCAAATACTTTAGCACACCCCCTTAAGGTGTCACGTCTTCACTACACAGCAAATTCTCCTGTGTTAAGTCAACACTGAGAGTGTTACATTTAACACTGTGTATTAAATTGTCACACTGCTTAGTGTAAAGCCTTATTTGCATATATCCCAGTGTTTTGCCTTTCGAGTGAATTGTAGAGTTGCCACCAATGACAGTATTTATTAGTGACGGAGACATGGTTGTTGTGTTCATCCATTTTCAGTCCTGTGGACTTCACCAAGTGTGATCCTAAGCGAATATGTTAATATTAAAATGAATTTTTTTAACACAATACATATTGGTTTAGTTTAGAAAATTTCAGTTGTGTTTGAGTAGCATTACATTAATTCATCAATCAATGCACAAACAAAAAACATAGATATTGAAACAAACATTTCTAAAAATCAACCTGCAATAGTGCATGCTGGGAATTATGATAATGATAGGTGTGGCTTTGGTTCAACTCTGGTATAAACACCAACACGGGTTCTTTTAGTTATCCATTCCTGTGTAGTTATCCATTATACTCCATTTCATAAAAGCAGTTTATTCTACAAGCAAAATCTAAATGTTGAACCAGTCAGAGTAGTCTCCAGCAGAATACGTTGCTATTGTACTATTGTACTACATAAGTAGTGGGATATGGAGTACATTTCTGCAAAATTAAAAGGAAGATGTTGTGTCCACTGAAGGAAGCAGCTCAGATAACAAGCGATGTAGAGTACACTGCTGTAGACTGTTCTGCTCTGACAACACAGCCTTTATTTGAATAATGCTGCTTATTAGCTTATGGAGAGTTTTTTTTCTGCTCCTGTCTGTCCCTGGTCACTTTGCTCCACCACAATAGACAAACAAGGCAACTGAGCGGGAATGTTGTCATCCATCAACACAGAGAGAGAGAGAGAGAGAGAGAGAGAGAGAGACAGAGACAGAGACAGAGATAGAGAGAGGCATGAAGCAGTGCAAGACAAGTGCATTTCTGTCTTGTTATTTCTTCACCAATAATACGACTTCTCGACCCTTCACATTCGTTCTCCCCTATCTGAAACCCTGGTCTCCACACAGCTTGAAACATAAACTCCAGTACATTTTAAACCAGGCATATTACCAAACTGCACAGCTAGCAAGTGAATGTTGCTCTATGTCACATATGACACCACACACGCATGCAAGCCAGTCTATACCAGGCAGTGTCAGAGAAAGGCCCTAAAAATTGTCAAAGACTCCAGGACCGGTACCCCCCTGTATATAGCCTCCACATTGACTCTGTAGCGGTACCCCCTGTATATAGCCTCCACATTGACTCTGTACCAGTACCCCTGTATATAGCCTCCACATTGACTCTGTACTGGTAACCCCTGTATATAACCTCCACATTGACTCTGTACTGGTACCCCCTGTGTATAGCCTCCACATTGACTCTGTACTTGTACCCCCTGTATATAGCCTCCACATTGACTCTGTACCGGTACCCCTTGTATATAGCCTCCACATTGACTCTGTACCGGTACCCCCTGTATATAGCCTCCACATGGACTCTGTACCGGTATCTCCTGTATATAGCCTCCACATTGACTCTGTACCGGTACCCCCTGTATATAGCCTCCACATTGACTCTGTACCAGTACCCCCTGTATATAGCCTCCACATTGACTCTGTACCGGTACCCCTTGTATACAGACTCCACATTGACTCTGTACCAGTACCCCCTGTATAAAGCCTCCACATTGACTCTGTACCGGTACCCCCCTGTATGTAGCCTCCACATTGACTCTGTACCGGTACCCCCTGTATATAGCCTCCACATGGACTCTGTACCGGTACCCCCAGTATATAGCCTCCACATTGACTCTGTATCGGTATCTCCTGTATATAGCCTCCACATTGACTCTGTATCGGTACCCCCTGTATATAGCCTCCACATTGACTCTATACCGGTATCTCCTGTATATAGCCTCCATATTGACTCTGTACCGGTATCCCCTGTATATAGCCTCCACATTGACTCTGTACCGTAATACCCTGTATATAGCTTCCACATTGACTCTGTACTGGTACCCCCTGTATATAGCCTCCACATTGACTCTGTACCAGTACCCCATGTATATAGCCTCCACATTGACTCTGTACCGGTACACCATGTATATAGCCTCCACATTGACTCTGTACCAGTACCCAGTGTATATAACCTCCACATTGACTCTGTTCCGGTACCCCCTCTTTATAACCTCCACATTGACTCTGTACCAGTACCCCCTGTATAAAGCCTCCACATTGACTCTGTACCGGTACACCCCTGTATGTAGCTTCCACATTGACTCTGTACTGGTACCCCCTGTGTATAGCCTCCACATTGACTCTGTACTGGTAACCCCTGTATATAGCCTCCACATTGACTCTGTACCGGTACCCCCTGTATATAGCCTCCACATTGAATCTGTACCGGTACCACCTGTATATAGCCTCCACATTGACTCTGTACCGGTACCCCCTGTATATAGCCTCCACATGGACTCTGTACTGGTACCCCTTGTATATAGCCTCCACATTGAATCTGTACCGGTACCACCTGTATATAGCCTCCACATTGACTCTGTACCGTAATACCCTGTATATAGCCTCCACATTGACTCTGTACCGGTACCCCCTATATATATCCTCCACATTGACTCTGTACCAGTACCCCTGTATATAGCCTCCACATTGACTCTGTACCAGTACCCCCTGTATATAGCCTCCACATTGACTCTGTACCAGTACCCCCCTGTATATAGCCTCCACATTGACTCTGTACCGGTACCCCCTGTATATAGCCTCCATATTGACTCTGTACCGGTACCCCCTGTATATAGCCTCCACATTGACTCTGTACTTGTACACCCTGTATATAGCCTCCACATTGACTCTGTACTGGTACACCCTGTATATAGCCTCCACATTGACTCTGTACTGGTGCCCCCTGTATATAGCCTTCACATTGACTCTGTACTGGTACTCAACCAAATGTAAATCAAAACTAGATGTTGAACTGACATCTTTGCCCAGTGGGCACACACACACACACACACACACACACACATTACAGTTTTGTGTTGAATTTTCAAATCTCTTAGTACAAAACTATATAAACTGTTAACTATTGTAACTCAGAAAGTCTTATATTCAAAACCTTTTATTTTGTTTGAAAACATCTTACCACACAACCACTGATCCAGTTTATTGTGAAATACCATGAGAACATTGATTTAATCACCAAAACCATTGATCCAGTTTACTGTGAAATACCAAGAGAACATTGATTTAATCACCAAAACACAACATAGATGTTCTAACAACCAGTTAATTCAATAGCAAAAAAGATGCAAGATACATGTTTCCTTCGAATATGACATGTACATTACACAGCTTTTACATTAGGCAATACACTTGCACTAACCATCAAACTGACCTATCAAAAATATCAAATCAAAGTTCTATCATTCTATCCCTGTCACGATCATTATAAGGAGTGGACCAAGATGCAGCGTGGTATGTTTCCATCCTTTATTTTGGAATAGAAAACTTTAAAGAACAAAAACAACAAAACGAACAAACGAAACGTGACGCTAATATAATGCTCACAGGCATACATAGTCAAGATCCCACAAAGCACAATGAGAAAATGGCTCCCTAAATTTGATCCCCAATCAGAGAAAACGATAAACAGCTGCCTCTGATTGGGAACCATACTAGGCCAACATAGAAATATAATTCACCTAGATAACCCACCCTTAAATCACACATCACTCCCCGACCTAACCAACATAGAGAATAAAAGCTCTCTATGGTCAGGGCCCCCCCCCCGTGGGTCATCACCAGAGGAACCGGACCGTGAATCGTTGAACACTCGCGGAGGCTCTGGTCCGAGAACCGTCTCAGGAAGCTCTGGACTGGGACCTGTCAACGGAAGCTCTGGACTGGGACCTGTCAACGGAAGCTCTGGACTGGGACCTGTCAACGGAAGCTCTGGACTGAGAACTGTCAACGGAAGCTCTGGACTGGGACCTGTCAACGGAAGCTCTGGACTGGGACCTGTCAACGGAAGCTCTGGACTGAGAACTGTCAACGGTAGCTCTGGACTGGGACCTGTCAACGGAAGCTCTGGACTGGGACCTGTCAACGGAAGCTCTGGACTGAGAACTGTCAACGGAAGCTCTGGACTGAGAACTGTCAACGGAAGCTCTGGACTGAGAACTGTCAACGGAAGCTCTGGACTGGGACCTGTCGCCGGAAGCTTTGGACTGTGGAGGCGCACTGGAGGCCTGATGCGTGGGACCGGTACAGGTGGTACCAGGCTGATGACACGTACCTCAGGGCGAGTGCGGGGAGGTGGCAAAGGATGTACTGGACTGTGGACGCGCATGTTGATTTTGTCCACCCACACCTGTCATGTGTGCGCCCTCTCCGTCCTCTAGGTCACCAGGCCGCTCATTATGGCGCACACCTGTCACCATCATTACGCTCACCTACGCGTCATCAGACTCACCTGGACTCAATCACTTCCCTGATTACCTTCCCTATATACAGTATGTAACTCCCTTTGGTTCCTTCCCCAGGCGTTATTGTTTCTGTTCCAGTGTTCATGTCTGTGTGCTGTTTGTGTTTCTTGTTTTGTATTTAGCTGTAGTTTCTTTAATAAAACACTCACTCCCTGAACTTGCTTCCTGACTCTCCGCACACTCGTTATAACACCAGACACGATTAGGACAAGCAGGATGAAATATGAAAACTAATCATGAACCAACTATATTAATTTGGGGACAGGTGGAAAATCATTAAACATTTATGGCAATTTAGCTAGCTAGCTTGCTGTTGCTAGCTAATTTGTCCTGGGATATAAACATTGGGTTGTTACTTTACCTAAAATGCACAAGGTCCTCTACTCCAAAAACAAATCCACAGATAAAAGGGTAAACCGAGTTCGTTTCTAGTCATTCCTCCTCCTTCAAGTTTCTTCTTCTTCTTCTTTGGACATTATATAGCGGTTGGCAACCAGGTGCATTAAGGTGCATTACCACCACCAACTGGACTGGAGTGTGAACCTCAGTTCATCTCTTAATCACCCACGTGGCTTTGTGATCCTAAAAAACTAATGAGGAGATGAGAGAGGCGGGACTTGCAGCCCATCAAGCGTCACAAATAGAACCAAGTTCTATTTTAGCGCCAGGCTACACAGACGTTCGTTAGCCCGTGCAAGCAGTGTGGGTGCAATGAGGTGTAAATGTATTTTGCAACGCTCGCGCACCCGACGCAAGCGGTGTGGTCAGCATTTAAGGGATGCATTAAATACAGTCCATATCTGATCTTGTCAATATCAGATTTAATTGAATATTTTCTGATGGTACATTACAATATATAATACTTTATGTGTTTATATGTAAAACATACATTTTTATTATGTAGTTCTCAAAATCTGTTGGAGACAAACCAGTTTAATATCTATAGGTTTACAAAGTAGTTAAGTGATTATCAATTGAGAAGAGTCAGATTAAGTCAAATGTATTTAAACAAATCATATCAAAAGTAATGTAAGCATTGATTTGTGAAAAACAATTACTTTACATCAGCATGTATTGCAATGTGAAACGGGTATTCCTAGATGAAACGCTAATTACATTTGGTGAAAATGTAAGTATATGATTTTGTGTGTTGTACTTAGACAATTGAAAATGTGCTTAGGCTTTTGAAAGAACTGCCTTTTTGATGATCTGTTCAGAGTTTTGTACTAAGCGTTGTGAATACCACATACTTGTGAATAATGCACCCACGCGATTGGAAAAAATGTTATCAACTTTCCAAACCACACATCCCAGAGAGGCCAGCCTGAGCTAATACGAAAACAGGCTATTTCTAGTGATCTAGGGCCTGCTACTAGACACTTCGTCATCACTCAATCTCAGTGATCTTCTACTAACTTCTATTTCTCCCCCTCTACCTCCTCCTCGTCCTTTGCTACCTAGAATGAACTGTGGCAAGCAACCCCTCCACTCGCAGTGCCTCACAAGTTTAAAAAAAATGTCAAATCAGATCAATTTCAACAATAGAGAGAACTGCACTTCCAAACAGAATGTGGATGTGGCGGGTGTAACAATTGGATAACAGGTGTAAGTCAGTTGTTGATTAGACTAAAACTAAGCAATAGGCCAATAACCCCACTGTAGGCGATGTGAAATAACCCCAGCTAGAAGAGTATTGTGCCATTTTGCTGCTATGACAGGCCTGAAAACAGACTCCAGCTTCGGGAACAGAGAGAGAAACAGCAGTCAACTGCTACAGACAGCCGGTGCTAATAAATGTGTAACGTGATAGAAATCGAATTAGTTCAATTCCTTCCATCTCATTGATGAAGAGCCAATCAAAATCAAAGCGAAACATTCCATGCAGATTGTGTTTTGGAATTCAAATAGGCAATGCTTCAAAATGACAAATCAGTGCATCGGAGTGGCGCATGTTGATTGATTCCATCCATGAAACTCCTAATAGATTTAGTCCTCTGTGAATTTGGCACTCGTTAACCTCGCAGCGTTTTCATATGAGAATGTATTGGAGCCATTTTATACACCACTCAAAGGCAATTCACTGGGTGATAAATCCTTTGGCTTATCTGGATCCAAGTGACAGCACAGGAAAGTACATAGGACAAAAACACACACACACCCGCAAGTGTGTGCACATACATACACATGGAGGTACACACACACACACACACACACACACACACACACACACACACACACACACACACACACACACACACACACACACACACACACACACACACGTTGCCTTCATCTGTAGGCTCCTGTGGCATCTTCAGATAGCGTTCTTCTGAATAGGTTATCATGGTGACCCGGGCGTATGGAGAGGATGCGGAGCATGGAGAGTGTGATCCAAACGGAACCGAAGAGAGACACTCCACGACCTGAGTGACTGAGTGCAAAAGAAAATGCTTCCCCTTTCCCTCCCCCCAAAATATTTAGAAAAAAAGCTGAATTCAATTCCACAGCTGAAACCCCACTACTACCCCTCGGGAGTGTTATCAGTGCCATTTAAAAGTCTTATTACTCACAAAACCAATAACATTTTGACTCCTTGGTAATGGACCAGTAGATTAGAAAATTTAGATTACATTTAACCTCCTGTAGATTCTCATTAAAACACCACAAACTAGTTAGAAACAATAGGTAATTAAGAGTTTAATGAAGCTTGTTAGTGTTAGTGCTAGTCGGCTGTATGCTTCTCTTGTGGGACCAAGCCTTACTTTGCACTTACTGTATCCTGCAGCAAAGCCAGTGCAGCGTCTCATTTGGGCAATACGACATATTTAATTAGATTAATGAATTTCTGTGGCGTCTCCCAGGGCTCAACGAGCTCCTTGCGGTGACAGAGTAACAACAGATTATATATTAGGGGAGGCCCGCGACGCTCCAGGCAGACTGGTATGGGTCGGTCCCTCGTGACGGAACTGCGATATGTGACAGGTACGATGGCTGTGTAACCTGTAGCCCGTTTATCCTCCTACGAAATTGCGGAATGCAAATAATTTCCCCCACAATTTTGTTTATGTGAGTAAACAAGAACTTGATTGTTAAGCCATTTAAGATTTAATTCTGAAGGTGGTGTTAATGATACATAAATCAACATTTGTGAGGTGACGACCGAACGGTAAACTCAGTCCTGCCAGTTCCTTTTTTCAGACGATTGTGTCGAACTGAACTGCACTCTCACAGTACGGTTCAGGACGATGTGCCAGTGTGAAAAGGGTACTGAAAAGCCCCTTTGGCTCTGACCTGAACCAAAGGTCCATAGATAACTGCTGGAGTTACTACCCAAGCTAATAACATGTTGGATATAAAGGGTCTCTATGATCTGAGAGGACTTGCAGCAGATTGAATCACTTTTTCTTGCCATTCCTTTTTATCACTCTACCCAGACAGATAGGATCAGGATCAGAGTTCAAGAAGGACAGTACATTGGTGGTGTCAGCGGGGTTCTGCTCATAGCAACAGGTCACTGTTCTGTAGTGAAACACTGCCCTCTATAGGTCTTCATACCAACCTGTACTATATACCATATATTCTTTTTACATTTTTAATTGAACCTTTATTTAACTATGCAGGTCAGTTAAGAAAAAATATTATTTACAATGACGGCCTAGAAACAGTGGGTTAACTGCCTTCTTCAGGGGCAGAATGACAGATTTTTACCTTGTCAGCTCAGGGACCAAGGCTCTCAACCCCGTTCCTGGAGAGCTACCGTCCTGTAGGTTTACTACACTCCAACCCTAATCTAGCACACCTGAGTCTAAGAATTAGCTGGTTGATAAGCTGAACCAGGTTAGTTCGAAAAACCTACAGGAGGGTAGCTCTCCAGGAACAGGGTTGGAGAGCCCCGTCATACACAGACACCATTACCCCTCTGTGGAGTTTTAATACCATTTAAACTGCAGTGGGTCTGACTACTGAACCATCTTGACGATAGAAGCAAACTGTACACTGTCATCCAATCATCTGGGGCTACTATAAACCAACACAACTGTGAATCATCTCTGTATAAAGCATGGAGACTGAAATGCAATATTATGCATTTAAACCCTCAGACACCTCCAAAGTCTAAACTGCACAGAGGACAAGTATTAAGAGAATGTGTTTTCTCTAGACCTGAGCTCTGAATGACACAGACACAGCCCTGTACCACCCGGGGAATTCCGCAATATCAGCAGCACACACACACACATACACTCACGCTCACACTCTCTCACACACACAGACCTCCAGCCTAACTGTGTTTGTAAACAGCTGAATAATTGAGCCACATTCAACACATTCAAATCCACTGCCATTCCAGGCCGAGAAAAGAGGAGGAGAGGAGGAGAGAAAGAGAGAGCGAGACAGATGGCCTAGCGTAGATAGTGCTAGAGACTGGGAACTGGGAGCATACTCTGAAGGACGGGCCCCGGCATTGTTCTGGCTGTGAGGGCCACTCTGTCAGGACACGAACCATTGGTCCCCAAAGAGCCCAGGTCTTATGGTGTCAGTGTCCCCATCCCCGACCCATTGTCATTCCCTCATTTTTTAATTTCTAAAACGCAATCGAGTGTGACACAAACTGTTTACCTAGCGTGTCTGCCACCACAACCAGGAAGGAAAAAAACAGAAACACCCGCCAGGATCTCGGCACAAAAATAATCCCCCACAAAGCCAGAGAGTTTAAAGAGGCTTTGCCAATATCCCTCTGCTCTTCAGGAAAAAAAGAGAGAAAAAACACGAGAAAAAAGCTGTTAAATTTGCCCCTCAGTCTCGTTTGGGATTGCTAATGATTGTTGTTAGAGCCCAACAATTGGGGTATTAGGGCATAAGCAGCAGAAGATAACATCATGGGGAAGGGAAGGATGGATGGAGGGAAGAAGAGAAGGGGAGTGCAGCGTGGGGAGAGAGATTATGGGCCAACAGAAGGGAAGCCATGATAGGGCCTGGTCCATAGTGGTGTCTCTATCTGTGCTCTGCGCTGGGGCCTGAACTCTTAGTCTCTCGCTTTCTTTCTTTCTCTCTCTCCTTCCCTCTTTCTCTCGCTCTCCCACTTTTTTCTGCCCTCTTTCTCTTTCTCCCAGAGGAGAAGTTAACATTAGAGTCACTAACCTCAAAGTATATCAGTGGTTGAAACATCCCCATAGACCAAGTGACATAGAGAAACATCTAGATCTGCTGATAAATAGAGCCACGTGTGAAAGGCTCATAGAGTGGCAAAATGCTCTTAAGGTTTACCATGACCGTCTGTAAATAAAAACCTACGGGCTTACTCAAAACATTACATACACTATGTTGTATGGAGACCCTCTATGGTACTCCATATAGCTCATACAATATGTACAAGCGCCACATTTAGTCATGAGCACAAATGGCAAAAGCGAAACCAGACACATAGTAATCTGAAATACAACCAAAACAAACAGCAAATATGCGTCCAACACATTTGTGCAGTCATTGTGTGCTATGATGTAGTCATTGTGTGCTATGATGTAGTCATTGTGTGCTATGATGTAGTCATTGTGTGCTATGATGTAGTCATTGCGTGCTATGAATATGGGACCAAATACTTTAATACACATACGAGAATTTCTCCCAATACTTTTGGTCCCCTAAAAGTGGGGGACTATGTACAAAAAGTGCTGTAATTTCTAAACGGTTTACCTAATAAAATAACCTAAAATTCAAGCTGACTGTCGGAACTTTAAATTCATAGTAATTGTTTGATTTCAAATCCAAACTTTTGGAGAACAGAAACAAAAGAAGAAAACATTTGTCACTGTCCCAATAATTACAGAGGGCACTGTTTATAAACACACACACATACAGTACCAGTCAGAAGTTTGGACACACCTACTCATTGAATTTTTTTTTTTTACATTGTAGAATAATATTAGAATACATCAAAACTTTGAAATAACACATATGGAATCATGTAGTAACCACAAAAAAGTGTTAAACAAATCAAAATATATTTTATATTTGAGATTCTTCAAAATAGCCACCCTTTGCCTTGATGACAGCTTTCCTTCTTAATGTGTTTGAGCCGATCAGTTGCATTGTGACAAGGTAGGGGTGGTATACAGAAGATAGTCCTATTTGGTAAAAGACCAAGTCCATATTATGGCAAGAATAGCTCAAATAAGCAAAGATGAATGACATTCCATTCTTACTTTAAGACACAGTTTCTTCAAGTGCAGTCACAAAAACCATCCAGCGCTATGATGAAACTGGCTCTCATGAAGACCGCCACATGAAATGAAGACCCAGAGTTACCTCTGCTACAGAGGATAAGTGCATTAGAGTTACCAGCCTCAGAAATTGCAGCCCAAATACATGCTTCACAGAGATCAATTAACAGACACATCAACTGTTCAGAGGACTCTGGGTTCGCGCCCAGGCTCTGTCGTAACTGGCCGCGACCGGGAGGTCCGTGGGGCGACGCACAATTGGCCTAGCGTCGTCCGGGTTAGGGAGGGCTTGGCTGGTAGGGATGTCCTTGTCTCATCGCGTACCAGCGACTCCTGTGGCAGGCCGGGCGCAGTGCGCGCTAACCAAGGTTGCCAGGTGCATGGTGTTTCCTCCGACACATTGGTGCGGCTGGCTTCCAGGTTGGATGTGCTCTGTGTTAAGAAGCAGTGCGGCTTGGTTGGGTTGTGTATCGGAGGACGCTTGACTTTCAACCTTCGTCTCTCCCGAGCCCGTACGGGAGTTGTAGCGATGAGACAAGATAGTAGCTACTAAAACAGTTGGATACCACGAAATTGGGGAGAAAAAGGGGTAAAATATATATATTTTTTTTAAATAAAAAAATAAAAACTGTTCAGAGGAAACTATGTGAATCACGCCTTCGTAGTCGAATTGCTGCAAAGTAATGACTATTAAAGGACACCAATAACAAGAAGAGACTTGCTTGGGCCAAGAAACATGAGCAATGGTCAGTAGACCCGTGGAAATCTGTCCTTTGGTCTGATGAGTCCAAATTTGAGATTTTTGGTTCCAACCGCAATTTCTTTGTGAGATTCAAAATAGGTGAATGGATGATCTCTGCATGTGTGATTGCCACCGTGAAGTATGGCGGAGGAGGTGTGATGATTTGGTGGTGGTTTGCTGTTGACACTGTCTGTGATTTATTTGGAATTCAACAGGTCAATGACCCAACACACCTCCAGACTGTGTAAGGGCTATTTGACCAAGAAGGAGAGTGATGGAGTGCTGCATCAGATGACCTGGCCTCTACAATCACCCGACCTCAACCAAATTGAGATGGTTTGGGATGAGTTGGACTGAAGAGTGAAGGGAAAGCAGCCAACAACTGCTCAGCGTATGCGGTAACTCCTTCAAGACTGTTGGAAAAGCCTTCCAGGAGAAGCTGGTTGATGGAATGCCAAAAGTGTGCAAAGCTGTCATCAAGGCAAAGGGTGGCTATTTGAAGAATCTCAAATATAAAATATATATTTATTTTTGTAACACTTTTTTGGTTACTACATGGTTCCATATGTGTTATTTCATATTTGTGATGTCTTCACTATTATTCTACAATGTAGAAAATAGTAAAAATAAAGAAAGACCCTTGAAAGATTAGGTATGTCTAAACTTATGACTGCTACTGTACATGCACGCACGCACACACACACATGCACGCACACACACCTATCACACACACACCTATCCCATGAACGAGTGGGGCGGTCAAAGTCATCTGGAAGCCTCCACATGCCAATAAATAAAGCTGTAATTAGTAAAGAAAACAGCGCCACCTGTTGGTGTCAAGTCCCCATGAACCCAGGCATTGTGGGGAACACCTGAGCCTGTGGGGGATGCGGCGAGCGGCTGGTTGTGGGTGTACTTTGTTGTTTGTGGAGGTACTGTGGCGTGTCCCGGGGTCCATTGGCGCCCACTGGGAACCCCCTGGCAGAGAAGGGGTGATTCTGGAGGATGACCAGCTGGCCCGGAGGCCACAGTGGCCCTTGTCCCCCAGGGCCCCAGACAAACAGTGGAAGGCAGATGGACTGGTCACTGCCACTGCCAGAGAGCCAAGGGAAGGGCCAGCCAAAACCATCAAAACACAAACATTCACACTCACAGTGGAACAGATCAATATGCTTAAATATTTTGATATATAGAGAATTTATCCATGGTTAATGAAATGTACAGACAGAACTTTAACTTAAAAATCATCATAAAATCTCGTAATATGTTTATCATATATTAGGACTTGAATTCACCCACTTTAAGATTCAAGCACAAATTGTGCAACTCACTCCTACAACAACTTTTTGAAACATACAAATTTTTTCTCTGAAATACTAACATACAACTAACTTCTCCACTTGTGTGGATAAGACAGTAGTTTTGGAATTGTTAGTTAGATTACTTGTTGGTTATTACTGCATTGTCGAAACTAGAAGCACAAGCATTTTGCTACACTCACATTAACATCTGCTAACCATGTGTATGTGACAAATAAAATTTGATTTGATTTGATTTTCATACCTCTTATATGTCATGTGTATGGGCCTACTCTTAAATATACGGAGCTAACAATCTTGGATTCATTCTGTAGTTGTGAATGCACTGTCATGGCATACCTAACTATATATATACATATATATATATTTGTTTGTTGTTGTTGTAAATATGATAGTTGGAGTTAATCTGTTAAAGTTTGTTAGTGTAACTCGATGAGAGTGTAGAGTGTGTGGGTTGGTTCGAGAGAGCGTACAGTACTGTACTGTATGGTGGCTGTAGTGGTGGTGTCTGAGGTTGAGGATGCCACCAGCTCCCCTCAGTCAGTCCAGAGCCACAGATGCTCCCGTGTTTGTGTGTTGACTCTGTGTAATTTGTTTGCTCTAATTTGTTTTGGTGTGCCAAGGGAGTTCCCTTTTTAATTTTCCTCTCTGTGTTTATCCCTCTTTGTGGAGCACTGATCTGTTAAGCGCGAGAGAGAGAGGGAGAGGGCCAAGGAGAGAGAGAGGGAGAAAATTAAAGAGAGGAGGGGGCACTGAGAAAGAAAGAGAGGCAGTGAGAGAGGTGGAGTGTTTCAGAAAAGGAAAATTAAAAAAAGGAGCTGTGCATATTTTTTTAAGCTCTGTGTGCTCCTTCGGGCCCAAAGGCCTCGCTCGCAGCCTACACCTGCTCCATCCCTGGGGATCCTGGTTCCTGATCCGTGGCCCTCTCTCCCCCAGCCCAGCACCACCACACAGCCCCCTCTCTGAGCCCCAGCTTTCTCTCCTCCACCTCTCGCCTCCTTGCCTCCAGCACCTGGCAGAGCCTTAATCAGCCCGCCTCCGCGCCTGGATGCCTGCCACTCGTTAGCCTGATTGAATACACTGTGGCTCACATGCTAAACACACACACAATAAATACAGAGTAATAATATAGGGTACTAATATGTAGAATGCTAATATATGTACACAAGCAAATAATGTTAGAGGTGAAAATAATTGTGAAATTAATTATTATAAATACTGAATGCGCAAATTTAGTATATTTACGGTAAAAATACCAACGTTCAGACATACAGTAACACAACTCATACAAAGATCATTTTTTTAAATTGTCACAGCTATTGTTTAATTGAATCATTGAGAGTAATCATTGTCATCATAATAGGACATCCATGGCAGTATGTTACAGTGAGTTTATCACACTTACGTACATTTCCCCGCAATGTAATGTTTCCACTAGCAGGAAATATATTGTTCTAATATAGATTGACAAAGAAGTCGCACTGCCATGAGTTATTCATATGTAGAATGGTAAAAACACATCCCAATAATATAACGCAGGTTGATGTTTTTTTGGGATCAGTCAGGTTCTGGAGGCAGCTCTGCCCCATATGATAGCGTCGCCTCTGCTGTTCTCTCATCGCGGGTCTGGTCTACCTATGCTTCTAAAAAAATCATATTTTCAACAATAGGATAACGCAATTCAATCAAACTCCCTCAAAAATATTTTCTCAATTACAGACACAAAAAAGTCTAATTAAAAGACACTTGAGAAAAGGTTTAGACAGATCCATGTCTTGGTCCACATTGTTTTGCAATTTTATGTTTCAAACATCGGGAGGGAGGGTGAGCATGATCCTAGCAGATTGACATTTTACTGTTTTATTTGGTCTTTTGCCCATGTGCCTTTGCAAACAACTAGTTACTTTGACATTGCTACTTTGCGAATAAATATGATCTTCTCTCAGGCTCATCCTGATGACACACCTAATCAATATTCCAACTTAAATGCCTAGCTACTACACAGACATCCAGTGACCTGTGTCATTGATATACTGCACATGTCTCATTCCATTCATTTGACCTTACCATCTTCTCATGACAATCACCAGCGTCCTAGGTGCGTTAGATTTGCCCATTTTAAACATGACAACAAAAATATTGCAAAAAATATATCTCTCCTTGGTAGCAATAAAGATACAAACGATAAAACATTGCAAACTTAAGTTCATCACAAATAAAATAAAAAAGTGCTGGCACTGTTTTCAAATAAGTGTGAATTCACTGAGTAAAGAAAGCAAAATCAAACCTGTATTCACGATTCATATTCAACCCCTCTCTTCATAATTTCTGTGCACTACGGCTTATACCATACCTGGTAATGTAGTCATATTACAGCCCACTATCATCTTTCCGGTCTCTTTCTCTCACACACACACGGACACACACACACATAAAAGGATAACACTACTTGCTACAAATGGGCCTTTCCATTCTGTTTCAGTAACTTTCTGTATTAGTTTGGTGTTAATACTGAAGTGAAAACAAATGCAGCTGTTTTTTATCTCAATATCAAATCATTTCTGGGTAACATTTAAGTACCTCACTGTGATTGTTTTCAATTCAAATGGCCAACAAGAAACAAAATCAGCTTCTTAGCAAAGAGAAAATTCTCAAGCAAGAATTTAGCTAGGACTGTCTGGGAGTGGTCTGGGTGGGAGAGGAAAACTGAAAACTAGCTGTTATTGGCAGACAGGTTTGGAACTCCATTTCCTAATGGTCTATTCTTATTGGTCTGACTCCATCCCACCAAGGGTATTATCATCATTTTCACAATATCATTCCAACCTCAGTGTGGAAATATATAAAGTTGAAGACGGAAGTTTACATACACCTTAGCCAAATACATATAAACTCAGTTTTTCACAATTCCTGACATTTAATCCTAGTAAAAATTCCCTGTCTTAGGTCAGTTAGGATCACCACTTTATTTTAAGAATGTGAAATGTCAGAATTATTGTAGGACAATTATTTATTTCAGATTTTATTTCTTTCATCACATTCCCAGTGGGTCAGAAGTTTCCATTCACTCAATTAGTATTTGGTAGCATTGCCTTTAAATTGTTTAACTTGGGTCAAACGTTTCGGGTAGCCTTCCACAAGCTTCCCACAATAAGTTGGGTGAATTTTGGCCCATTCCTCCTGACAGAGCTGGTGTAACTGAGTCAGGTTTGTAGGCCTCCTTGCTCGCGCATGCTTTTTCAGTTCTGCCCACAAATTTTCTATGGGATTGAGGTCAAGGCTTTGTAATGGCCACTCCAATACCTTGACTTTGTTGTCCTTAAGCCATTTTGCCACAACTTTGGAAGTATGTTTAAGGTCATTGACCATTTGGAAAACCCATTTCCGACCAAGCTTTAACTTCCTGACTGATGTCTGATTGCTGACTGATTGCACTTTTCGCACCAAAGTACATTCATCTCTAGGAAAGAGAAAGAGTCTCCTCCCTGAGCGGTATGACGGCTGCGTGGTCCCATGGTGTTTATACTTGCGTCCTATTGTTTGAACAGATGAACGTGGTGCCTTCAGGCATCTGGAAATTGCTCCCAAGGATGAACCAGACTTGTGGAGGTGTAAAAAAAAATGTCTGAGGTCTTGGAAGATTTCTTTTGATTTTCTCCTGATGTCAAGCAAAGAGGCACTGAGTATGAAGGTAGGCCTTCAAATACATCCACAGGTACACCTCCAATTGACTCAAATAATGTCAATTAGCCTCTAAAGCCATAACATAATTTTCTGGAATTTTCCAAGCTGTTTTAAGGCACAGTCAACTTAGTGTATGTGAACTTCTGACCCACTGGCATTGTGATACAGTGAATTATAAGTGAAATAATCTGTCTGTAAACAATTGTTGGAAAAATGACTTGTGTCATGCACAAAGTAGATGTCCAAACCGACTTGCCAAAACTATAGTTTGTTATCAAGAAATTTGTGGAGTGGTTGAAAAATGAATTGTAATGACTCCTACCCAAGTGTATATAAATTTCCGACTTCAACTGTATAAAACACAGGAATATCACGCTTTGACTGCACTGGGCCTTTAACATTCCAAGTGGCAGAAGCTGCAGGATTCGAGAACATAGAGCTAAATAGACAGCAGGATGAATGTATAGATAGAGCACCCTCTAGTGGTGAGATACAAGAGTCGGCTCTACAACCAGCCTGTACTGGTAAGTGTACTCGGACAAGAGTGTTCCATCTCCAGTTCCTTTTGCGCATCCCAATCTCCTTTACTAGAGTGAAGTTAGACACAGAGTTGATGGAAAGGCCAATGATTGTGGCTGATGCTCAGCAGGACTACTAGTAGAATAGCCCACCGTTAGTAAGACACAGACTAGAGCAGCCGCCACAGTAAGCAGACTCTTTATATATTTTTATATATATATATATATATATATCACTTTACAATATGTGTCCAAGTCTGAGCAAATGACTGACCCCTGTTCTCTAAAATCCAGTGATTTCATGTTTCTGCTCCCATCACCATCATCATGGTCTCTCTTTCACCAGTTACATTTCTAAGAAACAGCCGTGTTGTCTGTATTCCATGGACAGACACACCTGTTTCCACCAACAATCTCTCTCAAAATGTTTCACACTCGCCTGTACCCTGGGACAACTGACACAAATAAGGCAACGTCTGTGATTGTGACATGTTGGCAATGTCACCATCACTAGCAGTGAGGAAATCATAATGTAACATGGGGTTTGATTTATACGCTCTGCATACAAATACCCAGAGTACACTGATATTACATTGTTAGGATATAGTTTTCAGTCATCATGGAATATAACTGTGCCTCCATGTGTGAGCACAGATCTCTGAAAGAGAGGGAGAGGCAGCAGCAGAAGCAAGAACTGTGCCTCTGTGTTCCGCAGCTCTATGATGCCAATCCAGATAGCAGCGCCCTGATTAGTTTCACTTTCCGGCCGTCTGACCGCCCCAGACAAAACCACCCCACCTCACTGGATGAGGGTGGGTCAAGGGTTGGGAGGTTTGGGACTGGGGTTGGAAGGGGCAGAATTAGGGGGGTCAGGACTAAGAGGGTCACACTTGAGCTGCGGCTCGTTCTCAGAGCCCGTGCCCACGTCTGAGTCGAACAGCGAGTGGTCTGTATCAGGGGAGTGAGTGTGTGAGTGTGTGTGTTTGTCAGAGGCTTCACTCTCCTCCATGGTGTCTGTCTGGGAGAACAGGCCAAAGTCCATCAGGCATGTAGGAGAGCCCTCGCTGCTGTCAGTGTCTGCTCCGTCATAGCACAGGTCCTCTATGTCCACAAACCACTCAGGCCAGAACTTTCTGCGCATGCGCTCACAGAACATGGCCAAGTTGACGAGCTCGCCTAAAACATAGTGGACAGGGAATAGAGGAAGTACAGGTTCCAACATCGGTACTCAAGGAAAATGTACATCAGTGTCAGTGTATCCTTTGATTTCCTATTCAAACTTTGATTGTCAGATTTTGTACAGTTCGAAAATGAAAATAGACTGGTCTTTGATCTCTGATCAAACATTCTCTAAAGACTGAAACCATGACGAGCAAATGTGCAACAACACTGCACATTACAGTCTTTCACTGCCATCTAGTGGAAGAAGTAGGCAAGTACACTTGGATGAAAAAGGAGGTTTTTGCATCCTATTCTACACCTGCCTTTAAATCTATAGAACAATACATTAGGTACAGAATGTGTTATACAATCTCGATAACAACATAACAGTAACACAATCACAAGGCACACTTTCAAAATCAATCAACTATGATGCTTTGGTATTGTGAGTATGAGTAAAACATTTCACAGAGGCTGAGAGATTGAACTGACCTTTGATGAGCTGTTCAGGTTGTGTGCCAGGTAGTGTCCACATGGCCTGGGCCAGGTGACCAAACACAGCAGCGTCTACTGTCGACATTTTAGGTCCCATGAAGTACTTCTTATCTCCTGCAGGACAGATGAACAGCTGGGGTCAGTAACATATATCAAACCAGCCATCAGCCAACTATAAGAGAACACGATAAGAAAAGCCTGCTGAGTGCCTCAGACTCTTCACGGAGCAGCCTGTAAATTACAAACAAAACAGCGAAAACAATTGTGTATGGGAAGTGGGATTGCACATTTTGCACATTACATCTTCTGTCGTCGTGGGAATGACGCAGCGTTTAAAACATTTGTAAACAACTGGTTGCAGATCAGAGCCAACCTGGATACTACGGAGATCCTGAGTGAAATCAACGAGTATCAACAGCATTGTGCAATGGAGGAACAACATACTCCATCGTGGAAAGATCCGGCTAACTCACAAAATATTTTAACCCGGCAAAAAAAGAAAGACAGATAAATCTACAGACACGGAGGATTTACTTACTATTTATGTAGAGGATAATGCTCTTGCTGGAATCCATGCAACACTTGAAAAACTGTGTGAGGAGAGCAGGGCTGTGTGGGAGTTTGGAGTTTAGCCAGAGTGAAATTCTCACACTTCAAGGAGAGAACAAGGCACTCTCAGCCAAAGTAACTATCGATTCCAACATGGATTGTCTACTCAGGGAAAACAAGGTGGTGAGGGAGTCGCAACTAGACATACAAAGCCGCAGCATGAGTGAAAATCTAATATTTTCTGGGATTCCTGAGGACCCATCCAATAATCCAGAGGGGGCGATCAGAGTTCATGCAATCCGCCTTGAAACTTCCTCTCTAGAGACTGTAAACAAGGTGTCTTTCCACCGAGTGCACAGACTCGGAGCAACAAGACCAAGAGTCCCCCGACCTATCATCGAAAAGTTTGAACACCCCCAACAAAAGGAGCTGATCAAAAGCAGGGAAAGGGAGCTTAAATGGACCAAATTCGGTCTCAATGACCAATTTCCCAGGGAGATAAACGAACGTCCAAAGAGGCTGTATACTGTACAGAGCAGAGGCGGAAGAGGGGTAAGCGTACCTTCTCATTGGGGACACACACTTTATAGATGGGACAGCTCTTCCGAGACAGCTCCATAACACCGTGGCTGTACTAAATTCTACGGGGATGTCAGGTTACGAAGAGAAAAAAAGTATGGGAACTGTAAAAATATCTGAGAACTATGAAGTTGATATGAACACACACACACTTGATCTCTCTCTCTCTCTACCTCTCACTATTGTCGAGAACTTTTCTATAATTTAATATGTTTTTGTTTATCTATCTTTTCTATGTCTTTGTCTACATGTTTATCTGTGTTTACAACAAGCAAGGGGAAGGTATCAGAACAGGGACATTGGGAAATAATAACAACATATTGTATGGGATACATTTGTACAGTAGTGAAGCCGTCTCTATAGTAATGCAAGGTCTCTTTCATGATCATGTGATATGTCAAGTGTTATGGAAATGCTGGGATGTTTTTCTATGAAAATTCTGTTAGAGGTAATTACGATGAAACTATGATGGTGATACGATATGGATTACAGTTATCATCTGGAATATTAAGGCTATACTCATTTCATGTTACACACAGACACTCAACCATGCAAATTGGCTGGGTTATTATTTATTTAGACATCACACTTGATAGTTGTACTCTTATCCAGACATCCTACACACTCTCACTAAATCACATCCAATATCATACACATCAACCTACTCAGATTTACTACACACAATATTTGTACAACATTTTCTAACATCTGTGGCATTGGCTCACAGGCAAACAGGCAAGGGAATAAAACAATTATTGCTAGAAACTGTTTCTTGAATCCTAAATATCAGACATTTGAAATCTCAAATTTTGACCATCATAATACCTCTTCCCGCAGTAACTTTACAGGCACGAATTATGGTCAATTTAGACTGAGAATAGAATCTAGTTATGGTAAGGGGTGAAATAAGTATAGTCAGTTATAATTCTAATGGTTTAGCAAATTATTTAAAAAAAGATCTGTCTTTTTGTGGCTAAAGGAAAATAAATATAACATCTGCTGTTTACAGGAAACTCACTCTACATCCAAGTTTTATAGTAACCTCAGGATTGGTTTTGCCCCCGCGGGACGGTTGAGCTAACGTAGGCTAATGTGATTAGCATGAGTTTGTAAGTAACAAGAACATTTCCCAGGACATAGACATATCTGATATGGGCAGAAAGCTTAAATTCTTGTTAATCTAACTGCACTGTCCAATTTACAGTAGCTATTACAGTGAAATAATACCATGCTATTGTTTGAGGAGAGTGCACAGTTATGAACTTAAATGTATTGATAAACCAATTAGGCACATTTGAGCAGTCTTGATACAACATTTTGAACAGAAATGCAATGGTTCATTGAGTCAGTCTAACTTTGCACATACACTGGTGCCATCTCATGGCCAAAATCTAAATTGCGCCTAGAGTCATATATTGGCCTTTCTCTTAAAAAGAAAAACATGTTTTTTCCCCAATGTATTATCTTTTACCAGAACTAATGTGTCATATTCTCCTACATGAATTTCACATTTCCACAAACTTACTTGTTTCCTTTCAAATGGTATCAAGAATATGCATATCCTTGCTTCAGGTGCTAAGCTACAGGCAGTTAGATGTGGGTATGTCATTTTAGGCAACATTTTAAAAAAGGGTCCGATCTTTGCAATGTCTCATTGAAGATCTAGATAACTTTTCTGGACTCTCTGGACTAAAACCTAATTATGAGTGTACTATATTACGTATTGGATCTTTAAAAAATATATATAGATTTTTTTTTACATCACTCTGCAGTTTACCTATAAAATGGGCTGACGGTGAAGTAGACATACTTGGTATTCATTTCACAAAATATATAAAATGAGCTCTCTATAATGAATTTCAATTGAAATCTTGTAAAAATAGACCAGATCCTGCAACTATTCATGAGAAAATTGCCCTGATTAACTCTTTAGTCTTATCTCAGTTTACTCACTTACTTATGGCGCTGCCAACTCCAGATGATTCGTTTTTCAAATCATTTGAGCAAGAAATATTAACCAGACAAGATAAAGCGTGCCTCTCTCTATAATTAATATGAATTGGGTGGGTTGAGATTATGAAATATAAAAGCACTAAACCTCTCTATAAAAACTTCACTTATTCAAAAGTTTTACTTGAATCCTAAATAGTTCTCAAGTAGATTACGAAGAAAAGCTCATCCATTGTTTAAAAATGGCCTTGTTTTTTGCATTGTTGTTTTCCTTTGTCTCTCTTTTGTTAATTTTGTTGGTTGTTGGTGCATGGGGGGGACTTATATTCAAAGCATTATAAAGTAAATTCAGATTGCACATATTACACTACAGTTTACCACCTTGCAAAGAGTTTATGCTAAAGTCAATAGACATTCTCTGCTCTTTTCCCGACTAAAATACATTTGAAACACATAATGTAGTTGGAAGCACAGTGCATATACAGTGTCTCACCACTAGAGAGTGGAAGAGGGTAAAATTGAGCTCTGCATAAAGGACATACCCCACAACAAAGTCAATCTTACAGTGAACTTCAACTGACCCCATGTTATAATTGATACTGGATAATTAGAAAGCCTTCCTTTCCCATTGTTCCTCATATCTCCATCAGTAGCCAATTCCTCAACACTGACAATACTGTGAGAGCGTTGAAAAATTGGCTACATCATCAGTTGTTCTTCAATTGCCCCTAGTCTCTCCCTGAATCCCAAATCAACCCCTAGTCCCTACCACCTGGGTTTTTGTGTAGATCTGAGAGGATTGGATCGCTGTAAGCAATATGGTTGTTGCTCCATTTTGCACTCTGATGGGCCAGGTAGCATTTTCGCTAGATTGCTTACACCTGTCCGATCCTCTCATATCTACACAAGTGCCTAGGCCTAAGGGTAGTGCCTATAGGGATTAACCCTCTGTCTACTCCTACCCTCCCATCCCCCTGTACCCCTGTATACATACCGAGCAGTTCAGCCAGCGTGCGCATGTCCTTCTCCATCAGCTTGTAGACCTCCTCCTTGGAGAAGCGTCCGATGCCATGGCCGTACATCTCCCTTTGCACCATGCTGCTGTTCAGGTGGCTGAGGATCCACTTTAGCATGTCACCGAGAGGACCAGTGACTGACAGCATCTTCTGGGTCTCCTCCAGGTTGTCTACCCACTGGCAATAGGCTATTGTCCTGTTTAGAAACACAAATATACACAAGCATAATACAGGTTATTATCCCAGGGGTAGTATAGTACAATCATATGGAAACGCATACACTGTGTGTACAAAACATTAGGATCACCTGCTCTTTCCATGACAGACTGAGCAGGTGAATCCAGGCTGCCTGATATACACTGTGTTGTAGGCCTCTAGCAGCCCAGTAGACAGTAAAACAGGGTGGCAGGGAGAAAGGCAGCTGAGAGAAAGTACGGAATAATGGTCTCAATAACTGCTTTAATATGTAGATAGATTGTAGGTTCCATCAACATAATTGTCAACGTAATTGCATCATTTCCAATCCATATATACAGTGCCTTGCGAAAGTATTCGGCCCCCTTGAACTTTGCGACCTTTTGCCACATTTCAGGCTTCAAACATAAAGATATAAAACTGTATTTTTTTGTGAAGAATCAACAACAAGTGGGACACAATAATGAAGTGGAACGACATTTATTGGATATTTCAAACTTTTTTAACAAATCAAAAACGGAAAAATTGGGCGTGCAAAATTATTCAGCCCCCTTAAGTTAATACTTTGTAGCGCCACCTTTTGCTGCGATTACAGCAGTAAGTCACTTGGGGTATGTCTCTATCAGTTTTGCACATCGAGAGACTGACATTTTTTCCCATTCCTCCTTGCAAAACAGCTCGAGCTCAGTGAGGTTGGATGGAGAGCATTTGTGAACAGCAGTTTTCAGTTCTTTCCACAGATTCTCGATTGGATTCAGGTCTGGACTTTGACTTGGCCATTCTAACACCTGGATATGTTTATTTTTGAACCATTTACATTGTAGATTTTGCTTTATGTTTTGGATCATTGTCTTGTTGGAAGACAAATCTCCGTCCCAGTCTCAGGTCTTTTGCAGACTCCATCAGGTTTTCTTCCAGAATGGTCCTGTATTTGGCTCCATCCATCTTCCCATCAATTTTAACCATCTTCCCTGTCCCTGCTGAAGAAAAGCAGGCCCAAACCATGATGCTGCCACCACCATGTTTGACAGTGGGTATGGTGTGTTCAGGGTGATGAGCTGTGTTGCTTTAACGCCAAACATAACGTTTTGCATTGTTGCCAAAAAGTTCAATTTTGATTTCATCTGACCAGAGCACCTTCTTCCACATGTTTGGTGTGTCTCCCAGGTGGCTTGTGGCAAACTTTAAACAACACTTTTTATGGATATCTTTAAGAAATGGCTTTCTTCTTGCCACTCTTCCATAAAGGCCAGATTTGTGCAATATACGACTGATTGTTGTCCTATGGACAGAGTCTCCCACCTCAGCTGTAGATCTCTGCAGTTCATCCAGAGTGATCATGGGCCTCTTGGCTGCATCTCTGATCAGTCTTCTCCTTGTATGAGCTGAAAGTTTAGAGGGACGGCCAGGTCTTGGTAGATTTGCAGTGGTCTGATACTCCTTCCATTTCAATATTATCGCTTGCACAGTGCCCCTTGGGATGTTTAAAGCTTGGGAAATCTTTTTGTATCCAAATCCGGCTTTAAACTTCTTCACAACAGTATCTCGGACCTGCCTGGTGTGTTCCTTGTTCTTCATGATGCTCTCTGCGCTTTTAACGGACCTCTGAGACTATCACAGTGCAGGTGCATTTATACGGAGACTTGATTACACACAGGTGGATTGTATTTATCATCATTAGTCATTTAGGTCAACATTGGATCATTCAGAGATCCTCACTGAACTTCTGGAGAGAGTTTGCTGCACTGAAAGTAAAGGGGCTGAATAATTTTGCACACCCAATTTTTCCGTTTTTGATTTGTTAAGTTTGAAATATCCCAAAAAATGTCGTTCCACTTCATGATTGTGTCCCACTTGTTGTTGATTCTTCACAAAAAAATACAGTTTTATATCTTTATGTTTGAAGCCTGAAATGTGGCAAAAGGTCGCAAAGTTCAAGGGGGCTGAATACTTTCGCAAGGCACTGTATATATACATACACATACATACAGTCGTGGCCAAAAGTTTTGAGAATGACACAAATATTAATTTTCACAGTCTGCTGCCTCAGTGTCTTTAGATATTTTTGTCAGATGTTACTATGGAATACTGAGGTATAATTACAAGCCTTTCATAAGTATCAAAGGCTTTTATTGACAATTACATGAAGTTGATGCAAAGAGTCCATATTTGCAGAGTTGACCCTTCTTTCTCAAGACCTCTGCAATCCGCCCTGGCATGCTGTCAATTAACTTCTGGGCCACATCCTGACTGATGGCAGTCCATTCTTGCATAATCAATGCTTGGAGTTTTGTCAGAATTTGTGGGTTTGTGTTTGTCCACCCGGCTCTTGAGGATTGACCACAAGTTCTCAATGGGATTAAGGTCTGGGGAGTTTCCTGGCCATGGACCCAAATATCAATGTTTTGTTCCCCGAGCCACTTAGTTATCACTTTCGCCTTATGGCAAGGTGCTCCATCATGCTGAAAAAGGCATTGTTCGTCACCAAACTGTTCCTGGATGGTTGGGAGAAGATGCTCTGGGATGATGTGTTGGTACCATTCTTCATTCATGGCTGTGTTCTTAGGCAAAATTGTGAGTGAGCCCACTCCCTTGGCTGAGAAGCAACCCCAACACAGGACTGATGGTAGCACTCACCATGTCTTCTCCGGACAAGCTTTTTTCCGGATGCCCCAAACAATCGGAAAGGGGATTCATCAGAGAAAATGACTTTACCCCAGTCCTCAGCAGTCCAATCCCTGTAACTTTTGCAGAATATTAGTCTGTCCCTGATGGTTATCCTGGAGAGAAGTGGCTTCTTTGCTGCCCTTTTTAACACCAGGCCATCCTCCAAAAGTCTTTGCCTCAGATGCACTCACACCTGCCTGCTGCCATTCCTGAGCAAGCTCTGTACTGGTGGTGCCCCAAACCCACAGTTGAATCAACTTTAGGAGACGGTCCTGGCGCTTGCTGGACTTTCTTGGGTGCCCTGAAGCTTTCTTCACAACAATTGAACCGCTCTCCTTGAAGTACTTGATGATCCGATAAATGGTTGATTTAGGTGCAATCTTAATGGTAGCAATATCCTTGCCTGTGAAGCCCTTTTTGTGCAAAGCAATGATGACGGCACGTGTTTCCTTGCAGGTAACCATGGATGACAGAGGAAGAACAATGATTCCAAGCACCACCCTCCTTTTGAAGCTTCCAGCCTGTTATTTGAACTCAATCAGAATGACAGAGTGATCTTCAGCCTTGTCCTCGTCAACACTCACACCTGTGTTAACGAGAGAATCACTGACATGATGTCAGCTGGTCTTTTCTGGCAGGGCTGAAATGCAGTGGAAATGGTTTTTGGGGATTTAGTTAATTTGCATGGCAAAGAGGGACTTTGCAATTAATTGCAATTCATCTGATCACTCTTCATACCATTCTGGAGTATATACAAATTGCCATCAAACAAACTGAGGCAGCAGACTTTGTGAAAATTCATATTTATGTCATTCTCAAAACTTTTGGCCATGACTGTATATATACACATACATACATACATACATACACACGCACGCACACACGCACGCACGCACACACGCACGCACACACACACACACACACACACACACACACACACACACACACACTACCATTCAAAAGTTTGCGGTCACTTAGAAATGTCCTTGTTTTTGAAAGAAAAGCACATTTTTTGTCCATTAAAATAACATGAAGTTGATCAGAAACACAGTGTAGACATTGTTAATGTTAATCTTTCTACTGACTCTGAAAAACACCAAAAGAAATATGTCCAGGTTCTCTGCTCATCTGCATGAACGTGCCTTAGGCATGCTGCAAAGAGGCATGAGGACTGCAGATGTGGCCAGGGCAATAAATTGCAATGTCCGTACTGTGAGACGTCCAAGACAGCGCTACAGGGAGACAGGACAGACAGCTGATCATCCTCACAGTGGCAGACCACATGTAACAACACCTGCACAGCATCGGTACATCCGAACATCACACCTGCGGGACAGGAACAGGATGGCAACAACAACTGCCCGAGTTACGCCAGGAACGCACAATCCCTCCATCACTGCTCAGACTGTCCACAATAGGCTGAGAGAGGCTGGACTGGGGGCTTGTAGGCCTGTTGTAAGCAGGTCCTCACCAGACATCACTGGCAACAACGTCGTGTATGGGCACAAACCCACCGTCACTGGACCAGACACGACTGGCAAAAAGTGCTCTTCACTTACGAGTCGCGGTTTTGTCTCACCAGGGGTGATGGTCGGATTCGTGTTTATCGTTGAACGAATGAGCGTTACACAGAGGCCTGTACTCTGGAGCGGGATCGATTTGGAGGTGGAGGGTCCGTTATGGTCCTTTGCTGTTCTGAGATTGACTTGCACTTTTAGCTCCAAAGTAAGTTCATCTCTAGGAGACAGAACGCGTCTCCTTCCTGAGCGGTATGACGGCTGAGTGGTCCCATGGTGTTTATACTTGCGTACTGTTGTTTGTATAGATGAACGTGGTACCTTCAGGCGTTTGGAAATTGCTCCCAAGGATGAACCAGACTTGTGGAGGTCTGCAATTTTTTTTCTGAGGCCATGGCTGTCGTGGAGCGGGTCGACAGTTTCAAGTTCCTTGGTGTCCCCATCACCAACAAGCTATCATGGTCCAAACACACCATGACAGTAGTGAACAGGAGAAAAAGATTTGTCATGGGTCCACAGATGCTCAAAAGGTTCTATAGCTGCACCATCGAGAGCATCCTGACCGGTTGCATCACCGCCTGGTATGGCAACTGCTCGACATCTGACCGTAAGGCGCTACAGAGGGTAATGCGAACAGCCCAGTTCATCACTGGAGCCCAGCTTCCTGCAATCCAGGAGCTATATAATACCCTGCTGACCCTCCTCATCATCTATGTGCTTTTGAACATCTTGGCCATGTTCTGTTATAATCTCCACCCAGCACAGCCAGAAGAGGACTGGCCACCCTTCATAACCTGGTTCCTCTCTAGGTTTCTTCCTAGGTTCTGTCCTTTCTAGGGAGTTTTTCCTAGCCACCGTGCTTCTAAACCTGCATTGCTTGCTGTTTGGGATTTTAGGCTGGGTTTCTGTACAGTACTTTGGGATATCAGCTGATGTGAGAAGGGCTTTATAACTACATTTGATTATTTGATAATAGGCGGTGTCAGAGGAAAGCCCATAAAATTGTCAGAGACTCCAGTCCCCCAAGTTACAGACAGTTTTCTCTGCTACCACACGGCAAGCTGTACCGGGGCACCAAGTCTAGGACCAAAAGGCTCCTCAACAGCTTCTCGCCCCAAGCTGAACGATTCATAAAATCGCCACCGGACAATTTACATTGACCCCACCCCCTCCTTTTGTACACTGCTGTATGTTCGCTGTTTGTTATCTTTGCATAGTCACTTCACCCCCACCTAGATGTACAGATTACATCAACTAGCCTGCACCCCTGCACACTGACTCTGTACCGGTGCCCCTGTATATAGCCTCGTTTTTGTTATTCTTATTGTGTTACTTTTTATTATTACTTTTTATTTTAGTCTACTTGGTAAATATTTCCTAAAGTCTACACTTGTTGTATCCGGCGCATGTGACAAATAAAGTTTGTTGTGTTTTTTATTTTACCATACCATCTCCATCACCTGCTCCACCACTCTAAGGCAATGAGATCACAGAGACATTTTGAGTTAACAGTTCACCTTCAATTATCAGGACAAAAGCAATGAATGTAATTGTGATAATTATCAGTCAGCTCTCTAGACAAAAAAAAGATTGAGCTGTCTTGAAACGGATCTGAGGGGAAATTTGCTTCAGGGGCTAAACCAGACAACCCTGAGAACAACCTGAGATCAAATCATATACCTATGAATTATTTCAATATCATTAAACAGTGCTCTTACTTATGACAACTCGAGCTCTACACAATAGGAATGGAAGACAAATGACAATCTTTACTAAACCAGACACTGAACTTAATACACAGTACACGTATGTTGTGAACTAACAGCACAATCTCCCAGACCAGGGCCCAGATTCACAAAACACTTCTTACGCAAAAGCTTCTTAAGAAAAAAAAGAAGAAGTGCATAAGTTAATTCGTAAGTGAAATTCCTCAACAATATCTTTAGGTTTCAAGATTTTCTTACAAACTTCTCAAATATCTTCTAACGAATCTTCTTAAGATGTTTGTTGCTAGGCAACCGATTTAGCGAGCTATTAATGGCAATCATGTTAACATATTTCCTACAGAGATTACTGTTCTAAGATGTTCTTGGGTTTAAAATAAGTGAGTGAATTAAACATGTTCAATTGCTTTCATGAGCTTAGTATCTCTCACTGCCCTGAATTTAAGGGTTTAGCTATCTTGGAATTAAGAACAAATCCCAGAATTGTATTTTCAATAATCTAATTTCTTCTTAACTTTTTGCTTAAGGAGAAACATAAGAAATAGAGCAATAAATGTTCAATAACCTTTGAGGAATATCAACTTTGCTTAACTTTCTTCATAAGTCTATAGTTAAGGAGGTTTTATGAATCTGGGCCCTGAGGCATATCTCTGTCACAGAGCAGCCTTCCTCTTCGTGTTGTCATAGCAAAATCAATCATGCTAATTTACAGGCCTGAAGAGCTGTAATATGATCTCAGCACGCTGTAACCCATGCTGCTAACCTCAGCTGGCCAAACAGAGCAACAAGCAGCCCCATAGTCCTGCACAGCCATTAATAATGTAATCAATAGTAAACACAGCCTGCGAGAGGGAGGGGGAAAGAGGAGAGAGAGTAGAGAAGGAGGTGATAAGGGGAAAAGAAGACGGGAGAAAAACAGAGAGCAAGAGAAAGGGAGTGGAAATGAGAGTTATATGAATGACCCCTTACTCGACAGCTGCAGAGCAATATTATGGAACCTCCGCTCCCATCCAATTCATGTCTCTGGTTCTGAATGAGATTCACAAGATCTGATGCACAGAAACATGTTACAGACTGATTTCTCGCCCTGTAAATATTATAGAAAAGAGCTTGATGAGCAAGTATGCCCTCTTTTCTTTGACATTCATGCCCAGACACAAATGCTTGTAGATGTGTCATTCATCCGACTACCTTTCCCTGGGCCCCAACCAGGAAAGGCTCAGCCTGCGTCCAAAATGGCACCCTGTTCCTTACAAAGTAGTGCACTATATCAGGAATAGGGTGCCATTTGGAATGCAGGATCTGTGACTTCCCAGCAGAAGCCTCACCAGTACAGATGCCCAGCAGTGACTCACCAATAATGTGGAGTCCCACCCTTCTATATACTGTAAGTAGATCGGTAATGTAGCTGTGTGGATGACCACTTGGGAACACTAGAGTGAGCGAGCTTAGCCAGTTCCAATTCATTCCCAACCCTCCCCTTGGCCCTAACCCTTCAATCTCTTCCCATCTGTACGGTGGAAGCAATATGGTGGAAACTTCACCACTACCCTGCGTCTACACTTCATGACCAAGAGTATGTGGACACCTGCTCGTCGTAACATCTCATTCCAAAATCATGGGCATTAATGTGGAGTTGTTCCCCCCCATTTGCTGCTATAAAAGCCTTCACTCTCCTAGAAAGGTTTTCCATTAGATGTTGGAACATTGCTGCGGGGACTTGCTTCCATTCAGTCACAAGAGCATTAGTGAGGTCGGGCATTGATGTTGGGTGATTATGCCTGGGTCGCAGTCGGCGTTCCAATTCATCCCAAAGGTGTTCAATGGGGTTGAGGTCAGGGCTTTGTGCAGGCTAGTCAAGCTCTTCCACACCGATCTCAGCAAACCATTTTTGTATGGGCCTCGCTTTGTGCACGGGGGCATTGTCATGCTGAAACAGGAAAGGGCTTCCCCAAACTATTGCCACAAAGATGGAAGCACAGAAAAGTCTAAATTGTCATTGAATGGTGTAGCGTTAAGATTTCGCTTCACTGGAACTAAGGGGCCTTGCCCAAACTATGAAAAACAGCCCCAGACCATTATTCCTCCTCCACCAAACTTTATAGCTAGCACTATGCATTGGGGCAGGTAGCGTTCTCCTGGCATCTGCCAAACCCAGATTCGTCTGTCAGACTGCCAGATGGTGAAGGGTGATTCATCACTCCAGAGAACACCTTTCCGCTGCTCCAGTCCAATGGCGGGGAGCTTTACACCACACCAACCGACGCTTGGCATTGCGCATTGTGTTCTTAGGCTTGTGTGCGGCTGCTCGGCCATGGAATACCTTTTCATGAAGCGTCTGACGAACAGTTCTTGTGCTGACGTTGCTTTCAGAGGCAGTTTGGAACTCGGTAGTGAGCGTTGCAAAGCAGGAAAGACATTTTTTTATGCGCGCTTCAGGACTTCGCAGCCCCGTTCTGTGAGCTTGTGTAGCCTACCGCATCACGGCTGAGCTGTCGTTGTTTCAAGTCGTTTCCACTTCACAATAAGAGCACTTACAATTGACCATTCTGTTGCCAATATTTTTCTATGGAGATTGCATGGCAGTGTGCTCGATTTTATACACCTGTCAGCAACAGGTGTGGCTGAAATAGCTGAATCCACTAATTTGAAGGGGTGTCCACATACATTTGTATATCTAGTGTACCTATCTAAACTCTTCAGACATGCTAACATCAAGGGTTAATGGCCAAGGGGAGGGTAGGGAGCAATTTGGGAATGGCTGTGACATACAGAGTCACCAATGTAGCTTTGGAGGACCCGTGGGTATATTAATTGACTGAGTCACCAGTAGAGGTGCTCCTCCACCATCTTGGTGACAGCCCGGGACACGGCTCTTTCCTGGGGACTGAGGTTCTTGTTGAGGTTGACGCCCAGCTTCTCTTCCAGGAAGTCAATGATAAACTCTGACCCCGACACCTGCTGCCGGTTATACTCAATCCATGGCATCTTGCCCTGTGGAGAGAGCTTCCCATCAAAGTAGTTCTGCAAGGGGGAGAACAGAATGGGGTTCAGCACTGGGAAATTGACAAACTCTAGTTGTATCCGAATATGTAGGACTGGTTTACCAGACTCAGATTAATCCCTGGACATAAAAAAAACATGCATTTAGGAGAATTCCCAGTTAAAGTGCTTTTAAGTCCAGGAATGTAGGCTTAATCTGTGTGCAGGAAACCAGTACTTTTCCAGTTCTACTTTATCATACACAGACTATTGTACCTGGTAGGGCAGGTCAACCATGCGTAGGTAGGTCTCCATCTTGAGGCAGAATGGTGAGAGGCTGGGGACCCCCGTGTTTGGCCTTGAGAACTGATGGAGGATGATGGCATCTTTAGAGTCCAACTCCTGCTCCTTCCTGGAAAACACCCGGGGAGAAAAAATGCCAGCTGAAAAGGTGTGCTATACTGAGGCAACAGAAAACTACACAGGTGGGAGCCCCCATGAGATAAAATACTTGAAAACAATTGTTATCTCTGTGGCAGCCACTTCAAAAGTGATCCAAAGTTTCTGTGCCAACAGTACAGCTATTCCCAGGTCTGTTTGTGGTTGTGAGAACAATATCATACCTCGACCCTAATTTGAGATCAGAGAGGAGAGAGTAACTAGTTACAGCGCTGTTTCTGGCTCTTAGTAATCTGACTGGGAGGATAGGGTCTCACCTGGTGCATATTATAGCATGGTGACATAGCAGCGAGAGGAACTATTCTTCAATTCCCTGAGCACTGTGTTACACAGGGCATTTCCATACAAAGGCTGATGAGCACCAACATGTGAAGTTCATAGAAGCATGAAGTTCATAGAACGTAGTCTACACTGCTATCTGCCCAGCAGCTAGCTAAGCAACTAGCTAACGTCTAAGACAATTGTGTAGTCTAGAGCGATTTTCTAGGTTAGCTAGCCAGCTATTGTCGTTCTTTTAACGTAACGTAACGCAATCAACACTGCTAGCTAGCCAGCTAGCCCCCGAATAGCAGCACTGTAGAAACTATTACAGTACAACGGTTTGATTTGTTTGATCGTAGCTAGCTAGCTACATAGCCGTCTTTGTATCTAAGACAATTGTGTAGTCTAGAGCGATTTTCTAGGTTAGCTAGCCAGCTATTGTCGTTCTTTTAACGTAACGTAACGCAATCAACACTGCTAGCTAGCCAGCTAGCCCCGACTAGCAGCACTGTAGAAACTATTACAGTACAACGGTTTGATTTGTTTGATCGTAGCTAGCTAGCTACATAGCCGTCTTTGTATCTAAGACAATTGTGTAGTCTAGAGCGATTTTCTAGGTTAGCTAGCCAGCTATTGTCGTTCTTTTAACGTAACGTAACGCAATCATCACTGCTAGCTAGCCAGCTAGCCCCCGAATAGCAGCACTGTAGAAACTATTACAGTACAACGGTTTGATTTGTTTGATCGTAGCTAGCTAGCTACATAGCCGTCTTTGTATCTAAGACAATTGTGTAGTCTAGAGCGATTTTCTAGGTTTGCTAGCCAGCTATTGTCGTTCTTTTAACGTAACGTAACGCAATCAACACTGCTAGCTAGCTAGCTAGCCCCAAATAGCAGCACTGTAGAAACTATTACACTCGACGGAACGACTTGATTAGTGTAGTGTCAACATCGCAGCCACTGCCAGCTAGCCTACTCCAGCAGTACTGTATCATTTCAATCATTTTAGTCAATAAGATTCTTGCTACGTAAGCTTAACTTTCTGAACATTCGAGACGTGTAGTCCACTTGTCATTCCAATCTCCTTTGCATTAGCGTAGCCTCTTCTGTAGCCTGTCAACTATGTGTCTATCTATCCCTGTTCTCTCCTCTCTGCACAGACCATACAAACGCTTCCACACCGCGTGGGCCGCGGCCACCCTAATCTGGTGGTCCCAGCGCGCACGACCCACGTGGAGTTCCAGGTCTCCGGTAGCCTCTGGAACTGCCGATCTGCGGCCAACAAGGCAGAGTTCATCTCAGCCTATGCCTCCCTCCAGTCCCTCGACTTCTTGGCACTGACGGAAACATGGATCACCACAGATAACACTGCTACTCCTACTGCTCTCTCTTCGTCCGCCCACGTGTTCTCGCACACCCCGAGAGCTTCTGGTCAGCGGGGTGGTGGCACCGGATCCTCATCTCTCCCAAGTGGTCATTCTCTCTTTCTCCCCTTACCCATCTGTCTATCGCCTCCTTTGAATTCCATGCTGTCACAGTTACCAGCCCTTTCAAGCTTAACATCCTTATCATTTATCGCCCTCCAGGTTCCTCGGAGAGTTCATCAATGAGCTTGATGCCTTGATAAGCTCCTTTCCTGAGGACGGCTCACCTCTCACAGTCCTGGGCGACTTTAACCTCCCCACGTCTACCTTTGACTCATTCCTCTCTGCCTCCTTCTTTCCACTCCTCTCCTCTTTGACCTCACCCTCTCACCTTCCCCCTACTCACAAGGCAGGCAATACGCTCGACCTCATCTTTACTAGATGCTGTTCTTCCACTAACCTCATTGCAACTCCCCTCCAAGTCTCCGACCACTACCTTGTATCCTTTTCCCTCTCGCTCTCATCCAACACTTCCCACACTGCCCCTACTCGGATGGTATCGCGCCGTCCCAACCTTCGCTCTCTCTCCCCGCTACTCTCTCCTCTTCCATCCTATCATCTCTTCCCTCTGCTCATACCTTCTCCAACCTATCTCCTGATTCTGCCTCCTCAACCCTCCTCTCTTCCCTTTCTGCATCCTTTGACTCTCTATGTCCCCTATCCTCCAGGCCGGCTCGGTCCTCCCCTCCCGCTCCGTGGCTCGACGACTCATTGCGAGCTCACAGAACAGAGCTCCGGGCAGCCGAGCGGAAATGGAGGAAAATCCCGCCTCCCTGCGGACCTGGCATCCTTTCACTCCCTCCTCTCTACATTTTCCTCCTCTGTCTCTGCTGCTAAAGCCACTTTCTACCACTCTAAATTCCAAGCATCTGCCTCTAACCCTAGGAAGCTCTTTGCCACCTTCTCCTCCCTCCTGAATCCTCCCCCCCCCCCCTCCTCCCTCTCTGCAGATGACTTCGTCAACCATTTTGAAAAGAAGGTCGACGACATCCGATCCTCGTTTGCTAAGTCAAACGACACCGCTGGTTCTGCTCACACTGCCCTACCCTGTGCTCTGACCTCTTTCTCCCCTCTCTCTCCAGATGAAATCTCGCTTCTTGTGACGGCCGGCCGCCCAACAACCTGCCCGCTTGACCCTATCCTCCTCTCTCTTCTCCAGACCATTTCCGGAGACCTTCTCCTTACCTCACCTCGCTCATCAACTCATCCCTGACCGCTGGCTACGTCCCTTCCGTCTTCAAGAGAGCGAGAGTTGCACCCTTCTGAAAAAACCTACACTCGATCCCTCCGATGTCAACAACTACAGACCAGTATCCCTTCTTTCTTTTCTCTCCAAAACTCTTGAACGTGCCGTCCTTGGCCAGCTCTCCCGCTATCTCTCTCAGAATGACCTTCTTGATCCAAATCAGTCAGGTTTCAAGACTAGTCATTCAACTGAGACTGCTCTTCTGTATCACGGAGGCGCTCCGCACTGCTAAAGCTAACTCTCTCTCCTCTGCTCTCATCCTTCTAGACCTATCGGCTGCCTTCGATACTGTGAACCATCAGATCCTCCTCTCCACCCTCTCCGAGTTGGGCATCTCCCGGCGCGGCCCACGCTTGGATTGCGTCCTACCTGACAGGTCGCTCCTACCAGGTGGCGTGGCGAGAATCTGTCTCCTCACCACGCGCTCTCACCACTGGTGTCCCCCAGGGCTCTGTTCTAGGCCCTCTCCTATTCTCGCTATACACCAAGTCACTTGGCTCTGTCATAACCTCACATGGTCTCTCCTATCATTGCTATGCAGACGACACACAATTAATCTTCTCCTTTCCCCTTCTGATGACCAGGTGGCTAATCGCATCTCTGCATGTCTGGCAGACATATCAGTGTGGATGACGGATCACCACCTCAAGCTGAACCTCGGCAAGACGGAGCTGCTCTTCCTCCCGGGGAAGGACTGCCCGTTCCATGATCTCGCCATCACGGTTGACAACTCCATTGTGTCCTCCTCCCAGAGCGCTAAGAACCTTGGCGTGATCCTGGACAACACCCTGTCGTTCTCAACCAACATCATGGCGGTGGCCCGTTCCTGTAGGTTCATGCTCTACAACATCCGCAGAGTACGACCCTGCCTCACACAGGAAGCGGCGCAGGTCCTAATCCAGGCACTTGTCATCTCCCGTCTGGATTACTGCAACTCGCTGTTGGCTGGGCTCCCTGCCTGTGCCATTAAACCCCTACAACTCATCCAGAACGCCGCAGCCCGTCTGGTGTTCAACCTTCCCAAGTTCTCACGTCACCCCGCTCCTCCGCTCTCTCCACTGGCTTCCAGTTGAAGCTCGCATCCGCTACAAGACCATGGTGCTTGCCTACGGAGCTGTGAGGGGAACGGCACCGCAGTACCTCCAGGCTCTGATCAGGCCCTACACCCAAACAAGGGCACTGCGTTCATCCACCTCTGGCCTGCTCGCCTCCCTACCACTGAGGAAGTACAGTTCCCGCTCAGCCCAGTCAAAACTGTTCGCTGCTCTGGCCCCCCAATGGTGGAACAAACTCCCTCACGACGCCAGGACAGCAGAGTCAATCACCTGTTCCGGAGACACCTGAAACCCCACCTCTTCAAGAAATACCTAGGGTAGGATAAGTAATCCTTCTCACCCCCCCCCTTAAATGATTTAGATGCACTATTGTAAGTGGCTGTTCCACTGGATGTCAGAAGGTGAATTCACCAATTTGTAAGTCGCTCTGGATAAGAGCGTCTGCTAAATGACTTAAATGTAATGTAAATGTATGTCAAATTGTGTGTCAAAGAAAAGCGTAGAGTCTATATATTTTTAAATTAAGGCATCTATACATTCTATTACCAAAAACCCACATATCTTTAAGATGTTTCACGAGGGAGGATAATTACATTTCACAGAAGTAACAAGTAAATGTAGTAAGTAGTTATAGTGTTTTTACTGATATCAAGTTGGTCTATGAATTAAGTAATTAAAACTCATAATTCTGTTACCAAATCGGTACCGGAATTACTGCAAAATCAGTAACAGAATTACTGCAATTGAATTGGCTAAAATGGGAAATCATACAAGTCACATCACACTTGGGTCACCTGCTACTGTCCTACCTTCCACTGGCATACTGTTATGTTCAGCTCATAACTGTTTTTCCCTTTCCGTCCCCTGTTGGTCAAATCAGAGAGGAGGAGGCGAAGCGAGAAGGTTTACTCCTGTCAAAATCTGTCCATGACAAGCTGACCGATAAGCAGACTGCCTGCCTTCCCGCCTTTGGGACAACAACTCCCATTGTTAGGGTGGAGACAAGACCATCTTGCCATTATATACAGTATCTCAGGTCAAAGCAAGACTGTAATGACAGTCTGGATAACCCCTCCCTTTCTCTCTGCTGCTCTCTCTCTCTATTTTTTCTCTCTCCGGTTAATGTCATGTCTCCCGGCTCTTACTGAAACCTACTCTTTTTGCATTTACTGTAACCAGCATCCTCACCCACTGATCCCCGACGGACACCGGACCTCATTGGACATTGAAAAGTAGTTGGAATCTGGTCAGTCCGTCCTGGCCAGACCAAATCTGAACCAATCAAAGATGTTTATGTTTCACAGGTTTGGACTGCACAGTACAGTAGAGCACAGTACAGGTGGTGTACTGTACAGTACTGTGATGAACTCTACTGTATTGTGCTCTACTGCGATGTCCACACTTGTGAAACATTGACGTCTATGATTGTTTCAGATTCGGACCAACTAAATATGGTCTTGTTTGGGGGGGGGGGGGGGAGGGAGCTCAATACAATAATATCCACTGTGTAGAATAATACCCAAATATGTAAAAGAAGGATAATGCATATTTCTACATTTGTTTACCTTTTCAGGATACACCACCATAAAAATAATCATATTCATATCCATAATTAGCATTTTTTTGTGTAGTACAGATCATGGACCCATTATGTAATTTAGTTACTGTAATTATATTACCAGATGTAAATCCACTTCACCTACTGTAGTTCAATAACAAACAAAACAATTCTAGCCATAGCTGTCATGTCATAGTTGACACCCCATTCTTTCTGCAGATAAATATCTGCTCAGAATTAAGATAAATGAACAGTTTTTGGAAAACATGGTCGCATTAAAAACTGAGGGAGATTTTTTATGTTACAAAACTTTGCATCTGCACAGCTCTTCCAGTAAATGTGAGTTTGTGAAATCTTCTGTGTAAATTGTTCAAAGTAGTCTTTGTGCATATAGAGTTGTATGGTTTGTTACACTTTAAAAATTAAATGTTTTGGGTTGGCAGAAATTGTGAAATAAATGTTGACAAATCTGAGTCATAATGTAATTCTGTTACTGTTGAATGGCCCTAGAACAACCTGTCCCCTCACTATATTCAAGTCACCCGTCTAAACACAAGTACACACAGATACAATACACCATTTTAAGATCATGAGATAGATATTGAGAGGGTAAAGTCCTCATCATACTACTGACTCCATGGTATTCAATGGGAAAAGAAACTCTAGGATTTGCCTGAACTTCTATTTCTATCCTCTACTACCCTTGAAATCAAGGCCTAGGAGGTTAATCGTGCTTGTGAACATCTGATAGAGTCCTCACATTTCTACTCCAGTTTATAAACGGAGGGTGTGGGTGACTGACACTGACATCTCTTTAGGCTTCAATAATTAAACAGCCTACACTACAGGGGCGTGCTGCCTTGCAATGACTCTCGTTCTTACCTAAATTAATTTGATGAATTATAGCCACATATCATGTCCAAGAGAGCAGGAATGGACTCCATCTAAAGTCAGTTACATCATCAGGCATGTTGTAACACCTTGAAATTAAAATTCATTTCTGGAAATAAATAGGACATGTATATACATGATAGCCTACTTTGGCTAATAAAATGTATAGGCTATGTCTTCGGTACAATAGTCTTGCGCAGGACAGTCTACGACCGGATAAACAACTCACATTAACACAAAATGTCGCTGTCATTGGTGCTGAAACCATCGAAACGGTCGAAAGGCGACGTCTCAGTCCATTTTTCCAATGGTGCGGAAATTCTGGACCGTGTCAAAGAAACACTATTGTATTTAGGCCTAGATTACAGGGTGTCCCTTTGAGAAGAAGCACTCAAAAGGGGTGGCATAGAATAACACACATGCTGCAGATGTACTGTCAACATGTAGTTTTCTATGGTAGAAGCATGACAGTAGTAGGCGTATGCGACGTGATTCAACAAATGGTTCCAAATGAGGAAATGCAAAAGCTAGTCCTCTTAGAGTGAGTGACAGATTATATGGAGCCACCGTTACCGAATGTACCATAGGCCTAAATGCTTGACTGAGGACTGCGTGGGGACAGTAGCGCCATTCATTACGTTAACAATAGGCCTGGATTAATCTTCCCTCTCAGAGATTAAACCAGACGCATTTCATTCAACAGTAGGCTACAAAACGTCCGCTTCCACTAAACATTCTGACACCACTGCTGCGGCGCTAGAGAAATTCATATTTTACGCTCAAGACATGGCACAAGACCTGACGCGTGATTTTCCACTTTCCACAAATTTTTTCCATCACCTGTCCTTGCCTCCTTGTGAACGAGATCATCAAAGAGCTGTACAATCTAGCCCACAGTGCAAGAACAGATGATTCCGCGAATACATGAACAAATGTGAACAAACGACAGCAATATTCTGTTATTCAGAGATCTGTTAAGAGCAGCTGATCAGAGGTGACAGCAAGCGCGCACACCCAGCCCATCCCCGAAGGTATGAAAGGGGTTTATCATTTTAGATCTTTATTGTGAATATTGTATATTAGGCCTACGCAAACACAGCCCAAGCATTACACAAATGCACACATTTGATCATGTGAACCAATACCGTTGTCATTTGTGGCATATTTTTTTTGCCTTTGTATAGCCTACCTGATGGCGAGCAGCTCATGTAATAGATAGGCAGCAGCGGCGAGGAGGGCACCGCCAGTGATATAGATGGTCTTCTTCCACCAGGAATCCGACCCCAATCCCGACATGATCCCACCGTAGTCCCGTAAAGGGATTGCGACGATATAGCCATAAAGAGAGTGAGGCTCGTCGGAACCACATATCCCTAAGGGCACGCTGTGATTGCGCCCGAGTTCAACCACACAAGGTCGGGACGAGGCGAAACCAGAACCCCACATACTCTTATCAATCGCCGCGTGGCGCCTGCGTCCTCCCGCAAACTACTATTGGCTTCATCAGTCTGTCACAACAGTCCTATGCTGCATGGCGATATGCTATTTAATCTGCCAAACATTAGAAATAGACACCTTCCAAACATTAGAAACAGACATCTTCCGGCCTGAGCTCGGCATCCTCCGCCAGCCGTAGGAGCCTTTGTCTGTTCCAATGGAAACGAGTGGCAGACAGACGGTGAGCGCTCCCCTCACATCTGAGCCTCGGCGACAGCAAAACCACCACACAATACAGGGCAATAGGTTAGGCCTTATATCATGATGATAAAGACATCTGCAAATTACACATTTTATTTAAGTACATTGATTTCTAAATGCCAATTAAATGGATTAAGCAATTCATTTTCACCAAGTCCTGCAATATCTCCATAGGAACCCATAGCAACATTATTTGCATGGACCAACCTATATACAGTAGGCTTTGCATTTAGCCACTCTTCGAGTGCTATAACGACTGGCGCACGTTCAACAACAATATGCGTGCATAGCAGGTGCATGCTTTTGACTACTTTAGCTGAAGTCGGTTATACTCACTCTGCAGTAACTTCGGAAGTGTAAAAAGGCATTCATCTTGGAGAATACATCCGATCAATGTGATTTCTGTTGTGATTGTTTGGGCCATACCTAATATTGCGAAACAATTTAGCTTGAAAAACGGTTCCGCGCATTCGTAAGGATTATGTCATGTAAAGTTAGTTACATTATTGGTATCCCTCAGTCTTGAGCTAGTGCCAACCAACGATGTATATAAACCCTGGATTGCTAATGCTATGTATTGGCCATTGATAGGCTTTGAAGCCAACGGTGGGGCATATTGGCACTCCCCAGTCGGAGCAGTCCATAGGAATGAATGGAATTCTACAGTATTAAATTATTAATATTATATTAATAATATAGTATTAAATTAAACGTTAAGAACAATATTACATGTATTTAAGTATTTTGTTGTGGTGGGGACAGTAACATTAGTCATTTCTTTAAATTATACTTGGAAGATTAAAAAAAAATATATATATATTGTTATGTTCAGCCCAAATAATACAATAGAAAGTATGCATTGAGGTGTTTGTAATATAATACATGCAGCAAAAACTAATGTAGAAATTAATAAATGAATTTATATGGCTTCCAAAATATACAATAATGTATATCAGTCAGTGTGGATATAAATAATTGGTGCCAACCCAGTGCCACCTGCATCCGTGCGCTCTGCTTTTCCCAAAAAGGTTCGGTTGATAGTAGTTCTGAAACCGTATTCATTGATCAGTTTATGATCGCTTCCTGCAGCTTCACTTTTTCTTTAAATATATATATATTCAATAAGAAGGCTTATACACCGAAAATCCTTACTGCACAGCTATTCTGCAAGAAGAGCGCGCACTCCAGCGGCTTCGTGGTCGAGCACTCATGTCACTGGAGGTAGACTCGAGTGTACTGGACAAATTGTCGACATGTTCATCTTGTTCAAACCTGGTCTGCTCAATTTATGGCAGAGGCATCTTATGCTGCTTAAGTATGTGACTGAAAGCCATCCCATGACTGTTCTATAGCCTACATCGACCCATAATTAATAGTTTGGGCATAGAATGAACAGCTTTTAAATGCAATTTGTTAGAAGCCAGTGGGGCATGTGACTAGAATAACATTTGTGTCATGAGAAAAAAAAAATTGCATTCCAGTACAGTCCTGGGGTTGTCTATATATAAGGTCAAATTGAAAAATATGACAGAAACACACTACTGTGACTGTACTTCTTGAACCATCCGGCCAATGATTTCATCTGTTTTGAAGAATAACTTGCAAGCAATATTTATTTTAGTTGGAGGCTTGTTTGGGTTTTGTGTAATAGTTCAGCAAGAAGCCAATTATAATCTCAAAGTCACCATGGCTACAGAGTAGAGAGAGGCTGAGGCAGGAAATGTGTGGACAGAAAATCTAAAGAATTTTCTAATATAAAAAGCCCTCTACCGAGATCCTGAAATTCAGCACAAAACTTACAACGAACACCACATCACTGATTTGGACTATATTTTCACAATGTTGAAATGACAATAGAGGAATAATCATCAGATCAGAGAATCTTAAAGGAAACTATTTCATTTCCTAATGGAGGATATTATTAATAAGCATGTCAAGACAAACAATATCCACACGATGGATTTTGATGAACAGACATTGTGACTCGACTTGAAGAAAACATCTTGCTCAATAGTAAATCAGAGACCTGAGATGTCAACCATGGTGATGAACACTTCTACCATAACAGATGGCATTGTAATGACAAGCCTCGAAAGCTTAAACAGTTCACACAATTCAGAGGGACTCATTATGCTTGAACTCACAGAACAATCAATCATGGCCTGGCTGAAAGAAAACATGTACTTGTATCAAGCACTGAACTATAACTTTCAATAGCTTTGTTTTTTTTTAGGTCCATTGCCTTTCCTTTCAGAGATCAGAAGATCTGTGCTGCAGCTGACCACGTATGACCACTCTCTCTTCCATGGTCAAGTCAGTTGTACCAGCGTCTGGCCTTAGCTTGGGCAACTATCACGGTGGGGTCTTCGGGGTCGTCCTCGTCGGGGTTCGGTTCCTCCTCGAGTTTGACCGCGTGCAGAGCGTAGTTGATGCTGGTGCTCTCTGTCCAGCTCCAGGCCCGTGACAGAGGGTTATACAGCATCCCTCGGATAGACTCCACATGGAAACCATCTGGGACGGAGTAGAGACAGAGAGGAATTGGTCAGACAGAGAAAGAGAGGGATAGGGAAAGAATGGGTGAGAAAGAGAAGAGAAATAAGAGAATGGGACAATTGAAAAGACAGAAAGCGAGCGAATGGATTAGAGAAAGAGAGCGAGAGAGAGGGTCTCACACACACACACACAACTGCGTATTGGAAAGTGAGAACGAAAGAATGAGCCAAACAAAGACACCAGTTTGCCTTCAAAAAGAGGCACCAGCACAATAGTAAAAGACCAAAAGGGACAGTAGAAAGAGTGAAGAAGAGCAGCATGTGAAGGAAGAGCAGGCAGACTCACTGGACTCCAGCAGGCGCTCCAGCTCCACGGGGCTGACAAACTTATCCCAGTCATGGGTTCCGCTGGGCACGATGCGTAGCATCTCCTCTGCTGCCACGATGGCCAGGGCGTACGACAGCTGGGTCTTGTTGATGGTGGTGATGAAGAGAGAGCCTCCTGGCTGCACACAGTAGGGAGACCGTTACAACCCAGGGTTGTGTTCATTAGGCACCAAACCAGGAGACTTCCTGGACTGGTACTTGGTCCAATAAGAAATGCAAATTTTCCTTTTCTTTTTTTGTTTAATTTTTACCCCCCCTTTTCTCCCCAATTTCGTATCCAATTATTATTAGTTACTATATTTTGTCTCATCGCTGCAACTCCCGTATGGGCTCGGGAGAGGCGAATGTCGAAAGTCATGCGTCCCCTGAAACACAACCCAACAGAGCCGCACTGCTTCTTAACACAGCGCTCATTCAACCCTGAAGCCAGGCGCACCAATGTGTCGGAGGAAACACCGTGCACCTGGCGACCTTGGTTAGTGCGCACTGCGCCCGGCCTGCCACAGGAGTCGCTAGTGCGCGATGAGACAAGGATATCCCTACCGGCCAAACCCTCCCGAACCCGGACGACGCTAGGCCAATTGTGCGTCGGCCGCGACAGAGCCTGGGCGCGAACCATGCAGTGCCCTAGACCACTGCGCCAACTGGGAGGCCCTCATTTTCCTTTTCTGTTGCAAAAATGTTTTTGTTGTTGTGTACACTAATGAATGTGACCCAACAGATGTGTGTTGCTTTGGATGGCTCCATTGTTGTCAATTGAGTGGCAGCGACACAAGTTTGACAGATAAGAATTCAATAGAAAAAAAAAAACTGAAAGATCAGGTAAAGGGGACCGTCGATAGTACAAATCACTCACACACCACAGAAAACACGGAATGAAGTGACTGTTCTCTCTGAAAAAAACAGTCACACGGCCACATCACACGCGAGTCACATGACCCACCTTGAGCACCTGGTTGCAGCAGAGTGTGAAGGTTTCCAGGTCAGCCAGATGTTCCACCACCTCAGAGGCCACCACCGCATCAAACTGACCCGCTCCCTTCCCCCCCTTCTCAGAGAGCTCCTCCAGAGTGATGGCACGGTAGCGCACATTGCCACGCAGGTCTGGATCATGCCAGGCATGTACCTCCGCTGTCCCAATACTGTCTGCCACCGGGTCAATGCCTAGCACATCTGCCCCCAGTCTACCCAAGGGCTGGGAGGTTGGGAGAGAGGGAGGGTAGAGGAAGTGAGTTTATACATACAGTGCCTTCAGAAACTTTTCACACATTTTGTTACAAGGTGGGATTAAAATTGATTTCATTGTCACACAATGCCCCATTAAGTGGAATGAAGATTATACTTTCCATAAACATTTTTAAATTGTAACACACTAATATATCTTGATTAAATAAGTATTAAAACCCCCTGAGTCAATACATGTTAGAATCACCTTTGGCAGAGATTACAGCTGTGTGTGGTTTTGTGTAAGTCTTTAGGAGATTTGCATACCGGGATTGGGCAAATATTTGCCCATTCTTTTTAAAATGATTCAAGCTCTGTCAAGTTGGTTGTCGATTATTGCTAGACAGCGATTTTCATGTCTTGCCTTTGATTTTCAAGCTGATTTAAGTCAAAACTGTAACTAGGCCACTCAGGAAAATTCAATGTAATTTTGGTAAGCAACTCCAGTGTATATTTTGTCTTGTGTTTTAGGTTATGGTCCTGCTGAAAGGTACATGTGTCTCACAGTGTCTGGTGGAAAGCAGACTGAACCAGGAATTTCCTCTACGATTTTGCCTGTGCTTAGGTCTATTCCATTTCTTTTCATCCTTAATAACTCCCTAGTCTTCGCCAATGACAAGCATACCCATAACATGATGCAGCCACCAACATGCTTGAAAATATGAAGAGTGGAACTCAGTGATGTGTTTGCCCCAAACATAATACTTTGTATTCTGGACAAAAAGTTAATTTCTTTGCCACTTCTGTTACTCCTCACTCTCTTTTTTACAGTATTTTAGTGCCTTATTGCAAACAGGATGCAATATTTTTATTCTGTACAGGCTTCCTTCTTTTCACTCCGTCATTGAGGTTAGTAAGTGTGGAGTAACTACAATGTTGTTGATCCATCCTCAGTTTTCACCTATCACAGCCATTAAAATCATTGGCCTCACGGTGAAATCCCTGAGCAGTTTTCTTCCTCCCTGGCAACTGAGTTAGGAAGGACGCCTGTATCTTTGTAGTGACTGGGTGTATTGATACACCATCCAAAGTGTAATTAATAACTTCACCATGTTCAAAGGGATATTCAGTGTCTGCTTTTTAAAATGTTATTTACACCCATCTACCAATGGGTGCTCTTCTTTGCGAGCTATTGGTTATCCTCCCTGGTCTCTGTGGTTGAATCTGTGCTTGAAATTCACGTCTCGACTGAGGGACCTTACAAATAATTGTGTGTGTGGGGTACAGAGGATGGGGTAGTCAGTCAAAAATCATGTTAAACACTATTATTGCGCACAGAGAGAGTCTGAGAATTGTGTGACTTGTTATGCACATTTTTTTACTCCTGTACTTATTTACTTGCCATAAAAGACGTTTCAAATTTTCATTTTTAATACATTTGTAAAAAATGAAAACTAAATTCATGATGGGGTATTGTGTGTAGATCAGTGACACAATCTCAATTGAATCCATTTTTAAAATTCATGCTGTACACAACAACATTTTTGAAAAAGTCAAAGGATGTGAATACTTTCTGAAGGCACTAATTGGATTCCAGAGTAAAATGATGAATACTTGGCCCTTAAAAGAACACTGTCAGTCTATAGAGCGACGTGATAGAATGATGCCACGGCAGAGAGAGCAAAAGTGAGTCCATGCATATGGATTCTACAATAGAATTACGAACGCCTGACCCTTGAAAGAACACTGACAGTCTATTTAGTGAGTGAAGGGCTGGAAGAAAGGTAGAGGTGGCCGGTGGGGATTGGGAGGAATTTCGATAGAGAATTTGAGGAGAGTTGAAAGTCACTGAGACGCAGCGCCCCCTTCTGGCTAAATGTGTGTATGGCGTTGGCACGTGTGTTCACAGCGTAGTGCTGCCTGCTCACCAATCGCCATCCTTCCACAGCTGATCTCTTCTGAAGGGAATTTCCCTAACGACACGATTCTCTGAGACAGACTCATACAGCCTAAAGTCTAACAGACTGTGTGTGTGTGTGTGTGTGTGTGTGTGTGTTTCTCGCTCTGTCTGTATGTGTCTGTGATAGAGAGCTATATCAGACCTGAAGTTGTCTCCTCAAATCAAACTGCTGGTGTGTATTCACTTCAAATAAGAGCAAGGAAACAAATGCAATCCTTTGTAGATGTGAAGTTATCAAAAAACTAACAAACACAAACAAATGACCAACTGTCCTTTCCACCAAACCCTGACCAGTCAAATTGAAAAGAAATGTGAATTTAGTTGACATTTAAACATATTATTAGCAACTGGTAGAGCAAGTAGAGCAAGGAAAAGGCTTGCATCACAAGCAGAATTGTACTGTACAGGCTACATTCAAAGTGAAGCTAAATCTGATTTGATAGCTTGCAATTCAAACAATTGGAATTTCCAAGCAGGCGTATAGGGATAGGAGTCTGTCCACAGCAGCATCAGACTGCATATCTATCTCGTTCTTACACACACACACACACACACACACACACACATTTTACCTCAGTGAGCAGCCCCCCGCCACAGCCTACATCCAGTATTCTGAGCCCTGCCAGGGGTTTCCCCGGCTGCCGCCCGCCATGTGCGTTCAACAGATTATCCCTGAAATAGAGGTCAGAGGTCACACTATGAAAACACACAACCACTCTGTCCACCCCATCCCCAGAGCCATACAGTGCATTCAGAAAGTATTCAGACCCCTTGACTTTTTCCACATTTTGTTACAGCTTTATTATGAACTTGATTAAATGTTACTGATCAATCTACGCAAAATACCCCATAATGGCAAAGCAAAAACAGGTTCAGAAATGTTTGCAAATGTATTAAAAATTAAAAACAGATCACATTTACATAAGTATTCAGAGGCTTTTACTCAGTAGTTTGTTGAAGCACCTTTGGCAGCGATTACAGCCTCAAGACTTCTTGGGTATGACGCTACAAGCTTGGCACACCTGTATTTGGGGAGTTTCTCCCATTCTTCTCTGCAGATCCTCTCAAGCTCTGTCAGGTTGGATGGTTAGTTTCGCTGCACAGTTATTTTCAGGTCTCTCCAGAGATGTTAGATCGGGTTCAAGTCCAAGCTTTTGTGGACCACTCAAGGACATTCAGAGACTTGTCCCGAAGCCACTCCTGCGTTGTCTTGGCTGCGTTGTGTTTTGCGGGTACTATTTAATGAAGCTGCCAGCTGAGGACTTATGAGGCATCTGTTTCTCAAACTAGACACTCTAATGTACTTGTACTCTGGCTCAGTTGTGCACCGGGGCCTCCCACTCATCTTTCTATTCTGGTTAGAGCCAGTTTGCGCTGTTCTGTGAAGGGAGCAGTACACAGCGTTGTACGAGATACTAACTAAAATAAAAAAGTTATGATGCTAACTATGGCTGCAGTGCATACGCAGTGCATGGGCTTTCTAATCCTACAGTTACAAATAACATCTTCCATTGATTAGATATCTCCTGACTTTTGCCACACACACACACAGTGAGGCTCTATGACCGTAGGTAATTGCAGCTTTGAATGATTTAGAATTGGCCAACAACAAGCTACACGCGCCACTCTTGTGAAAAGCAAGAGCATTAGCATAATTTAACAAACTGCTCGCTCGCTAAGACCGCAGTTGTGTTCAGATCTGTATGGGCTCTTCCGGACAAGTCAGTGCAAATTACACATAACATAGACCCGTAACAATAATATCAGAGCCGGCATTATTTCGAATTATGAATCCAGACCTGAGTATTCGGGTACTGGTGGATCCGTGAAGATTTGTAACTGGCTCCGACATAGATTCTACGTCTGAAATAGCCCCAAGTCACTGGATGATTGTGGCATCTTTAATAATATGCAATGGCATGAGTAATGGGGGTGAATAAACTATAGGCATACACACACGCACCGTATGAAAGGCACCCTGAGGTCGTTCATTGAGTGGAGGGCTGCGAAGTCTCCCTGCTCGTTCCACCACTTGGTGGCGAGAAGCTGGAACCTCTTCACCTCATTTGGGTCCACAGTGGTCTTGGAGGCGTGGCGAATCCTAAAGACGCAAAACAATTGTCATCGGGTACTCAAATACTGACATGTATTAGACATTGGGGACGTCCCGGGTCGTCTCTATTGCAGTCACACAGCGTAGAGCTCACAATGGCTGGGTCATATATTCGTTAGTGCACACACCCGACGCAACAGCAGGATACATTGACTAAGGAGGCAGTGAGGGCTCACTATTTTGGGGGGCTCATGCATTGGAATTATATTGAATTCTGCTTAGATCACACTATACTAAATGAAACATGAAGTTAGAACGCTGAGACAGAGACCTTTGAGTGCTTCTGAAGGGACAGGTAGACTACAGATTTTGCACCAGTCTCCTCTGCACTGTAGCAGCACAATAGACAGTGCCCTACACACTTAAACAAGGCTATTTTGGTCATGAATCTAGGCTACAACATAGAGTAATTCACTCATTACAAACAGCCCATGTGAATGTCTTACCAAAATAATGCAAATTAAATGCTGAAAGAAGTGACAGGTAGCGCAGCTGAGATTTCGCGCCTCTATCAGCACCATGGGAAGCGCCCTAAGCGCTACAGAAAGACAGCCCAAAACCTATGCAACCAAGATTTTGATTGAAACCAAGATTTTGATTGAAACCAACCAGCCAGATTGTTTGTTACCTTTTCAGAAGTTGCAGCCTCGGTGATGCTCTGTGGAACACCTTGAGTAATCGATCATTCCATTCTCCCCCGAAATATTTCCCCTCAAAATGCCAGTTGGATTAGTTGAACAGTCCTAGCGCTTCTTCCGTGCTGACTGAACACATTTGTGACAGTGGATGTAGCTGTGGACACTCCACTCATGAGCCCTATGATTTCATTTGGAATATTGCGTGACATGTGTGCGGCGTTGTGGGTTTATGGTGCTAAAACACCCTGCCAAGTTCCTTGTCTTTTCCTAGAGTATATTCCATCAGACTGACAAAGTCCACAATGGTAAACTTGACCCCGCCCTTACAAATCAAAAATTACAGGTGGAGGCGTATCACGTTATTCACTTAGCCTACTACAGATGAGAAGTGCTTTTTATGGAAACCTATGGGGGGTGATAAGAGACATATATAAGCCGATGCAACCGTACTACCGTGTGGCTGTTGCCTAGCATTGAACGTCTGACTGACATGACTAATGTCTGCGTGATGCCTGAGTTGCGTGTTAATGAAAGTCATAATGTGTATAGTTTATATTGATATGAATTAAATCTCAATCATAAATGTTAGAAACTTACACTTTTTCTGTGCAAGCAGACATTCCAACGTAAACACCTTGATCTATAGTGTGGCTTACGGCTTGTGTATTTCCTGTTATTGCTAATGGCCTAGAAAAGATTGTCCAATCTATAGGTAATCTGTCTTTCCTTCAACACCTCATGGCATGGTATGTCATCTTATCTCGCTGTATACAGATCTAAATGTTGTTAGCCAATCAGACTGTTGTTAACAGTTCCCAGTAGCCTACATCAGACAACCAATAAGAGTTGTCTCCATGGCTTTCAGTCGAATAGAGGAGTTCATAGCTGCTATCCTTGGGATGTCCCTACCTCGATCAAGTATAAATGTATAAAATAGTTACATTTAGTGTTAGTTTAGGGTTCAGGGTAAGGACGTCCCAAGGAATCTGGATAGCAGTGACCGTACATAGAGAGACTGGCACGGTATTTGAGAGCTAGGCGGCAACACAGACAAGTGGCAGAAGAGATGTATACAATTATGTATACAATTACTGCCGCTAAGGTTTTAACCGAGTGAAAGACTGGTTGGTATTTTCCCCCATTGTAAGTAAGGTAATGGAGTTAGGCTAGGTTGCTAATGGTTTACATGAACGAGAAGGGATCAACATGGCGTGCAAACTTTCTGTACTCTTATTTTCTATGAACAAAGGCTCAGTTTACTTTAGGTAATATATATAAATATGGGATGTCACAAAAATTGTTAGTGTTAACATTTGTACGAAAGTAGCATTTAACAGTTCGCTAGCTTGATGCAAACCACACTTAGCTTGGCGAAGCGCTAGTTAGCTCTAGCCTTGTTGGATTTAGTCAATGTCAGCTTACATGTTAGTGGTTAATAATGTAATGGTCGTTTGTATTGTTTCCCATAGGCATCCAGTAATTTAGAGTTTTTCGAAATTGACACTGATAGTACAGTGAGTGATATGTTAAATGTGTAGATGTATGGTGACTCGACATTTGCATGAACGGACCAATGGGTCTGCCATGGGCAAGTCCCTTGACAGGTTCCAGGAATGGTTGGAGGGCAATCTGAAGGTAATTATCTTTACACACAACACAGCAGTGTACAGGCCTCCAGAGTCTACCGCGAGCTAGCAACTGTAAGCTTGCTAACCTTGTTGTTTCTGCCATCTCATTTCAGACATTTAGCGTTAGCATTTCAGTGTCTCGTCTTATATGCCCTGCGGTTATATGGATGTATACTGTATACGGATTGTGGGTATTTTGTTAGCAATGAGCCCTGTGGATGGATTATACATTCATGCAGTTGTGTGAGGATGATGGCACTGCTCAGTACTGCTGTGTAATTGCACTCCTCTGATCATTCTAGTAAAGTCTCAGCCATGTTGTTAGGTTGTATTGCCCTGTGCAGCAGATAAGCTATAAATAATATGGCTACATATAGTTATGTAATTGGAGGTTGTTTTAAGCCTATATCTGCCATTAACTATTGCATTTAATTTCACCCCTTTTCGGAACCACACAAACTCTTAGTTAACTTAATTGTCAAGCCACACACTGTGCTGTGCCATTACTGCTCTGTGACTCGGCGTCATTAAACAACCTGAACTGGAATCCTACCGGTCTGTCATCTGTGCCCTTACAAGCATCTGGGAGAGAACAAATAATGCTAAGTAAAAACCTAACCCTAAATAATATACAGTCCACCAAGTCCTCAACTACATCCAGGTAGGTACTGTTAAAGTGTATGACTCCACTGGTCATGACACCGCCCTGGAGTTTCTCTCACAACTCATCTCTCTCTCTTTTCCAGGGCCCATCCCTTACCTCCCTCATCAACCCCACTGACATAAAAAATTAGACATGTATCCTTTCTTTTCGGTCCGCCATTCACATTATTGCATGTCTAATCAAACATTTAAATTAAATCATTCAATAACTATTTTTACATACCTGATAATCATTTTAATCTGTGTGTTTGCTTGTTTACGTCTGTCTCCTACCCTGTTCCATTTACTCTGCTCCTGTTCTCCTGGATCTAGGGGGTTCTGCCTAAGACCTAACCACCCTCCAACTTTTCATTACACCAGCTACTGTTATTGTCATTATCTGCTAAGAAAGAGCAAGAAAACCATCATACTGGGCACATAATGTGATTAGCAGATTAGCTAAAAACACTAGCTCTGCAAACACTCAGAACAAAGAGGGCAGCAGCGCCTGGACTTTATTGTAAATTGAAACATATCCCTTGCTGGTATTTGTTAGTATGTCTTACAATACAACAATGTTGAACTATCTATATATCTATATATGGGTGTACTAATGAGCTATGAGGTTTTTTTAATCATAGAGGATGAATATTGTTTCAGTGTAGATAAGGGGAGGTCTGTTTAAAATAAAAACATGCCAGTCAGATAAGCCAGTGTATGAATCAAATGTATTTGCATATGAATGGAACGGACATTTGTCTGACTTTGTGATCTGTAAGGTAAGTAACATCGATGTGTGGGGAGGGGACATTGAAATTATATTTTTTTTACCCTGATGCCTGTTAATTCATAAAAAGCACAAGATGGTAAATAACATTAATTGCAATGGTTAGCCTTTGCAAATTAATAGGAATATATTTAGCCTAATTGGAAGCAAATATGACGTGGAGGAAAGTAAGGATCCTAATCAGGCTTTTGTTTGTCAAATCCAGATTAAATAAAGGTCTTCATGTGTATCAAATCTGTAGGCGATTGTGAGCTAAATAAATGACATACAGCTGAAATGTTCAGGCGTCATCATGATCTGTAATCAGAACAGTCTGGGGTGTTTTCGGTTATGTTTGGTTCAAGGATATGCTTAACAACGCAACTGCACTGAAATGAATAGCCTGATTCAATGGGATTCTCCTGAATAATAAAATGTTTTTATCTGTTAAGCTGTTTGGTCTATGCATAGACCCATATCGATTCTAACTTTTTGGTATTTTGCAGTAGGCATAGCTCTAAATTGCAGAGCATTTAATAAACCAACATTTTCCTTGGATGTTGAGGCTGAGCAAGACCTATAGGCTAGTAGACTATGCGGAAATAATCGTGCATATGCTTTTTGCTCATCTCTATAACAAGGGTTAGGCCTATATCCTCATATACCCCCTCAATTTGAACCCTGCTTTTAACCATAAGACATCTTCACAGAAATGTATAGCCTAATGATTGAATGGTGACGGTGACTGTGTCTCTGTTAATTCGGTAACAGACAATTCTGAATTGGAATTCCGAGTTGGATGACCGTTCAAAATAGCCTTATTTTAGCAAAATCGACCAATTAAATTGTCTATGTCACGTGATGTGAACGCGTCGGCAGTTTGACGCTTTATAAACAAACTTGTCTCCATTGACAGTCCATGTTAATTCATGGCAGTATTTTATGGCACTAGGAAGACGTTTGGGGACTTGGTGAGAGGTATTAGTAGCCTCTCGAGGCTTAATTCTGGCATGGATCACCCCCCATAGAAAGATTTGGCGCAAACTTGTCACTCAATCATTTGAACTTTTTTTGCTATTTGTTTATATAGGGCCATAAAACTAGAATGAGGGGGCACATGCATGGTGGACACACAGAAGCTCAACTAAACAGTCCATACAACACTGGGGAACATTTGGAATCATCAGATTTGCTAACGCGTACAATTATGAATAGAACCCTGGGGTGTAATAATTAGTGCACACAATAGCAAAACGTTTCGCAACGAAAACTGGTTGCTATTCACGTGGGGCCCTCTCCATTTGCTTTCTAGTCTAGTGATGAAAACCCACGCAGCACCTTCTGAGATGCTCCGCAAGGCTGCAAAAAACACTACCTGGAACGAAATAATTTCCCGTCAGCATGGAGTTAGTTAGAGAAACTGAGTTCATGTGCAATCGCCAAGACCCTCATACCACATCTGCAAACTAAAATGTAAGCGTACCATACCTCACAACCGCGAAACCATTTTGAGAGCGACGCTCAAGAAACTGCTTGTGATGTTTACGTACTGAAGTCCAGCTGACTGCAGTCCGAGCTGAAGTTGTAGTGCCATTCACCGCGCTTGTTAAACAGCGGGTACAAACCCCGAAGATGAACCGTTCAAACTTCTTTGAATACATGTGGTCTGTTTTTTACATGTATGTTTCTGTTCGGTATCGACAGGTCAATGTGACCGTGGTGTACTCATTATCTTACTGTTCGAGTGGAACCACTGCTGTGCACAGACAGTTCCTACTAGCTACTGGTTCCGGGCACAATCGACAACAGTCCCAAATTATTATAGTGTATAAAAGCTCAATCAAGCCAACACTGTGAGTTCAATAACATATAAATGATTAAATACAACTGTAACGTAGCCTGTTGTAAAGTAAGGTGGGGGGGAGTGATACATTTTGATGATTGGTGTTGTGTTGAACATGTACATAATATATACAAAAGTATGTGGACACCCCTTCAAATGAGTGGATTCGGCTATTTCAGGCACACCCGTTGCTGACAGGTGTATAAAATCGAGTACACAGCCATGCGAACTCATTTCCAACAAGTAACTTCATCAAATTTCTGCCCTGCTAGAGCTGCTCTGGTCAACTGTAAGTGTTGTTATTATCAACTAGTGATGGGTCGGTCGCGAAGGTGAACGTTGGGAACCAGCTCGAATATCAAAAGAGACGAATCTATTTATAAACATTTTTTTTAAATTATTAAGAGATGTATAATCAAAATATTTAAATTAATAGAATGAACTATTTCAAAGAACGAAAATAGTAATAAAATAATATAGGCCTAAATGCTCAAGCGCACACATTCGTTCTGACTGTCTGCTCAGACGAACAGCTTCACCTGTTGTTCCTGTCAATCAGACACGTAGTGTCAACCAATCAACCAAAGATGCGTGCCGAGCCAACTCACAGTCACACACTTAGCAGCCGAGGAGAGAGAGGAAGGACAGCTGTGAAATCAACAGCTGGAAAATGAGTCGGTAGTACAGTAGCATTTGGATGCATTTTAATCATGTAGTCAATGTTAGAGCACAGTGTAGAATTTGCCTAAACAAAATCTCATATAAAGCCGGTTCTAAGCACAACCTACACCGGTATATGTGAACTGTGCACCCAACTGTGAAGCTAGCTGTAGCGGAGCTTCGAGAAACTAGCGGGCCTGCTTGTGATAGTGGTGGAGCCAGCATCTCCGTACCCACTCAGTCACGTAGGCCTACTCCGCGACCCACAGCAACGCAGTCTTATATGGACCAGTTTATGCCAAACGTCTATGTCTGTAGCAAAACAAGGCCAAAATTATATTGCATTGGCTAAAATGATTGTCACCGATTTCCAGCCATTTTCGTGAGTGGAGGAGAGGTTTTAGAAATTATAGCCATAGTCTAAATTCAATGTACACAATTCCATGCAGGAAATCCTTTCAAAATCACTTACTCCACAACTGTACAAGAGCACGCACACTTCAGTGCGGGAAAGAGTCCAAAAAGTTACTGCAGTTTGCCTTACCACTGAATGCTGTACATCAAGGGTAACCACTTCTTTTACATGTCACTTCATTGAAGATTTTTTCGATGTCAAGCTGTCTTCTGGACTGCTTTGAGTTCAGCGACATACACACCTCAGAGAACTTGGCAGAGGAACTGTTGAGAATGGCAAGTCGATGGAAAAGTGATCTGTTGTGTTAGCGACAATGCAGCTAACATAACCAAAGCCATGAAAGCAGCTGTGGAATACTACCACAGGAGCACAGTAGGTGCTGAAAAACAAGTCTACACAACGCCAGATGGGGATGCCTGGGCTGAGGCCTAAACAAGACTGCACTACAAGGTGGAATTCTCATGTTTATTGAGTCAAAGGATACCATCATCTCTACCCTGGCCATTGTCAATGCACCTGTTGATGCTCTGACCCAAGAGGAATGGGAGGTGTGCAGAGTCCTGGAACCCTTTGAGCAGGTCACTGTTGAGATCAGTGGAGAGAGGTACAGAAAGCAGCTATTACTACATTATTTAATCCAGTATTATATATGTATATGACCAGTAGATGATAATGTAGTATTAGCAGACAAAACATGAACCTGAACTAATCTAAGTTACAGTTCTCTTTTTTCAGCTATGTGACAGCTTCAAAAATTATACTCCTGTGTAAGGGTCTGCAGCGAGGAGCCCCTCCTCCAAAGATCTGCAGATCCTCTGAGCTGGTGGAAGAACAAGGCCTCTGTCTACCCACGTCTTACTAAAGTCATGACAGGGAGACTCTGCTTAGTGGCCTCATCATTTCCCTCTGAGAGGGTCTTCTCAAAAACAGGACAAATAATTACTGAGAAGAAACCACATCAGGCCCTTGAAAGTGAGGCAGCTTGCATTTCTGAATGCAAATCTCTCATAAAAGCAAAATATGGTCAGCATTGCTGTGTGCTGCTGGTTGTATGGCAATAAAGGAGAGAAAAGAGGGTCCATCTGTAACAGAACTGCACATTCAAGAGTGGCCTTTTACAGTACCCAGCACAAGGTGCACCTGTGTAATGATCATGCTGTTTAATCAGCTTCTAGATATGAAACACCTGTCAGGTGGAGGAATTATCTTGGCCAAGGAGAAATGCTCACTAACAAGGATGTAAACAAATTTGTAGACAAGATGAGAAACTTTTATTTCAACTCATGAACCATGGGACCAACACTTCATATATGTTGCATTTTTTATTTTGTTCAGTATGGATGAATTTGTAGTGTTCATATAGCAAAATGTTCATCTTTGCCATTAGAATTAAATACAATTAATAATGGCATGTTATCAATTGCACTTAATCCAAATTACTGCAGGTTTAATGACCCCCCCCCCCCAAATAAAGAAAATACTCAGAACAAGGGATAATTTCAGTTTTATTCAACAATTTACATTAATATGTTTATCCTGTTAAGCTTTTTAAAATGACACATCTTTCCAAGATTCTACTGACTACAAAGCCTCCGAGCTTTGCATGATAGAAGGCAAAAACCTAACATTCAAAATGTCCTGTTTGCCGACTTATTTAAAAATAACATATTTACAAAGATAGGTAGGGGGGAAGTTGAGAGTTCACCTACACCATTGCCTCTATAATGAGACAAGCCTGTTAAACTCATGGAATTTAAAAGTGCACAGATCAGGGAGCCCTGCGCTCCTCAACGCCTACGCCTGGCGGGAGACGTGGACCTGAAACAGACGCAAAGGGGAACATTAATGGTGCTGCACCATTCACACACACACGCAAAATGACACACAGGCTAAAGAAACAGTCACACCCTCACTGGGGCCCTGTTAACATCAGCTCATCACAAGGACAATATATTGCATTGATTTCTGAATGAACTTGGTCACTCTCCTTTGGGAAGAATAGTTACTACATTCACACAAGGCACTAAAATAGATTGATATGCTGCACATGCCCAACAGGGGGCACTATGGAGACAGAGGAACAGAAACTTGGCTACAAATGGTTCCTTTTTTTCTCCTTACACATCATGAAAAGATTAATGATTTATCTTTGTAAGGTAGCCTTGATCCCTGACAGAGAACAAGGAAAGTTGTACAAAATAAATATTACTGGGCAGTCCACCTCCAATATGACAACAGAAACATGATACAACAGAAAAATAAATGGTAAAAAATGGAATACTACCTTGATCGTGACTTAGACTTGTTTTTGCGGCTTGCCTTCTTACCAGACTTGTGAGATTTTTCCGTTGATCTTGAGCGACTACGTTTGGATTTCTTAGACTTCTTTTCCTTGCTAAGCTCGGGGGTTTGGGACCTGCTCGACTCCGAGTCGGAGTACCTCTTGCTAGATTTGGCGGAGCCCTTCTTGCTAGCCTTGCTACCCTGATGGGAGTGCTTGTCACCTTGAGGGTCTGTGTGATCGCTGCTTTCTTTCCTTTTCTTGGATTTTCCATTGCTTTCCTCCGCCACCACAGAGGTCACCTCCCTATCCCTCTCTTTCTCCTTCCCCCTCTCCTTTTCCTTCCCTTTCTCCTTTTCCCGCTCTTTCTCTTTGGCTTTCTGCCTCTCCTTCTTCCTATCTGACTCTTTCTCCTTCTCCTTCTTCTCTTTCTCCTTCTTGTCATGGCTGCCGCTACGGTCTTTCTTCCGGTCCCTATCCTTGCTGGAGGCTTTCTGCTTGTGCTTGCTGCTGTGACTGTCCCTGCGGTCCCTGCTCCTCTTCCTGTCTCTGTCCCTCTCCTTGTCCCTGCTCTTGCTGCGGCTGTGACTGTCCCTGCGCTCCCTACTCCTCTTCCTGTCTCTGTCCCTCTCCTTGTCCCTGCTCTTGCTGCGGCTGGCCCTGTCCTTGGACCTGCTCTTGCCTCCCCTGCTGACCCTTCGCTCTCGAGAGTGGCTTCGGTTCCGGTGGCGGGCAGAGCGTTCTGCGCTGTGGTTCCGACTGCCCTTCCTCCTCTCTCGGGCCTTGTCGCCGCTGCGCTCCCCGTGACGTCTATGGGAGCCGCGACTGTGGCTGCGCCGGCCACCGCGGGCCCTGTGCGAGGAGGAGCGACTGCGCCTCCTCTTCCTCCGGGGCGAGGAGGAGGGCGAAGAGGAGCGTGAGGAGGCTGAGGATGATGAGGAGAAGGAAGACGATTGGCTGCTGGCACTGCTGGAGCTGGAGCTGCTGCTGCGTCCGTTGCTGGGGGAACCGCTGGTGCCCCGCACTATGCCACGCTCCTTACCCCGACCCACCTGCCTGACCTCGTTGCTAACCTCAGGCTCACTGCGGGACCTGCGTCTCTCTGCTGTGGGTTCCGCCTCCCTCTCTCTCACTTCCTGTTTGTGGAGGCTCTCTAACTGGCCCTCATCATAATCCCCCCTCTCTCTGCTCACTCTGTCCAGTGCCATCTCTTCTGGAAGACAGACAGAAAACAAAACATATGTTAAAACTCAAAGACAACGTCACCGCTGCTTATTGATATTGCCTTTAGTTCCCTCACCACGTGCGTGCTGCGCCTCCTGCGCTTGTCTCTCCTGCAGCTCCCTCTCCTTACGTCGGAAGGCGTCTATCTTCTCCCGGATACGGTGATGCAGCTCCTCCTCGTCCGTGTCGGAGGACTCGGACGCCTGGGCGCTGTGCTCCTCCTCGTCCTCACTCAAGTCCGAGCCATAGTCGCCAAGTCCACCTGCCACAACAGAGCCCCCAGCTTTTTGAGCAAGACCGCTGCAACTAGCCATACACCCAACCAAGCTTCCCATCAAAGACGAGCCTACTGTCTGTCTGTTTTCAACTGAACTTCATACTAGAAACCCACTGACACCCCACTTACTGTGAGATGGCATGCTCTTTAGTGTTCTGATAAAAAAAAAATGTTGTAAATCTAAGGCTAAGACACTCAAACTGCGCTGTGAAGGATTGCAACATTTCAGAAACATTCCCCAAATTCCCAGTTTTATCAGAAATCCCGGGAGAAGAATTCCAGGTTGGAGGATTCCATGACAGCTAATTCCCTTCCAACCGGAATAAATAAATAACAAATACTTCTGGTAATGTTTGGGGAATTTTGCAACCCTAGCTGTGAGGTGGACCCTTCCCTTCGGCTGCCTCAGTCACTCTTCTGAGCTACTAAAGCAGTGAGGGGACAGGGGTTTGAGCTCTGAATCTTACCCAGCAACACCCCCCCCCCCCTCCCCCCAACCCCCCCGCCTGGAGGAAAAGAAGGGGAACTCACCAATGCCGATCAGAGAAGTCAGTGCACTTGACTGTGCCAGCTGTTTGGCAGGCGCTTTGATTCACATCAACAACAGGAACAACATGTTAAAACACATAGAGCCACCATAGAGACAGCCACCATAGAGAAGTCTCTAGAGAAGGGGGGCACAGATAATGCACTATTCACAAGAGCGGTCTTTGGCAACAACAACAAAAAATTAAAATAAAATAAAAATAATGAGAAAACGGAGAGAAGAGAAGGGGTTAACAAACAACATCTGTCACACACATTCAAAGTCAAGACAGTTGGAATAGGGCAGAAGAACCACTCTGTACTAATGCACTAGTGTCAGATAAACGGGGACAAGTCACTTGAATCTGATCTATAGGTGAGTGTATGTTATAAAGTCAATGGGTTCAGAAACAGTCATTCAGGAGGAACTTCAGGAGCAGCAACCAGGGAAAACAGTTTAGGTTACTGTTGTTTTGTTTTAAATACACCAGCTGCTCGGCTGTCTTTACCAGGGCCATTTTCTTTTTCTTCCGTTGCATTAGCAGAGAATGGTTGAAGATGCATATGATCACATTTGGAAAATACTCCCAAGTTTGCCACTCAATTACCCTGACTTACGGAGATGAATTGAGTGATGTTTTCAGACTATATAAAACAGGCTTAAACATGATGTCTTTGAGACAGGCACAGATGATGCGTGGGCTCGAGGAGACGGGGGTAAGCAGACCTTTGGTGGCTTTGCGGTGAGTCTCTTTGGCCACAGTTTGGATCTCTTCGTTGGTGACCTCCAGCAGGATTTCCGTCAGCAGAGTTTTAGTCACAATCATCTTTGGAGAGAAATGTGAGAAAAGGCTCTGACATGAGTTAATGATAATCATTTGTTTGTTAAAGAGGGCAATTTTTTTGCAATCTTGGATAGGATGTTTTTGTTATATTTTGAAATTAGTGAAAACAGGGACCACTAATTTCAGAGTCGCAATTAGAGCACCAGGGCTCTATAACATAACACAAACAAATGCATAACAAAAGACATCCTAATAGGGCTGGACGACGTGGCCGAAAAATTACATACAGATTTGTTTCAAACTTATAGACGATTCACGATATATACATTGTTGTTTGTTGTTCATGGTTTCTCCAAATAAGCTTTGTTGTACAATTAAAAAGGTCCAATACATTTATCTAATGAAGTCAGGGCTTGTGAAATTATACCGAGGCTAAATGTAAGCCTTCCACAACCCACTAATAATTAAAAATTTTATCAAGAGTTTATTAACCTGCTTTTTTTGCAATAACAACTGATCTGGACTTCAAGTCTGTCTATTAAAATTTCCTTTTTGTTACAAATTTAACCACAACCATGGACAATGCACTTCTTGTAGCAGGCATAGAAAACTAACGCAGGTCAAACAATCTCTCAAGCACAAGCCCACGTGCTAGTGAATAGCTAGCTAATCTTTATATTTCAAGTTAACTTGGATCTATTTGCTAGCTAACAAGACAGAACAGTTGAATTGCTATGAACACACTTCTGTCCGTCTCCAACTGTTTGAACAGCGTGCTCGCCTGTCCATTTTGTTCAGAATGGCATACCTTATTTCTCAGAATGAGAATAATTTGCCAACTCCTTTATAACAGGTGCTTTATGCTTATTGCAAATGTATAAAACACAGACTAGACAGCTAGTATAACGGTCTTTGGCTGAAATGCTGCTAGTGGTACCGCAATGCCACGCCTACAAATTGAGCATAAATTTTCCTGAATTTTCCTGTTTTTTATTACAGTAAAAAGTATAAATGTGTTTCGGTGTCCATATGACCGATTCTGTTAGACCAAACCTCAAATCCAAATAGTAAGTTGAAACTGCTTGTCAGATAGGAAGTGATCTCTCATCTTTGTTGTTGTGAGTGGCTTGGTGTGTAAACACAGAAGAAGAAGCGAAGCGAGAGGTTTCGCTCTCGCCAAAATCTATCCAAATTTAGCCCAGTGCGTTTCTATGGTCATAAGTTTGTCGCCTGTCATCCCGCCTTTGGGACGATTCCCATTGTTAGGGAGGAGACATGAGCATCTCATCATTATATACAGATCCCTGGTATAAATGGGAAGGTACACACAGAACAGAAGGAGCAAGACTAAACAAAAAGAGACGAGACAAAAAAAAAGACACAAGTAGCCTACAAGCCAACAAACGCTAATTAAAAAAAAGTTGACTCTTGCGATACAGGCATTTAGAATATCGCGCAAGAATTCGATATATCGCCCAACCCTACACCCACCCCAACGTGTCAGAATGGCAGCTGTAAGCAAAAACTGACCAGCTGGAACTCTCTCTCCTCCTCAGTCATCTCTGGTTCGCTCTGGTCCTCAGGGGGAGGTGACGGGCTCCTGCTGGCCAGCTCCTGCTTCCTGGTCAGGACCCGGTCCTCATCTTCCCTCTCCTCTTCATCACCCTCTTCATCATCACTGTCCTGTTACAGGGGAGGGAAAGGGGTGGTAGGTCAGATATACAAAGATACGACAACAATACGACAACAGGACCTCCTGAAAGCTCACTAGTGTCACAGTTTTACAGGAATATAATGAAATTATTTGGGGGATATTTCAACCCACTGTTCATAAGGTTAATGGGATTCATGACGCCATGGAAACAAAAAGTGATTGATGCTTACAAATTTACTCTTGCGGGGTAAACGAGGCCCATCTCCTCCCTCGTCCACCGCGTCGCTCTCTTTGTCTTCATCTTTAGCCATTTCGGCACGCTGTTTCTCCATGCGCTCCTTCTCCAGCTTCTTCTGTTTCTCCCTGTCCATCTTCTCCAGGCCCTCTCGGATCCAGGCCGGCAGGGTGCGCCTCTTCACAGCATCTGAGAGGAGAGCCAGGTCATTGGATGCTGTGTGTGCGTGTCTGTTTTCCTGCGTGCCTGGGAAAGCTAATTGAAAAAAGTAGAGATCAACACAGACACAACACATGGTGAGATACAACATTTAGGATGTTGTGGGTATTTCAAGGCAAAGAGAGTTGAAGCAAGTCTCTGCCTCTCTGACAGCAGAAAGTGTCCAGGGATGAAATCCTGATCAGCGGCCATTTAATGAGGACGTTTTTGTACCAAGGTGTTGGTGAAGATGCTCACCGAGGGCGGCAGCAGGAGCATCTTGTTTGGGGATCTGGATGGGGGACCTCTGGCGATCCCTAAAGCCAGGGGGCCTGTCCCGTCTGTTCTGTGGGGGACCCTGTTGCCAGTATGGAGGGTGGAACCCTGTGGATGTGGGGCCGTAGGTGGAAACCGCCCCATGCTACAGAGAGAGAAAATGAGAAATGAGGACCATCCAAACTAGTTGAATGACGGAGAGACCCTATACAACATCAGCCATGGAACTCTAATGTAACTGTGTGGTGTATACCTGATAATCAAACTGGTTTATGGCCATTGGGTTCATGGCGTAGTTGTCAGGCTGACCCCCGAAGCCGTGGCTGTTCTGGGGGTAGACCCTGTGGTGGCCTTCAGAGAACTCCAGACTGTCCTGGCTGTTGCTGTCCTCAGAGGGAGCCACCACATCCATAGGTCCAGTCCCCATAGGTCCTGTTCCTGGGGGGATCCACACCTGGTCTATGGGAGGAGGAGGAGGGGGGGGCTGACTGTGCATCCCCCATTCTGTAAACAACAAATGTACATTGTTATTGTTTATTAGGATCTCTTTAAGCCCACCAAAAGGCTTGTCTTTACAAGAGACCATTCAAAAATCAAAAACATACACTTGCAGTCATGCTATTCTAACATTAAACTACTGGACTGCAGGGGAACTAAGTTGATTGGGGCACAGCTCTGTTAATGTGGTGGATGTGAAATTCTCCCATAACATGTTCGCTGGAGTACATCGGTGACATCACATCATCCCTGAGATATAATGACAAATTATGTACAGACTGAGTATAGCAAGCATGATTGTCTTGCAACGTGAGAAAACAGATCACCGACATAAGCCTTCTATATTCTCCATCCCCAGAAAATTATGCTTAGAGTTTACCAGGTTGCCACAATCTGCCAAAATTGGCGTCGCCCTGGAAGGAGCCATGGTTATTGGGCATCACAGGATCCATGCCAGGGATGTCCTGTCCATTAGGATGAATGTTCTGTTGGTCTACTGTAGGGCCTGTTGACTCTTTCTGAGCAATCCAGGCCTGGGCCAGTGCTGCCCAGTCCACTTGGCCTGCAGCACACAGAGAGAGACAAGAGAAGCGTTGTTTGGGGTGTCATTTTGTAAAATTGTATATAATGCAATGATTGAGCTGTCATTCTGCATGGTCAAAGCAATGTTACACCAATCCAATCTTGGATAATTTCCACTTGTACAGTGCTACATGCATACAGGTCACCCACTTGGATCTTGCTGGTGCTGGAAGGACTGCATCCACTGCTGCTGGTTCATAGGCCATTGCGGCCAAGGCTGTCCACCCTGGTCCCACATTTCTCACCCTGTAGTTCCTACGCCTGTAGCCTGCCTAGGTGAGACAGAAGCATGATATGACATTACTGTAATTGAATAGTGATATTCTCAGTGTGAACCGTCCATGCGAACTGCACGTATGATGACTGGCCAGGGCAGGACGTCATTGCGAAATAAGATTTTTTCTTAAGTGACTTGCCTAATTAAATAAAAGGTTCAATAAATACAAATAAATGTGTTAGCAAGCTAGTTATGTAGCCTCAGTTATGTAAAGTTAGCTACATGAGGCGGTTCACCCAAATGGCTTGGATCAAACAAGTAGCGTAAGCATCGATGCAGATGCTTTTTTGACAGTGCTAAAGCCAACGAAATAAATAAAGGCAAAGCTAAATTGCTAACCTTGATAGCTAATTGAGATCTGCGTAATTGTGGCTAGCTAGTTAGCTAGCTAACATTCACGCCCCTAAGTTAACTGAGGCGGACATGGATGTTTGCTGGTGGCGCTCGCTAGCGAACGTTTACACTTCACGCTACAAGTGGATTTCATTTACATTGCATGCACTTAATTTGTGATATCTAGGTAGGTAAACACTCGTTATATAATTTTATATAAACTACTGTGCATTATCAGTCAATTTTTTCCCCCGAATTCCCCAGGCTCTGTGCGAAATGCAGCTGGCTAACAGTTAGCCAGCTAACAGTTAGCTATCGTCAGCTTGCTCGTTTTCCAAGATTCGGGTTGGAAAGTTAGAAAATAGCTAGCCGTGGTTTGGACACTTCAAAGATCAGTCACTAACATCGCCCACTGTAACATCTGCATGATGAGAATGCACACAAACGAAACATCATAACTAACGTGAGCGTCTCCCACCTCACCGACTTGGTTCTTCGCCGTCGAGCACTCAAAATGGCTACGACCTGGAAGTAGTCTGGCCGGCAGCCACAGGAGGCGACCTCACCACAACCCTCTATGGGGCCAAAAGTAGGCCTGCTGATTGTAAATTATGGCCAAAAGATCATGAAAAAGTGACAAAACAATCAACTTAACAATTCTGCATAAATGATGTACTGTCATTCTTCTGGTACATATTACAAGCTATTTCCAAATGACAATTTGTAGTAATTGTGGCCAAATTGTATTTATTAGAGTAATTGTAAATATTTTAAAGTTAATCTTTTCATGATATAGGTATGCTAAATCTAACTGCCTTATATATGTTTTTTAAGGGTAGCATTAGTGTAGCTTAATTTCTTCCAGTGTGAAGTAATTGTTAGCTTGGTACACTATATTTTCAGAGTAGCTTCCCCAACACCGGAAGACATATTCCCTTGAAATTAACATTGAGAGGTATGGATTGGAATAGATCAATAAAGAGGAGATGGGGGTGGAACCGTATCGTGAGTTTTACACACACACCTATGGCCTGATTAAGACCTATTCACTTGAAATGAACACTGGAGAAAAAAAGTCATGGTGTAGAAAAAAGAGGAACGGAGAACAGGTACAAGGAGACAGAGCTGTGGGAAAGAATGAGCGTCTTAGAAGAGGAGAGAAAGCGTTTACACGCACCTTTTTTCCACCTCTTTCACCTCTACTCCACTTCTTTTTGTTTGCATTCTTATTTGTCTCTGTATTCTCTGTATTCCTCTTTGCCTCAGAGTGGTTTCACGATGATGCTCCTCGGAGCATCTGCCAGGGTGCTCAACAACCTAAACTCCTCTGGTATTGCCTACCCTTGTCATCTCAATGACTACAGTGGCTGTTTTATATTCTCTAGTCCTGGACTAAAAAATGTGCATAACTAAGAATCTCTGTGTGCGTCCAAAATGACACCCTATTCCCTAAATAGTGGGAATATGTCTACACACCTCACAAGCTACAGACAACACTCACTCACTCACTCACACACAGATGCACTGCCACACTGACAAGTGCGATTCTCATCTGAGTTCACTCCAGCCAGGAGAACATGGGCGTGTATTTTTTTGCTCAGATGTTCAGCAGTATCTGACCCCAAACAGGTGACGATTTGAGACTGAATTTCTACGTGAAATATATGTCCAAGGCCCCTGCTATAGTGTCCTGTACAGGGATTGAACTTGTATATCGAGCTGCCATAGGCTACAGAAGATAGGCTCTGACAAGGCTAATGCAGGAATCCTGTGATGGCCCTCTATCTACAAATCTAGCTGTGAGTGTAAAATGTGTTGCATATATCACAATAGTTACAATCCATAAACAGCTGCCCTACTACATGGAATTCTATGGCTAAGCTTCTAACATTCTAATGTCAATGGCATAATATGGGCAATTTTTAAATAATGGTTGTAGCTGGGGCTTTCAAGGTTGGTTAAATTATATATAATTTAAAAGGTAATTTCATGACCTTTCAGAACCACTTTGAAACTAATTTTGAAATGAACCAGGAATTATTTTTTAAAGCAATTTATAGAGGTAATTCTGATATGTACCCGAGGCTCAAGGTCAAAGTTCTGTTGACCTGAAAATTCTGAAAATCTGTCTGATAGATAGTTGGGAATCTAAGCTTTCTAATGATATCTGATGAAAGGGTATACGTGAGCAATATATAATGTATATACCACTATTGTTTGCCAAATCTTACATTTTTTTCTACTAATAATTGCCTATCAGATTTGCCACCAATGCTCCTTATAGGACACATCACTGCACTCTATACTCCTCTGTAAACTGGTCATCTCTGTATACCCATCGCAAGAACCACTGGTTGATGCTTATTTATAAAACCCTCTTAGACCTCACTCCCCCCTATCTGAGATACCTAGTGAAGCCCTCATCCTCCACATACAACACCCATTCTGCCAGTCACATTCTATTAAAGGTCCCCAAAGCACACAAGTCTTTTCAGTTCGCTGCAGCTAGCGTCTGGAACGAGCTGCAAAAAACACTCAAACTGGACAGTTTTATCATCAATCTCTTCATTCAAAGACTCAATCATGGACACTTTTGCTGACAGTTGAGGCTGCTTCGCGTGATATATTGTTGTCTCTACCTTCTTGCCTTTGTGATGTTGTCTGTGCCCAATAATGTTTGTACCATGTTTTTTTTGCTGCAATGTTGTGTTGCTACCATGTTGTTTTCACGTGGTGTCGCGACCATGCTTTGTTGTCATGTGTTGCTGCCATGCTATGTTGCTGTTTTATAGGTCTCTCTTTATGTAGTGTTGTGGTGTCTCTCTTGTCGTGCTGTGTGTTATGTCCTATTATTCTTATCCCCCGTCCCCGCAGGAGGTCTTTTTTTGAGGCCATCATTGTAAATAAGAATTTGTTTTCTTAACCGACTTGCCTAGTTAAATGAAGGTCAAATAAAATAACATAAATTGTCTCATCGTTTTTAAAGAATGACATGAAAATATTATTTTTTCACATTTCTTTCATTAGACTTGTACACAGTGAATTGTCTTCAAGTGGAGAGATGAAAGAAAAGATGGAGATGAAAGGGTGATAACACACAGAAAGCTCCCATTGCTGCACTGCTGTCACACATTTCCAGCTCTAGGGACAATGACCTTCACGAAAATCACTATGAGACATTGTCACCCCAAGTGAGCCTTCTAGTAAAAACAACAATTTTTACTAGAAACCTCTCAAAAAATTACATTAGAAGATTTTATATATTGTTATACGATGTAATGTAATCTATTTTCAGGGGGAATGGTTTTGTTAAAATATTTCATCAGTTTGTAAGATAGACATTATGCATTGCTTGGAAAGAACATTAAAGGAATAAAAAATCAATATCAATAATTATTGCATTCAAATTCTTTGGGACCTGAACTTATTTAGCAAGATTTAGCAAGCAGCTGAGGACAAGGGGGTTTAGAAATACGAATACAAAGAAATACGCATCGTAATTATAGATGGACATACATTTAGAATTGAATCTCCCCATTCAGTTCCCTGTTTCGGTAGTGCACCCAAATTGAGACCATGACCAGAGGGGAAAGAGAGAGTGGGAAAGAGCCCAGTGAGCACCGACAGACTCATTGAGGCTATTGGCATGATCTTTATCAATGAGAGAGTCAATGCCATTGGAAAGTATTTTTTAGTTTTTTCCCCCAGGTTAGATGGAAGTCATATTATACAATCTGTGTCTACCCTCTTTCCGTAGACCTAAGCTCTTGGTTGCATTCGAGACAAGGTCATTTTTATTGATCTCAGTCAAGATCTGTAGCCTGTCATTTCTGTAATTCTTGTGGTTGGCTATTAAAAAGATGGATGTTTCCCTACTGCACGAGGCACTGTTCAGTTCCAATGGCAAACAGCTGTCTGTATCCAGTAAATGCAGCCATCTGGTGGACTGTCTGGGACAGAGCACATCTATCTATCCAAAAATCCCCTATCTTCAATTGATTGAATTCCGTCCAGTACTGTGATTCTGTCTAAAACCTCTGAAATAAACATTTGAAACACAAGACGGCAACAAGTCAGGACAATAATGCTATAGACTAAAATAAACACCCATGTACTGTATGCTGCCTAACACAGATGCTGACGGAAAACATGGCAAAGAACATGAGAAACAAACCCTTGGTACACGTGACCAGTTTCCTGAAAGCAATACGCTTCCAAGCTTTAAGGGGACACACTTCGATTTCCGCCTTCCATGGCAGTGACTAAATGTTACGCTGAGCCTGAGCACTGTCCCTTTGTACTGTACTGTTGTAAGAGATGAACACTGCAGCGGTCCCTTGTCACTGGTTTCCATGACCACCGTGACAGAGGAAAGAGGACCAGGCCCTTTCATTAACTGAGATTAAAATCATATCTGATCCTTCAAGAGAACGTCCCCAAGCAAGAGCCCCTGCTTTTAAAAATAGACCAAATACATGAAAAAAGAAAAGAAAACCGTGCTGTGTTGTTGGTGGGTGGCTTGACACTCTGCTTTAATGTTTTAACAGCGTGATTGGGATGTCAGTGTGTACGGGACCAGGAGGGTGGAAGATGGGATACTTTTAGACGTTGCCCTTTTCTTGATTCCACACCCACCTCCTCTTCACCAGCTCGCGACATGTTCCTCAAACAGCACTGCTTTGCACCCGTCACGGCACATCGCCGCCACCGACAGAGTGAATATGGCAACTATGGGATTCACTGTGACAGCCCCTGACTAATGGCCAGCACCGTCTTCACACAGTAAAGAGGGATGAAACAGGTTCCAGTGTAAAAACAACAGCCGTACTCATCCACTATCAAGTACTTTCCGTGGCGGAGGAAAAAAAGAGAGAGGATTCAAACATCCACCCAAAATAAGAACATGCAAGCTGAGCCTTGTTGGTTTCCCATTTCATAAATTAGATTTATTCTTTATATATATGATTTCACATGAGCCAACGGTGTTCCGAGTTCCTTACTGAAATCGATTGGTATTTTCAGAAGGAAAAGAAAGCCTGAAGAAAAACCCTGTAGCACCATATCCATATATGGCTTAGTATTGTGGTAATTCACCAAATTTACATTTCACACAAGCTGTCTGTATGCAAATATGTGTTCACCGTAATTATTTGTTCTTAACATGCAGAAGCATAATAATCCAAGAGTGTAGGCACTGAGTATTTATTTGTTTTTGGGGGGTGGGTGGGGGGGGGGGACAAAAAAACATATTTTTAATTACAGAAATCCTTCACTTGACCAGAATAATTTGGCAATTTCCCAACAATCGACAGATTAAATATCTCCATTTCATTCCCCACAAAAAAAATGTTTGCAGAACAACTAAACATAAATGGTGAGACACATTTGAATCCCAAGATTGATCAACACACGTTAGTTTAACTACAGCAGAACATATGAGGATAAAAAGACTAAATTAAATGAAAACAATCGTTTATTGTCCGGGGAGCTGGCATTCATATATGTAGCAATGTCCCTTTGTTAAACGTCACAATGTGTTTGTATCTGTGTGGTTAGAGATTGTTTGTGCACCCGTGTGCATATTTAATAGAACTAGGATTTGAAAAAAACAGTGCCGACCAACACAGTAATGTATTGGTCTGAAACACACTCGGATGGCCTGCCACATGATGGACCTCTCCTTTCAGGAATAGTTTGAGATCACATTCTTTTGGTACTTTTGTATATGTTTCCCATAATTTTATATCATTTCTCTTACCAAAACCTATTTTGGCAATCACCATTTAATGATAGTCACACATTCGCATGTTATACAAAAAATACAATTCATATTCACCACAACAGGCTGTAAAATATAAATAACACAGCATTTTTTTGGTACATTTAATCAAACATACTATTCTGCCACTCTCTCGCTCACTCTCTCTCTCTCTCACATACAGAAGTATGAGCAATGGTATGGGGACGTTCAGTAAGTGGACCAGCGTGGTGACCCTTCAATGCAGAGCAGTCCAGTAAACATCACAGTGACTTTATGTCCCTGACGAACTACCAATCCCATCATGTAGTACGTGCCATGTTTCATGCTCTTGGGAGTCAAAGTTTAGAGAGAGGTATACATAAAGCAGGTCTCTCGCTCTCTTTTTCCCCTCTTCCTCTGTCTCCTGAGACACCAATGACTGTTGGGCAGCTCCGTGCTCTGGCAGTCACAGCATCTCCTCGTAGAACAGCAGGTAGGCTTGAGAGTTGAGGACCCTGGACTCTGGTACCGCATGGACATTGGTGTCACTTACATAAACCCACTGACCCTGTGTGGCACTGTTTGCTTCCCTTGGACCTGAAACACAGTAAAGACATGTTCATAGCAACACTGGTATGTAGGTAAGACAAATTAGACCAAGCATGTTTCATAATCATAACAAATCAAATGTTATTAGTCACATGCGCCGAATACAACAGAATACAGGGAAATGCTTACTTACAAGCCCCTAAACTCTTACTGTTTGCACTAAGTCTATATTAAACTTAAAGTGGGCAGACATTACAGGTTTTTAACCTGATCTACAGGATCCTGGCACATTTTTCAAAATCGTAGGAAATCGGAGCAAACCGTAGGTAAAACATAACGCCACAGCCCGTAAAGTGTAAGCGCATACCCAATTTGCGGTTGAAGGCTCTCAAGGGCACTAACGGTGTCCCGATAATTTGAAAATATATAGAATATATTCGGCCGTAAATCAGCCAAGTGTGAGTTCTCCCACTGTACCGCCGTGGAGGCCGCCAGGTGTACACTACGATTTGACTGAATTGTTAAATGCGAGAGGTTCTCTGATGGTTAGAGCCCGTAGACCGGGCAAAAGCCGTGTGGTGTATTTCAGCCTTTACCTGACGGAAGGTTACAGCAGGGTGAGGAAAACATGTATTGAAGCGAAAGAGAAAAGCAGTGAGAAGAAAATAAAGAGGGGATAAAAAGATGAGCATTGTAAGAAGGGATGTGTTGACACGAGGAGATGGATGGTGGACGACAGCGGCGTTGCCATTTGATGGAGGCAGACGAACCGTGGTTACCGAGGTCCCTTTGACCTCTCTACGGTGGCTCACCAATGCTGCCAAGACAATGTCACCTCAAGTTCTATACTAGTTAATTACCAGCGAGGACAACTGCTCACACAGACCTCGGTCACAAAGACATTTTGATTACAGTTGAGCGTCGCTGAATGGCAGGCGCTTTCCTTGAGTATGGAAAGGAGAAAATACATCTATATAACGCTGGATATCTATACACACTACAGCGCTTTTTCTCTCATAAATGCCGCCTTCAAGGTTACGCAGAGTGAGGCCTTCACACAAATACAGTGCGTTTGTATGTGTAAGCGACACATACTTTTTTTACAATCATAGAATTCCATGCTTTGGTCAATATATATATATATATTTGAAATGTAAACGCATTGACAGACTCTTAAGACAAAATTGGTAAAGGAATAGAGTGTATTTTATGGACAGAAAGATAGCGTTTTTACCTGCCATGTTTCTGCGGTGTGGCTGCTCGGTTCTCCTCTGGGGCCAACGGACCTTTACGTATGCTGTGTAGTGGCCCCCGCGCATCGACCCGCTGTGTTCCACGATGCCATACAGGCTGTAGAGCACACGCTCCCCTGCCACCAGGTTCTGCCCAAATAGAAACACACACATCAATGCACTCAGGATGAGACATTGAGCAGTGCCAAGCGCTCAGACAGAAACAGGAACAAGCACAAATACTTATCATTTGAGCTACAGTGTCCAAGGACCCATATTCATTTCAGTGTGAGTTTTTTTTTAGTAAAGATAATGTCCCTGTTTTCACGTGAAGAAGAGTGAGTACCTTGCAGGATGCCGAGCAGAATGGCGCCAGGTCCAGGATGAGAGGGAAGTTGACGTGACGGTTGACTTTTCGTAGGTTCATCCCTGCCTTCACACACATACACACACATACACACACACACGCACGCACACACACAATCAACCCCAAAGATATCAACACACAATAAGACACAGTAATAGCCTACACCATGATCACAACAATTTAGATAAACAGGAGAACACAACGTAATTCACATGAACATGATATATCATGTACTATGATGTAAAGATGTGTACAATAATGCATAATATGCTAACTTGATGGAAGCGTTTCAGGTGCAGAGTGACCACCGGGGGCAGCGAAGAGATCAGCATCTGTTTGCGAGCGCTGGTGTACACCTTGTCAGACTTCTTCTCTGTAAGCAGTGTTGCAAAAGGTACACAATTGTCATACTTGGGTAAAACTACCTTAATAAGAAATGACTCAAGCAAAAGTCATACAGTAAAATACTACTTGAGCAAAAGTCTAAAAGTATTTGGTTTTAAATATACTTAAGCATCAAAAGTAAATGTAATTGCTAAAATAAAAAAAGTATAAAACATTTCACATTCTTTAAAGTAACCATTTTCCAGTCCTGCTAAGCATTTGAAATGTAAAGAGTACTTGTGGGTGTCAGGGACAATGAATGAAGTAAAAAGTACATTCTTTTCCTTTGGCATTTAGTGGAGTGAAAGTTGTCTAAAATCTAAATAGTTAAGTAAAGTTCAGATTCCCTAAAAAAAACTACTTAACTAGTGCTTTAAAGTACTTGTACTTAGGTACTTTACACCACTGTCTGTAAGCACATATAGACACCACAATGTCACTTTGTGAATGGGAATTTTTCAAATACATGATTGCTCTGCCTGATACAAGTCAGCGTAGCCTAAATGTCTGCATTTGAATATCTGTGTAAATGCATGACATGGATAGGTGCTGAATAGCCATGCATTTCCATAACACCTACTGCTGTCACTATCAGGTCAGAATCACAACAAATTGTCTTTAACAACTGTGGATCTCCAGGGCTCCCGAGTGGTGCAGCGGTCTAAAGCACTGCATCTCAATGCAAGAGGCTGGTTCGAATCCAGGCTGTATCACATCCGGCCGTGATTGGGAGTCCCATAGGGCGGCACACAATTGGCCCAGTGTCCTCCGGGTTTGGCCGGGGTAAGCCGTCATTGTAAATAAGAGTTTGTTCTTAACTGACTTGCCTAGTTAAATTAAAAAAATACATTATATCTTTCAAACCAGAACAAGTTCTCTATCAAACTGTGTATGTATTTTACTAACCTACTGAGGTGCTCTTCCGCAGTTGTTTCTGCCGGCGGTCCGTGCAGCTCTCGCACAACAGCTTGTTGTTGCCCATCAGAAGCTCCACAGAGGTGAACTGGTGAAGGCAGGACTGAATGGAGCACTCCTTGGAGCAGGGCGTGTAGCTGTGGGACAGTGCCTTGAATGCCCCCTGGTGATTGGAGTGAGGAGACTGTTGAGGGTGTTGAGGTTGGGGCTCCCTCTGGTCCTCAGGACAGTGTGTGGAGAGTGAGTACCCTGAATCAGGGCCCAGGTTCATCTTATGCACTGCACTGACCAGCTGCTCCACAGCACCACCCTGCTGGGTCCTGGGGGAGAGGGCAGGCGGGGTGGGTGACTGGGTAGGAGTGGACCCTCTGCCACAATGGCTGTGGCCCGAGGGATGCCGGGGGGTCCACTCGCTCTCCGAGGCCTCGCTGTCGGCGTCGTTGCTACTGTCCTGAGGGCCTGAGTCTTTATCGCTGCCATCCGATAGGCTGCTGGTGGCGGCCATTTTGGAACCTCCTGCGGCACGGGCCATTACGGAGTGGGACTCCTCCTCGGGGTGGTCTGAGGGGCTGTCTGCCCCCTTCTCCTCCACAGAGCCAGGGGACTTCTGGCCCTGCTGCTGCTTCTGAGGGAGGTAGACACACACAGTCAGCAAAACCCACCCACGGACTCAAACTACACTTACAGACAGACACAAAAAACACACACACCTGTCCGCTAAGTTTCCTGCTGTTCTTATTGAGCACTGCGGAAAGCATCTCGCCACCGTGGGAGACGTGAGCTTCTTGCTCCCGACTGCTCTTCCCAGTCCTGCCCGGGTTGGACGGCTTGGACATCTGAACAGCACCAGGACATGACACAAAGATAGAGATGAAACCAACATACTATACACTTATCACGTATGACCAATATGGCAGAAGCAGACTGGACACTATTGCAAAACTAATGCAAAGACATGCTCACCCGCTCCTCAATGACGGGCAGGGAGATGTCAATGAAGGCTTCCTTCACTGTGGAGATCTGTGGGAAACAGAGGACAGGCACCCATAACACTCACAATCAATGTACGTCCTGGCTTTCAGCTGGGAGCAACTACAGTCCTACTGAAAAATGAACGCTGCTCATTGAGGAGTGGTTTAAAATGGTTTAATTGTGTATGACACACACAAAACATATGGCTCAGCTGGTAGAGCACGGCACCTTGCAACACCAGGACTGTGGGTTCGATTCCAAGGGTCAGCCGTACATAAAATGTATTTAGCGTGATTGTAAGTCGCTTTGGATAAAAGCATCTGCTAAGTGGAATATATTATAACTATAGTTCTATGATTAATCACCATTTAGTAATAAGGAATACAGCCACACTATTCCGTGGTTGACCACACACACCTAAATGCACCTAGATTCCAGTAACCATAAACAGAAAGGACAGACAATGAATCAATGAATCACTTACATGCTCACACTCCTCACACATGATGGTGTTGGTCAACTCCCCCACAAAGATGCGATCCACAAAGTTCATCGTCACACCCTCCTTCCCGTATGCTGAGATAAGAGGAAATAAAGGTGAAGCAAATAAAAACAGCAAAGTTCAGCTACAATCATGCAGAATAAATGGACTTCAATCAATGCCTATGTTTTATCATGAAACATGCTTTGTGGTTCCTTTGGCTGAGGAATTTTTCCATAGTAAGTAAGCCATTGAACAGTACATCAAGCTGCCACGAGATGGCGCTATCGATTTAGGTCAAAACTAAATGAGGGTGCGAATGGAACAGGAACCTTTGACTTGGCGTTTGGTCTCATCATCTGCAGTCTTCTCTGTGGGGTTGTTGAAGGATTTCAGAATGCCCGCCTTGATCCGCTGGGAATGTCAAACACTACATTGATCTCATAGAAATGCAACTTAAGTAGATAGAAAATTGGAGGACTACAAAATGGAGGTTTTACACAACAAAGGGTGATTTATATAAGAGCTACCATGGGAAGCCAAGGAATTGAAACCACTACAAAAATGATAGTGGGTTTGAAAATACACATTAGTAAACGAATACACACTTCTTCCAGAGCCTTCTGTGTGTGTGTGTGTGTGTGTGTGTGTGTGTGTGTGTGTGTGTGTGTGTGTGTGTGTGTGTGTGTGTGTGTGTGTGTGTGTGTGTGTGTGTGTATGTACACAGCGGCCGTGTGTATACTTCGTATGTGTGTACTTCTCCTGTGTGTGTTTGTGTGAGTAAACTGCGCATGCGTTTGTGTGGAGCGTGTCAGCCAGCCGTCTCTGACACTCTCGGTGGCGGGGCCGTGGGCAGTGATTGAAGGTGACATGGTCAGCGAGTGTGTCGGCTAGTAGAAGAAGAGGCACCAAACACAGTAAAGCACCAATCAATAGATAATTGGCCGTGGTCTGTGGACCCGACTAGTCGCCCCCTATTGTCCCCGGACCCACACACTGGACTGGCTATTTAGGTCAAAAACCTGGTTAATCCCAGCTCTGCAGCCCCCCCTGCACCCCCCTGTACTCCTCTCCCTAGTCAGTCAGACCCTGCTGAGCCCCACACTAATTAATCACCAGCAGGACACCCCCATCTGCCCCCCCCCCTCCCCACCTGAACCCCACTACCCAAAGTAACAGTGTGTAGGCTCAGGTTAAGGGAAGCGGGGTGAGGAAAGAAAAGGTTGGAGGGGTGTAAACTAAATTAAGATGGGCCAAGAAGGACAGGCCATGCCCTGAGAGGGAGCATTACCTATCGTCTCAGCTAATTGGTGATGATTGACTGTGTGCAATTAGCATATTTAGACTTCTGAAACTAAATGGCCAATCAACACAAATACTTGGGCCTCCTAGGTTGGTGTTGACAGGCTATGGGAGAAATGGCCAGTCACTCAGAGTGTGTGTGTGTGTGTGTGTGTGTGTGTGTGTGTGTGTGTGTGTGTGTGTGTGTGTGTGTGTGTGTGTGTTTTGGCACGTTTGTTTGGGCTGATTCTGTGCAGTTGAGGACATTTGAGTTGGTGCAAGCTAAACACGATGAGTGTACCTACAATTCCGTTTTGAGTAAATAAAACGTGTAAGTGTCAAGATGATGTGTATACAATATTTATTGGGTTGTATATGATGTGCAGGTCAATTTATGGCAGATGAGTGGCAAACCTGATTAGAAGCAACTGCTTCACATTGGCTGTTCTTTACAAATGCTGATTTGAATTAAAAGAAAATTGGTACCTAAACACTGTAAAGCTGAAAAGTCTGTGTACGCTATCCCTGGTGCAGTGAAACGTCTGTGTACGCTATCCCGGATGCAGTGAAATGTCTGTGTACGCTATCCCGGATGCAGTGAAACGTCTGTGTACGCTATCCTGGATGCAGTGAAACATCTGCGTACGCTATCCCTGATGCAGTGAAACGTCTGTGTACGCTATCCCGGATACAGTAAAACGTCTGTGCACGCTATCCCTGATGCAGTGAAAATAATGTAAGAAATCCAATGAAGCATGCTTCACGCGACATCTTTTTGAGTGCGAACCCATTACACCTTTTTGCAGGTAAATGTATTGTAAATTCATCAGACAGTAGATGTAAAATGCATATAAGCGTATGTTTGAAATGTTTTTATTTTATTATTTCACCTTTACTTAACCAGGTAGGCCAGCTGAGAACAAGTTCTCATTTACAACTGCGACCTGGCCAAGACAAAGCAAAGCAGTGCGACAAAAACAACAACACAGAGTTACACATGGGATAAACAAACGTATAATGAACAAACCTATAATGTATAATGAATGTATGAATAGGGCCAGCTCCCCACCCTTCACCCCTCCCCCCCGGACTCCCTGATTTGAGCGGGGGAGGTGACCCTCAAGCACAATGGGGCGACCCACAGCTGCGTGTTTCCCAGATCACACAATGACGCCCGTTGTGCCACTTGCAAGTCCAGTAAGTGGCACAACTGTCAGTGTTCACAAGTTTAAAAAGAACCAGGGGGGAGTCCCAGCCTGTACCCTTGTCCCCCTGTCACTGGCCCCGGGCTGACCACTCCACACCCGCTACTCTCCTCTCTTTTTGGGGCTGGCTGAGCCGCTGGTGGGGTCGAGGGGCCAACTGACTCAGCACCGGGCCGGGCCCACAGTGATGGTGGGCTCCCCCTAATTGCTGAACGGGGGGGAGACTGTCTGCACTTGCCAGAAAATATGGTACCATAAGGTTAAAAGACAATGGCTGGCCGAGGAGCAAAGGCAAAGACCAGACCCTGCACACTGTCATCCACAAGCACACAGGTGAATGTCTCCCACGGCTTTCAGTCTGCTCTCCGTTGGCGATTGAAGTGTGCTTCTCAATTGCAATCAAAACATTGGCTGTTCTTTTGCGTACTCCTACTAGCTTGGACACCACCCTACATGTAGCTTGGCTGCTGGTATCATAGACACCGTTCTCATAGAGAGTAAGGGGGCTTTATGTCACCATGCTCATACTTCACAAGTCACAGGGTGTGTTGGAGAGCATACATTCTGCTCAGTCACTTGACTGATCTACAAGAAGAAGAAAAAAAGGCATCCTAAATAACTACTCATTACAAACGATTCGTAGATGGGTCAGTCTGCTCAGTCAGTGTGGATCTCAAACACGGCCTCTGGCACAGAGCGGGAGCCATGGTACTAGGCCGAGTGGAAGAAGGATGTGGTGTTTGTAACGTGGGTCTATAGTCTCACCTTAGTCTCCTCTACTCTCATGGAGTCCAGTAGGTAATGGAGCAGCTCCTGGCTGTCCTGCTGCTGGTAGCCCTTAAAGCGTGGAGCCCTGGTGAGACGGAGAGAACACAGTCAGAACATATACACTCACACAGAAAACCATGTCAAATGCGTACACATACGCACACTCTTGTGTAAACATAATTCTGTATTTTATTGTTTTGTTTTTCTCTTCTCTTTTTTACAGAGATTGACAGATCTTGAGAGAGGGAGACAGTTGAGATGGATGAAAGTTAGAGGTGGATGGCGGATCTCTAGGGCCAGTACATGTGGTCTGAAGTGGGCAGCTCTACTGCTAAGCTAGACCAGTCACATGTATGTTGTTGATAATGGATAATAGTTTATAAAAAATGAGTAAATCTAGGACAGGCAAACACAAATCAATTGGTACACCAACACTCACCAACCTACACAGGCATGCACAAAGCAATCAACCACATGCATAAAGCAATCGGCTGTATCACTAGTGCATACAGAGACATCAATGAGAGTGGAGAAAGGCCATTATTTTTTCTCAAGGACTTTTCGTTGGTTCATCCATTCAAATTTCCTCTCCTCTCTGCAGCTTTCTGGTGCTTAAAGGCAGCCTTTGTTTCATTCCCACAGCTTTCATTAAACCAGTTACGGTCACACACACATATATACATGCATACCCAGACAATGACCTCCTTCTGCCTTCGGGTGTTAAGCAAGATTCCAAGTAAAGACGATGACAATGACATACATTCATTACTTTATGGTGTACATGAGAATGTCTTTCTTTTCGTGGCTAATTGTATGACCTGTGCAAGTATTTGCAAATTAAATTTGATATTGCAGGTGAAAATGTCTGTTGGGCTTACCAACGGCCTACTGTGCAAGCCAATTCAGAATTTCTTCAATAGAAAGCACTTTACTGTCTAGAGTACACATATCTCCCATCATCATCATCATTCCCCAGCAGCACATGTAGTTAAGGGTGAAAACGTATGGCGATGGTGCCAGTGGACATCCTGCGTGTTCACGCCTCAGCACTCGTAGAGGGAACTCTCCTTGAGCCTGTCCCTGGCCACAGCAGGACAGATGTAGGGACAGATGCTACGGCCAGATGGGCGTCCAGGGCCAGAACCACCACCACAACCTGTTGTGCAGCGCCAGCCACAGAACAGGTTGGCAGGAAAACATGCAGCTGACCCGAGAGAAGCACTGACCACTCCTGACCCAACACTATCGGAGCGCACAGGGTGATAGAGGGTGGCAAGTACATTCGTTGCCTCTTTGATCCCAGTCTGGCGTCTGACCATCTACAGTGGCCTGGGAAAGTATTCACCCCCCCTCGGCATTTTTTCTATTTTTTGCCTTACAACCTGGAAATTAAATGTATTTTTTGAGGGGTTTGTATCATTTGATTTATACAACATGTCTACCACTTTGAAGATGCAAAATGTTTTTTATTGTGAAACAATCAAGAAAACTTGAGCGTGCATAACTATTCACCCCCCCCTCCCCAAGTCAATACTTTGTAGAGACACCTTTTGCAGCAATTACAGCTGCAAGTCTCTTGGGGTATGTCTCTATACGCTTGGCACATCTAGCCACTGGGATTTTTGCCCATTCTTCAAGGCAAAACTGTTCCAGCTCCTTCAAGTTGGATAGGTTCCGCTGGTGTACAGCAATGTTTAAGTCATACCACAGATTCTCAAATTGGATTGAGGTCTGGGCTTTGACTAGGCCATTCCAAGATATTTAAACGTTTCCCCTTAAACCACTTGAGTGTTGCTTTAGCAGTATGCTTAGGGTCATTGTCCTGCTGGAAGGTGAACCTCCGTCCCAGTCTCAAATCTCTGGAAGACTGAAACAGATTTCCTCAAGAATTTCCTTGTATTTAGAACCATCCATCATTCTTTCCATTTTCCCAGTCCCTGCCAAATAAAAACATCCCCACAGCATGATGCTGCCACCACCATGCTTCACTGTGGGGATGGTGTTCTCGGGGTAATGCGAGGTGTTGGGTTTGCGCCAGACATAGCATTTTCCTTGATGGCCAAAAAGCTCAATTTTAGTCTCATCTGACCAGAGTACCTTCCTCCATATGTTTGGGGAGTCTCCCACATGCCTTTTGGTGAACACCAAACATGTTTGCTTATTTTTCTCTATAAGCAATGGCTTTTTTTCTGGCCACTCTTCCGTAAAGCTCAGCTCTGTGGAGTGTACAGCTTAAAGTGGTCCTATGGACAGATACACCAATCTCCACTGTGGAGCTTTGCAGCTCCTTCAGGGTTATCTTTGGTCTCTTTGTTGCCTCTGATTAATGCCCTCCTTGCCTGGTCTGTGAGTTTTGGTGGGCAGCCCTCTCTTGGCAGGTTTGTTGTGGTGCCATATTATTTTCATTTTTTAATAATGGATTTAAATGGTGCTGCGTGGGATGTTCAACGTTTCAGATATTTTTTATAACCCAACCCCGATCTGTACTTCTCCACAACTTTGTCCCTGACCTGTTTGGAGAGCTCCTTGGTCTTCATGGTGCCGCTTGCTTGGTGTTGCCCGTTCCTTAGTGGTGTTGCAGACTCTGGGGCCTTTCAGAATAGGTGTATATATACTGAGATCATGTGACACTTAGATTGCACACAGGTGGACTTTATTTACCGAATTATGTGACTTCTCAAGGTAATTGGTTGCATCATACCTTATTTAGGGGCTTCATAGCAAAGGGGTGAATGCATGCCACACTTTTCTGTTTGTTTAAAAAAAAATGAAACAAGTTATTTTTTTCATTTCATTTCACCAATTTGGACTATTTTGTGTATGTCCATTACATGAAATCCAAATAAAAATCCATTTAAATTACAGGTTGTAATGCAACAAAATAGGGAAAACGCAAAGGGGATGAATACTTTTGCGAGGCACTGTATATAACAATGATCACCGTCTCGATCACTGGAATACCTGTTCGAAGGGCGTTAGCCAACATGTCTGTACGTCCTATTTTAACGCCCCTGAGCAGCTCACCACAGAGAAATGTGTCCTCCTAAAAGGCATTGTAGGGGCTTCATTGTCCCAGGTTTGGCATCCTGATCCGATGTCATATCCTCTCTACATACAGGTAAATGACCCATCCAGATTGGCCTGCAATGCAAATGAAACCAAACGATTTACCCCTTTGAACCGGTGAACCATTCTTCCTGGCGTGCTCCCAAACCCAATCAGAACAGAGGTATTCATCCTCTAACTGGCAGCAAGTGGATGGGCCTACAGTCTGGGTCATCTCTGCCATGTGCTGATGGATGTTGACGTCTAGCCCCGGAATGGGTGACGGGAGCTGGGGGAGAGATGAATGGCCACCTGCCCCCAACACAGGTCATGAGTAGGAGGTCTAGTGGACCAACTCAGCCCCCCTTCTCTACCTCTGTCCCTTTGCTCTCTCTGCCACACGCAAGAGGGGTGGAGGGGGGGATCACATATGTCCCTCATTTCATTCCCTTTAAAGATGCCAAAACATATAATGGAATATCTTCCTTCAAATGTGTACAAAATGAGTGTTGGGTTTTAAAGCATGTTTTCTTATCATATGACCAACTTGTCTGAATACTTGAGCTGTTAGCTTGCCACCTCTTTTGTATCCTGTGTAAAGGAAGTGTAAGAAAGTAATTGAACGCAAATGGGAATTACAATGGGGAATTTGGCTTTCTATCAAGCAAATCGTGTCTTGCATGCATGCCAAACACACTCATCCCCAACTCGGCTTATCTAACAGCTCAAAGACAAAGCGGGTTGGACTGGTGCAGGATCTGGTCGGCACACAGTGATAATCGGGATTAAAAGACAGACAGAGGCACGCAGCAGTCTTGGGGTATTTTGTTCCGGGAAAGGAGCACGGAGCAACGACGGGTGAGAGGCAGACGAGCAGCTCCAATGGGATCAGTGGGAACGGGGCAGTCTAGAAGCTCATCCCAGTGGAAGAGAGGCAGAAGGGCCCTGTAGCGCTGCTCCCAATCTGGCCCTGACCAATGCAGACAGCTGCGGTGCTAATACAATTAACAGCGGATGAGTTAGTACCAGACGCAAGGCAACCCCGGCACGTTGCACCACCTCGACAGGCAGAGGGGCGCCTACACACTGCCACACACACATTCAAACACCTTCAATACAACAAACTCAGCAAAAAAAAGTAATGTCCCTTTTTCAGGACCCTGTCTTTCAAAGATAATTCTTAAAAATCCAAATCACTTGACAGATCATTGTAAAGGGATTAAACACAGTTTCCCATGCTTGTTCAATGAACCATAAACAATTAATGAACATGCACCTGTGAAACGGTCGTTAAGACACTAACAGCTTACAGACGGTAGACAATTAAGGTCACAGGTAATTTAAAACTTAGGACACTAAAGAGGCATTTCTACTGACTCTGAAAAACACCAAAAGAAAGATGCCCAGGGTCCCTGCTCATCTGCGTGAACGTGCCTTAGGCATGCTGCAAGGAGGCATGAGGACAGCAGATGTGGCCAGGGCAATGAATTGCAATGTCCGTACTGTGAGACACCTAAGACAGAGCTACAGGGAGACTGGACGGACAGCTGATCTTCCTCGCAGTGGCAGACCATGTGTAACACCTGCACAGGATCGGTACATCCGAACATCACACCTGTGGGATGAACATATCAACAACAACTGCCCGAGTTACACCAGGAATGCACAATCCCTCCATCAGTGCTCAGACTGTCTGCATAAGGCAGGTCCTCACCAGACATCACCGGCAACAATGTCACCTATGGGCACAAACCCACCGTCACTAGACCGGCAAAAAGTGCTCTTCACTGACGAGTCAAGGTTTTGTCTCACCAGGGGTGATGGTCGGATTCGCATTTATCGTCGAAGGAATGAACGTTACACCGAGGCCTATACTCCGGAGCGGGATCGATTTGGAGGTGGAGGGGCGGTGTGTCTGGGGCAGTGTGTCAGAACATTATCGGACTGAGCATGTTGTCATTGCAGGCAATCTCAAAGCTGTGCTTTACAGGGAAGACATCCTCCTCCCTCATGTGGTACCCTTTCCGCAGGCTCCTCCTAACATGACCCTCCAACCCTCTTTCAACCCTCTGTTCTGTGAAGGGAGTCGTACACAGCGTTTTACAAGATCTTCAGTTTCTTGGCAATTTCTCGCATGGAATAGCCTTCATTTCTTAGAACAAGAATAGGCTGACGAGTTTCAGAAGAAAGGTCTTTGTTTCTGGCCAGTTTGAGCCTGTAATCGAATCCACAAATGCTGATGCTCCGGATACTCAACTAGTCTAAAGAAGGGCAGTTTTATTGCTTCTTTAATCAGACAACAGTTTTCAGCTGTGCTAACAATTGCAAAAGAGTTTTCTAATGATCAATTAACCTTTTAAAGTGATAAACTTGGATTAGCTAACACAACGTGCCATTGGAACACAGGAGTGATGGTTGCTGATAATGGGCCTCTATACGCCTATGTAGATATTCCATTACAAATCCGCCATTTACAACATTAACAATGTCTACACTGTATTTCTGATCAATTTGATGTTATTTTAAAATGGACAAAAGATGTCCTTGTTTTTGAAAGAAAAGCACATTTCTAAGTGACCCCCAAACTTTTGAACGGTAGTGTACATTGAGTCGCTTTCCCATTGACACACACGTTCGCATAATAAAAGCCACTTATCTATCCAGCACAAGCATGTAAAAAAAACACTAATCTATTATCCATGTAAAAAAAAACACATCTTTAACATAAAAAAATCAACACTTATCTGACTTATAGAACACCCTGGCTCATATGTAATTACATTCACAGTGTCACAGCGCCACAAGCAATAATTTCAACAAAAAAAAAAGACATTCCTTTTAATAAGTGTAGGTCTATTTCTTAGCGACGTCTCACTCTTCTGCCATACTCACATCACTGAATGCAGCTTTTTATCTACCTCCCTACACGTATGAGTGCATTGAATCCTTTTCATATCATTCACGTATAGACTACTCCTCACAAGGACAGACAAAAGCATGATATGGAACATCAGAAATGGAATGAATGCCCTGTATAGGCAGCTGCAGCTCTGTGGACATTATTTATCAGGCATTGTGAGACCAGCTGAATGTGACCTTCCTCTGCGAGAATGCCTGGTCTTCAATGCTTCACCGGCAGGGGATCGTCCATGCATGTACAGACCTGTGTGGCCATGTACCTTTGTGTGGCTGCCTACTAGAGATGTGGCCCATTGTTGTACCCTGCTATTTTCCTAATGCGTTGGACTTACACACAGGTTGGTAGAAACAGCCTACAAGTAATGAAAGAAGGTCAGTCAGTGTGCATGTGTGTGTGTGTGTTTGCGGAGTGCATTTGTGCAATTGTGTGTGTTCGTATTGTGTATGTACAATTTTATAACTGAATGCTAGTGTAAGGAAAATGGGGGGTAAAAGTGTTCCCGTGTAAGCATACGCAAGCTTTGCTGACAGCCCAAAGTCGTATGACAATTTACATCAGAATAAATTGTAGCGCTTTTTCCTCTCATGCACCATACACACATCCCCCACCACAGCAGCATAGGCCCAGTTGGCGGGTCTGGGTACAAGCTGAGTCTCTCACTGGCACCAGATACAGTGTGTGGTGTTGACCTTCCAAACCGCTGGGCCTGGCGCTGGTCCGAGCCTGACCCGTCCAGCTGGCGCAGGAGGCCTGGCTTTGGGTATAGCGGGGCAGCCAGAAGGAAGTGACTCAGCTGGTCAAGGGTGAACACAACACAACACACACTGGGTCTCAATCTTCCTTAAATACCAAGGACAAACACACACCGTGGGGTCCTATCCATGTAGCCAGTTTAACAAAACAGTGTGTTGTTAAGCAACTAGGGTGCACATTCCCAGGTCAGGGCCGTCAACACGCCGCTGAGCTACGAGACCTCTGATAATAAAGACGAGGATTGGACATGCACACAGCCTAGTGTGTACATGGCTTCATCCATCCCGAAGGTCAACACGCCGCGGGAGAAATATCATAAAACAGCATCAGGAGAATGTTCCTGTATAGAGGAGCGACTCTTGACCCTGCCCCACTGACATGCAGTTACAGACAGAATGAGGAGGGAGGTGTAGAGTTTGTCTGTTAAGGACGGGAGAGCGATGGCAAGTCATAGGTGTGCGTGGAGACATGGAATGAGGTGTGTAGCATGTGCATTTGATTGTGCCGAGTCAATTTGTGCATGGAAGAAGGGTTTGAATAAAGGCATGCGTCGGTGTCATGTGCATGTGAGTGTGAGGAATGAAGTGAGGTCCACTGGATGAACGTGTGTTGGTGCACGTGCATGCGTGTTGTGCCTATGTGCACGCCCGGCTGAGTGCATGTGCGCTGCAGGGTAAGGTGGCACCAGGTGAGGGGTGGCGTTGCTCTCACACTCACACACACCTGGGCAGATGAAAAGGCCAGGTGCTTGGACACACCAGAGGCACCCAGCCGGCCGACAGTCTCCGCGCTCCAGCCACCCGAACGTTCCCCATCCCACCCAGACACAGCCAACTGTACAGAGCCCGGTCCTACCTAACCCAACAGGCTCCACACACCACAGCCAGCCTGGGCCAAACCAGCCGTTCAACATGTTCCAACAACAAGAGCCAACCAACCATTCACCACACGTTTAAAGAGAGACCTAACCAACCGTTCAGCATGTTCAGAGGGGACCGTGTTCATAAGCTTTCGCCATGAAACTGGGAGGGCTGCCTGGGCCAGCCACTCAGCCGGTTTACCATGCTCAGGTTCAAACACCTACACAGGTGGTGCGGTGTGTTAAAGAGAACAAGGACATGCCATGCTGTTTTGATTGCAGCTGAAAGCAGAGTGCACCAGAGCCATTTTGTGCAGTGAGGTCTGTTGTTCGTTTCGTGTGGAGTGCGTTGGTGTTAATGGGTTTAGTGTTGAGCAGCGTTGGGTGCACTGAAGACTGGATGGACCAGGTGCTGGTAGGGTCCAGCAGGTTGAGACATCCTCTTCTCTGAAGTGGTCGCCATGGCAGCTTGACAACAGGGCAGGTAAAAGCTGTGGCCCCTGCCTGTATTGTGTGGTTGACTGTTGCCACTGCAATGGAGAAGTGCCAGACCAGTTGGGGCACGCTGACCTCGATCCTTGGGAGCAGGGCAGCTTGTCTGCATATGAGGCTGTGTCCAACATTGATGCATCGCCAACGCTGCAACCACAGTGCAATGTTTCTGCGCAGCGGTGATTCCATCACTCAAGTAAGGAAGAATTGATGGCAACGAAAGCTATTGATATCTCTTGGTGATCAAGTTTGTCATTAGTACACAATGAAAGAGAACATAATTATGAAAGCTTTAGCCAACCTTTTACAGGTCTGTAGTGCCTCCTCTGGCACCCTACAGGGCAGCCCTCATATGTTCTTTTCATAACATATATTTTAGGATGGACCAGCACAGGAAGCAGGTTAAGTCCACACCCATGGCTATACAATAGCCTGTACTGGGTTCCGGCACCATCAACACCAATGCTGCGAGATGGCCAAAACATAAAAGACAAATGTGTAGACTCTTACTTCTGGCAGAGCTGGTTGAAAAGGATCTTGGGGTTGACAGGGCCCTTCCCAGACTCCTTCACGCTGTGTAGGAAGAGGAACATGGCCGAGGTCAGGGGCTCTGGGCTGGGCAGAGTCACCGTCAACGCCCCCTGAAGGACGACCCCAGGAAAGGAGAGAGCGAGCGAGAGAACATATGAGTGTTAGACAAGGCATGTATTTCATACATTGTTGCACTACCATGGAAAGGCTGAAGGGGCTCGACTGCATTTTACAGATGACTGGAGACGTGGGGGGTGGGCTACAACATGACTTAAGGGTTATTTACGATAGCCTGTATGCTAATAATAAAAAGAACCACCCATATAGACAGTAATAAGTGGCTTCCTGTGCCATGTACAGTAAAAGACTACAGTGGTGGACTGGACCACACCAAGCGGATGAGGGTGGAACGTACCACGTTTGACTCGGCAGGGGGGCAGATCTTCAGCTTGTATCCCTTCTCCTTCACATCCTGTATCAGGTCGTTCAGCATGTGAGTCTGGGACAGATTCTGATGGACAGAAATCAGCTGTTACAAACGATTTACCATTAATTTAGTCATCATCGTTTTCCCCTGCATGGACAGGACAGAATAATTTCTGATCAGTTAGAAGAATCATGAATTAACATCTTCCTGCACTTCTTCCTTTTTATTTCATCATCCCTTCACACAAAAAATGATAAAAACTGAAAAATATTACAAATGCAAAAAAAACTGGAAAGTCTACAATTGAAAAAATCTCTTAATTCTGAGAAACTGGCAGGTGTTAGCCTAAATACCATTATGCTAAAGAAGCCCTTTCCAAAGAAACGATGAGCTGTGACTGAAACACAGAAAGGATTGCCCAGAGCCACCATTGTCCCATCATATTACTGCAGCATCTCTTTTCTTCCCTTTCAAGCGACAGTTGTTTTGTCACATCCTGGCAATGAAGACAGTTGCTATAGAAAAGACACAATGACTTCAGCAGTGTGAGCTTTCTCTCTGACAATTATGTTGTTTCACCAGCAAAATTGCAATTTTGAAGGAGACAATGAGAATAGAAAGAGACAGAAAAAGAAAACGTGTAAAGAAAGAATGTTCGGTCTGGTTTCAATCACAAGAGAGCTCCAGAAGGTGATTAACAAAATGGCAGAAAACGGAAAGGGAATGTAAGTTTCAAATCCCCAAGACCAGACAGCCAATACGCACTGCAACATAGAGAATGTGTTCCATACCAGTCCTATTCTCCTGTGGATAGATGAGCCACACATATGCATTTAAAATACCCTTGTACGATATATGCATAACTTGACCTTGTCTATACAGTTGTATTGTAAAGACATTAAAAAAATATGACCGATGGCATTATGGCAGAACCTGTTTATATGTGTTGCCGATGCCTGGTATGTTATGGTATTTTACTGTAGGGAGGAGCAGCACTTGACATGGCAGTTGGTAGTTTGACCAGCCGCCATGTTTACAGTACACCGTTCCCTAGACCAGGGCTTCCCACGCCACATCTATTTCTAAGGGCACAAGCCCTGTTTATGACACCTCTCTTGTTGAGGGAGACAAAATGTTGCAAGTTTAAAGCTCATTTCCAGCAATTCCACATATTTTGTTATGGGGTGCAGACAACATGTTGCCGTTTTAAAGCTAATCTTCTTGCAATTCTATACATTTTGCCATGCTTAATGTTTATTCATGTGATATTTGAGCGACTCAAACATTAGAAAAAAAATCTACGGGCTAACAAACCTAGCAAGAAAGTGTTAGCGGACATGAGCTAGTTGATCTGGACATTTTTGACAAGTTATAAATAGCTCTGTAAGGTATGCAATGACTTTCATTACACCATGACCTCGACATGACCTTATCCCTATGGTTGCATTCCATAAGCAGCCGCACCAGTGATGTAATGTTTACGGTATACAAACAAATCTCATAATGACAGCACCTGCATAACTGCGTTAAAGAAGCAGGTGTTTCCGAGGTTGTTGATGCCTTTGACCAGGACCAGTGTGCTGTTGTTGACCAGACTCTTCCCTCTGGACTGGTCTGCATAGTCGCTGGGCTCCTCTTTAAGCTTGATCATTTTCGATGTGGTTCCTGCAAGGCACAAAGAGGAAGGATTGTTTAACTCCAATACACAAGGTTTTTGTCATTTTTAAACTCTAGACTGTACTCGTGCCTAACTCAAGGTTTTGTATTCGATTACTAATGAGTGCCTGACATTTTCAAATGCAACTATTAAGCAGGTGAAATGTACAGTGCATTCGGAAAGTATTCAGACCCCTTGACTTTTTCCACATTGTTAAATTAGTCTTATTCTAAAATGGATTAAACAGTCCCCCCCCCCCATCAATCTGCACACAAACCCCATAATGACAAAGCAAAAAGGCTTCAATTTTTTTGGGAGCAATATCACATTTACATAAGTATTCAGATTCTTTACTCAGTACATTGTCAAAGGGTATGACGCTACAAGCTTGGGACACATGTATTTGGGGAGTTTCTCCCATTCTCCTCTGCAGATATTCTCAAGCTCTGTCAGGCTATTTTCAGAGATGGTCAAATCAGGTTAAAGTCCTGGCTCTGGCTGGGCCGCTCGAGGACATTCAGAGACTTGGCACGAAGCCACTCCTGCGTTGCCTTCGCTGTGTGTTTAGTGTCGTTGTCCTATTGGAAAGTGAACATTCACCCCAGTCTGAGGTCCTGAGCGCTCTGGAGCAGATTTTCATTAAGGATCTCTATATACTTTGCTCCGTTCATCTTTCCCTCAATCCTGACTAGTCTCCCAGTCCCTGCCGCTGAAAAACATCCCGACAGCATGATGCTGCCACCACCATGCTTCACCGTAGGGATGGTGCCAGGTTTCCTCCAGACGTGACATTTGGCATTCAGGCCAACGAGTTCAATCTTGGTTTCATCAGACCAGAAAATCTTGTTTCTCATGGTCCTTTAGGTGCCTTTTGACAAACCCCAAGCGTGCTATATTTGTATTTATTATGGATCCCCATTAGCTTCTGCCAAGGCCATATCCACAATGCAAAATCCATGAGTACGTGTGTGTATAGTGCGTATGTTGTCATGTGTTTGTATGCATGTGTCTGTGCCTGTGTTTGTGTTACTTCATGATTCTACTGCTTGCATCAGTTAGCTGATGTGGAATAGAGTTCCATGTAGTCATGGCTCTATGTAGTACTGTGCGCCTCCCATAGTCTGTTCTGGACTTGGGGACTGTGAAGAGACCTCTGGTGGCATGTCTTGTGGGGTATGCATGTGTCTGAGCTGTGTGCTTGTATTTTAAACAGACAACCATTTTGAGCCATGAGAGATTGACATGCATGTCATTAATGTTAGCTCTCTGTGTACTTTTAAGGGCCAGCAGTGCTGCCCTGTTCTGAGCCAACTGCAATTTTCCCAAGTCCCTCTTTGTGGCACCTGACCATACGACTGAACAGTATTCCAGATGTGACAAAATCAGGGCCTGTAGGACCTGCCTTGTTGATAGTGTTGTTAAGAAGGCATAGAAATGCTTTATTATGGACAGACTTCTCCCCATCCTAGTTACTGTTGTATCAATATGTTTTGACTATGAAAGTTTACAATCAAGGGTAACTCCCAGCAGTTTAGTCATCTCAACTCGCTCAACTTCCACATTATTCATTACGAGATGTAGTTGAGGTTTAGGGTTTATTGAATGATTTGTCCCAAACACAATGCTTTTAGTTTTGGAAATATTTTTTACTAACTTATTTATTGCTACCCATTCAGAAACTAACTGCAGCGCTTTGTTAAGTGTTTCAGTCATTTCAGGTTGCTGTAGTAGCTATCATGTATAGTGTTGAGTCATCCGCATACATAGACACACTGGCCTTACTCAAAGCCAGTGGCATGTCGTTGGTAAAGATAGCTTTTTTCAATGGGCCTAAAGAGCTACCCTGGGGAATTCCTGCTTCGACATGGATTATGTTTGAGAGGCTTCCATTAAAAAAACACCCTCTGTGTTCTGTTAGACAAGTAACTCTTTATCCACATTATAGCAGGGGGTGTAAAGCCATAACACATATGTTTTTCCAGCAGCAGACTATGATCGATAATGTCAAAAGCTGCGCTGAAGTCTAAAAAGACAGCCCCCACAATCATTTTATCATCAATTTCTCTTAGCCAATCATCAGCCAATCATCATTTGCGTAAGTGCCGTGCTTGTTGTGTGTCCTTCCCTACATGCGTGCTGAAAGTTTACTAAAGGGTTGGTAACATACTGATAGGTAGGCTATTTGAGCCAGTAAAGGGGGCTTTACTATTCTTGGGTAGCAGAATGACTTTTGCTTCCCTCCAGGACTGAGGGCACACACATTCTAGTAGGCTTAAATTGAAGTGGCAATATCATCCGCTATTATCCTCAGTAATTTTCCATCTAGATTGTCAGACCCCAGTGGCTTGTTATTGTTGATAGACAACAATACTTTTTTCACCTCTTCCACACGGACTTTACGGAATTCAAAAGTTAAATTCTTGTTTTTCATAATTTGGTCAGATATACTTGGATGTGTAGTGTCAGCGTTTGTTGCTGACATGTCATCCCTAAGTTTGTTTATCTGGCCAATGAAAAAGTGATGAAAAGTAGTTGGCAATATCAGTGTGTTTTGTGATAAATTAGCCATCTTGATTCAATGAATGATGGAGCCGTGTTGGGTTTTTCCCCAAAATTGAATTTAAGGTGCTCCAAAGCTTTTTACTATCAGTCTTCATATAATTTATCTTTGTTTCATAGTATAGTTTCATTTTATAGTAGTCACATGATTTCTTAATTTGCAGTACATTACCCAATCAGTTGGGCTGTCACACTTATTTGCCATTCCTTTTGCCATCCCTCTCAACCATACAATATTTAAATTCCTCATCAATCCAAGGGGTTTTAACAGTTTTTACAGTCATTTTCTTAATGAGTGGGTGCTTATTAGTATCTGGAATAAGCAATTTAATAAATGTGTCAAGTGCAGAGTCTGGTTGCTCCTCATTACACACCACAGACAAGCAAATATTCTTTACATCATCAACATATGAATCACTACACAACTTATTGTATGACCTCTTATACACTATATTAGGCCCAGCTTTTGGAACTTTGGTATTCCTAGATATGGCTATTATATTGTGATCACTACAGCCTATGGATTCAGATACTGCTTTCAAGCAAATTTCTGCAGCATTAGTAAAGATGTGATCAATACATGTTGATGATTTAATTCCTGTGCTGTTTGTAACTACCCTGGTAGGTTGACTGACAACCTGATCCAGGTTGCAGGCACTGGTTACAGTTGGAAGTTTTTTCCTGAGTGGGCAGATTGATGAGAGCCAGTCAATTTTTAAAATCACCCATAAAATATACTTCTCTGTTGATATCACATACATTATCAAGCATTTCACACATATTATCCAGAAACTAACTGTTAGCACTTGGTGGTTGTCAGGAGAATTCTATACTCCTGTTCATTTACCAATTCAATTAGATTACCCTTCGTCTGTTATATCAGGATTTGTAAGATACTAATAGAAAAGAAAACAGACTGAGGCCCAGTCTACCAAGGTTAAATGTTTATTCACGGAAAGTTCTGACGTATACAGTACAGGACCTTCAATTTATAGTGACACACATACTTCCACACCAACCATCAAATCCGCCCGCCAATTGAGCCTAGGAGAGTACGTGAGAATAGTGTCTTCCTACCCTCCCCTAAGATAGGGAGAGACCTGGGACTGGGAAGTTCTCAGTGTCCCAGCCAAGGTCGCCCCGGATCTGGGCGAATTGAGCCCGCAGCAGCGCTCACAGCAACTAAGCCCAACAGAGCCACAGGATCCAAAATAAAATAAAAGTATATAGAAACACTGTCAGCTTGACAAAAACAATAAACCGAAGTCTAACGTTCAGCGTTTAACAACAAACATACTTCGCGCACAGATGACATCAGGGATAATCCACCCCCAGAAATATTAACACATCTAACAGGGACAAGGTATTAAGGTCGAATACTGTAAAAGGCTGTCATGTGCCTTTTACTGAGGAGTGGCTTCCGTCTGCCCACTCTGTCAGTGACCCCCCCCAATTGCTCAGTTTTGGTGGTGGTTCCAAACTTCTTCCATTTAAGAATGATGGAGGCCACTGTGTTCTTGGGGACCTTCAATGCTGCAGACATTTTTTGGTACCCTATGCCTTGACACAATCCTGTCTTGGAGCTCTACGGACAATTCCTTCTACCGCATGACTTATTTTTTTTATGAGGGATTTTTTTATTTTAGAATAAGGCTGTAACGTAACAAAATGTGGAAAAAGTCAATGGGTCTGAATACTTTCGAATACACTGTATATGCACTGACAAATGTTTTCGCTAAGATGCGCTTACTGTTCATTTAGTATGTCAAGTGCAGTGAAAATGTGTTACGTTTTTTTTGCATGTTCTCACCTTGCAAGAGTTTGTCCATATCAATGTAGCAAAGGCATTTTGAAACTTTAATCTGCATGAGCTACATACGAGTCACGTACGAGCCAAGTTCTCTGAGGTCGCCAAAGAAAAATCAACACCTAAAGTGTATCTCAATCTCCTGTGAGACCAGAGCCTAATAGTTTGTTCAGGGAGCCAGGGGTTGCATTCAACCCATTATGTGCTGGGGTGGCGTCTTAGTGGGGGCCAGTCCCGGTCCCAGCAGCACACAGACACACACACACCAGAGCAAACTGGGAGCATGGTCTCCTGCGGTGGAAGTGGGTTAACGTGCGGCAGGCCAGGGCGGCAGCTGGAAAAAGAGCTGGGTCATATGGGAGAGAGCAGATGACAGCTGGAGAAGTTTCCGCTGTTTAGGGAGAGATGGCTCTCTGGGCCAGCTGTTACTCCTTCATGACCGTCCCAACTCGGCAAGAGGGAGGCAGTCGTCAGTGCAGAGCAGGCCAGCAGGGACAAGCACAGAGGGTTGGGGAGTACTTAGGAGACTGACAGCTCTGTGCACTAGTCTAACACTCAAACCATGGGGTGTGGCTGGCTGAGACAAACTAAGTACATCTCTCTATGCTTAGAAATAGTTGAAACACAGGGCAAATCAGGGCCTAAGAGGCGAACGAGTGATAAGATACTTCTTCTTGACACATCTTACATCATTAAATACACATGGTTGTCTTGATGAAATCAAACACAAAACACACACACAGAAGATACACTACACTACAGGTATGTGGATACCTGCTCGTAGAGCATCTCATTCCAAAATCATGGGAATCAATATGGAGTTGGTCCACACTTTGCTGATATAACAGCCTCCACACTTCTGGAAAGGCTTTCCACTAGATGTTGGAACATTTCTGCGGGGACTTGATTCCATTCAGCCAAAAGAGCATTAGTGAGTTTGGAAACTGATGTTGGGGGCTTAGGCCTGGCTTGAAGACGGCATTCCAATTCATAGGTGTTCGATGGAGTTGAGGTCAGGGCTCTGTGCAAGCCAGTCAAGTTCTTCCACACCGATCTCGACAAACCATTTCTGTATGGACCTTGCTTTGTGCACGGCGCCATTGTCATGCTGAAAGAGGAAAGGGCCTTCCCCAAACTGTTGCCTCAAAGTTGTATGCACAGTATCATCTATAATGTTATTTTATGCTGTAGCGTTAAGATTTCCCTTCAATGGAACTAAGGGGCCTGGCCCGAACCATGAAAATCAGCTACAGACTATTAGCCCTTCCACCAAACTTTACAGTTGGCACTATGCATTAGGGCAGGTAGCGTTCTCCTGGCATCCAGTGGTGGCAAGCTTTACACAACTCCAGGCAACGCTTCACATTGCGCATGGTGATCTTAGGATTGTGTGCGGCTGCTCGGCCATGGAAACTCATTTCATGAAGCTCCCAATTAACAGTTATTGTACTGACATTGCTTTCAGAGGTTGTTAGTAACTCGGTAGTGAGTTTTCTAACCGAGGACAGACGATTTTTACGCACTATGTTCTTCTAAACTCGGCGATCCCATTCTGTCAGCTTGTGTGGCTGTCATTGTAAATAAGAATTTATTCTTAATTCTTAGGGATAGCCCCCTGTTGTTTTCAATTTTTGCCTAAATATCATAACCAAATCTAACTGCCTAGTTAAATAAAAGGTTAAATTTAAAAAAATTATAAACAAAAAAACAAAACAAGATATACCATTCTACTGCCAATGTGTGTCTATGGAGATTGCATGGCTGTGTGCTTGATTTTATACACCTGACAGCAACGGGTGTGGCTGAAATAGCTGAATACACTAATTTGAAGTGGTATCCACAAAAGAAACGCCCTCTCACTGTCAACTGTGTTTATTTTCAGCAAACTTAACGTGCAAATATTTGTATGAATACAACAAGATTCAACAACAGACATAACTGAACAAGCGCCACAGACATGCGACAAACATATATGGAATAATGTGTCCCTGAACAAAGCAGGAGTCAAAATCAAAAGTAACAGTCAGTATCTGGTGTGGCCACAAGCTGTATTAAGTACTGCAGTGCATCTCCTCCTCATCGACTGCTCCAGACTTTCCAATTATTGCTATGAGATGTTACCCCGCCCTTCCACCAAGGCACCTGCAAGTTCCCAGACATTTCTGGGGGGAATGGCCCTAGCCCTCACCCTCCGATCCAACAGGTCCCAGACGTGCTCAATGGGATTGAGATCCGGTCTCTTCACTGGCCATGGCAGAACACTGACATTCCTGTCTTTCAGGAAATCACGCACAGAACAAGCAGTATGGCTGGTGGCATTGTCATGTTGGAGGGTCATGTCAGGATGAGCCTGCAGGAAGGGTATCACATGAGGGAGGAGGATGTCTTGCCTGTAACGCACAGAGCTGAGATTGCCTGCAATGACAACAAGTCAGTTTGATGATGCTGTGACACACCGCCCCAGACCATGACGGACCTGATACCTCCAAATCGATCTTGCTCCAGAGTACAGGCCTCGGTGTAACACTCATTCCTTCGATGATAAAAGCGAATGCGACCATCACCCCTGGTGAGACAAAACCTCGACTCGTCAGTGAAGAGCACTTTTTGGCCTACAAGCCCTCAGTCCAGCCTCTCTCAGCCTATTGCGGACAGTCTGAGCACTGATGGAGGGATTGTGCATTCCTGGTGTAACTCGGTAGTTGCTGTTGCCATCCTGTACCTGTCCCGCAGGTGTGATGTTCGGATGTACCGATCCTTTGCAGGTGTTGTTACACGTGATCTGCCACTGCGAGGACGATCAGCTGTCCGTCCTGTCTCCCTGTAGCTCTGTCTTAGGTGTCTCACAGTACGGACATTGCAATTTATTGCCCTGGCCACATCTGCAGTTCTCATGGCTCCTTGCAGCATGCCTAAGGCACGTTCACACAGATGAGCAGGGACCCCAGGCATCTTTCTTTTGGTGTTTTTCAGAGACAGCAGAAAGGCCCCTTTATAGTGTCCTAAGTTTAATTGCCTACCGTGTCTTTTTCCACAGGTGCATGTTCATTAATTGCTTATGTTTTTTAAATCTTTATTTAACTAGGCAAGTCAGTTAAGTTACAAATAAGTTAACAATCAGTTAACAAATTCCTTATTTTCAATGACGGCCTAGGAACAGTGGGTTAACTGCCTTGTTCAGGTGCAGAACTAAAAAACATTTTTTACCTTGTCAGCTCAGGGATTCGATCTTGCAACCTTTCGGTTACTAGTCCAATGCTCTAACCACTAGGCTACCTGCCGCCCCGGTTCATTGAACAAGCATGGGAAACCGTGTTTAAACCCTTTACAATGAACATCTGTGAAGTTATTTGGATTTTTACAAATTATCTTTGAAAGACAGGGTCCTGAAAAAGGGAAGTTTTTTTGTTGTTGCTGAGTTTACATGCTAGGACCTAGTACAAACATTACAAGCAATAAACAATTAACAATTCTTCCAGCAGCCCAACATTTCCTACTCCGTTGTCATCAGTGTCATTTGTGAAGGGAGAGACAAGTGGTGTTCCGTCACATTAGGCATTAATGAACAAAACAAGTGAGAGGACCCAAGGCTGACGAGATGAAAGAAAGCACCCTCTGTGCCTGTTTTCCTTCCTGCCCCTCCCCCCTACCCTAAACCATAACTCACACCATTTACACAATTTATCCCTTTTTTCATGCTCCGGGAGAGAGCAAGCTGCTTAACCGTGAACTAACACACACTTCTCACGAGTACCTTAATCGGTGTTACAAGACTATCAGATAGGAAAAGGTGGGTGCCGTGCTAGCTACCTGATTGCCATTTTGCTTTACTGCCTGTCCGTCTCTCTCTGTTCATTTGTGATTTTCTAAATGGGAAGACATGAGAAATGTGATCATCTTAGGTGCTCAATGTCAGTATGTGACATCTTTATGATTATAATTATGTGACATTGTTAATATTTGGGTGACAGTATATGGGGCTACCTGCAGTACCGATTTCATCATATAAATGGTATCAAACGGAGATTGCCATAGCTGCATGTACCATAAGTATACCAAACCAGCATGAGCTTGGTTAGAGGTTAAGCTACCTTTGAGGACTTCACTCTGACCAGACAGACAGACGACTCAGTTAGCAGTGGACCACTTACTGCTGCCCTACTCCCCAAGCCAATGAGGCAGTCCTCTTCTGGCTCTGACCCAGCATTACAAGGGCAAGGTGAGAGAGACATGGACGAAATGACCCTTAACCCAAGGTTATCGTTGTGAAAACAATCAAACCTCCTGCCCACCCTTTCCCTGCTAAAAACAAACACATAGGCCTTGCACATGCTCCCTGAAGAAATCACTCCTTTGTAAAAAGGTATTTTAGGCTCAGCACAAGATAAAAAGCTGTGTTCAATGAGCAGCCAGTCAGTCCCACCACTGGGTTCTGCCCAACTGAGGGAAGAAGGACCTTGACAAGCGTGACCTGGCCGTCTGATGTTCAGACACATAGCAGAGTGGAACCTGAACACTTTTAACGCACACTCAGCGTAAGTACTGAAAACATGTTGGGTCACTTTAAAAAGATGGAGAACAAGCTATAGGATGAAACATTTTGGCGCAGGTACAGACGACTAGCGCTAGCTACCGCTACCAAGTATAAATGTATTTTACAAATGGATACTTTGAGTCAAATATCAATACCATAGAGTATGACCCAGTTTGTAAACCCACAACAGAGATCAGGACAAGTGTGTAACTATGGCAGGCTGAGGATGTAGACGGTCTCGCCCCAACCCTCCCTGCTAGATCTACTCTACTGCGACAGAATCAGTTAGTGATCCTGCTAAAACATCGACTGAGAATGTCAAACATCAAATATTGATGATAATTACTCTGATTTATGGCAGATGGATATCCTTTGCCTGGCACTATGATGGTCTCTGTGACCAAGCGGGGCGGGGTTCCGCCTTGGGACCATTCAATGGAGTGTTGGTCCACCCCAGTCCAGCCAAAAGCATCTGTCCCTCCAGCCGCCACACTGGAAACATCTGGAGGCCTGTCTGTCTGGAACTAAACAGCCATCAGGGAGGGGCCCATATGTCCACACTACACAACACATTGCAAACAAGTGTGTACAGGGTAGTTCCTGGTAGAAAGAGAACGAGTCAGAGAAATACGATACGTTTTTTCTGGAATCTGTATGCGATGGGGAAAATGTGACGAGATGGGTTTGTAGCTTTGTGAGAATGTACCTGTTTATACAAGTGTGTGTGTGTGTGTGTGTGTGTGTGTGTGTGTGTGTGTGTGCGTGCGTGAGCATTCCGACCAGCTCCTTGGCTAAGGAGAGGGGGGAAAACTGGGCGGAATGGGAATGCCTATGGACACACTTCATCTAGGACCGCCACTCAAGGTAAACAATGTTCAGGGAGCCATCTGCCCAGGAAGGGTGTGCGGAGGGGGGGGTGCAACGAGCAGAAGCATATGGAAAAGCAGATTTTTCCTCCCCCTGCAGCAGTCGGGAAGGCAAATGTCAGCATGCGCTGCGTCCACGCTTGACTGTGCCGCGCTCGGCACCACCACCTGGCCCTCCTTGCTCAGCCACCGAATATGGGCAGCAGTGACACTGTGGAGCTTGTCCCCAGGGCAGACTAAACGATCCCAATGCCTGCCTTCCCCCCCTCCTGCTGACTCCCTCCTCGACTCAAAGCTCTTTTTCACACAAGCGAGAAAGAAAAACGGCTATTGTTTGCTTTCTTTATGAAAAAAAAAACCCGTATCTCCAAGAACTTGAAAGCAATTGGACCAGAAAGCAGGCAAGCCTGAAAGTTGCATTCATATTGAGACTGAGGTTTCATTTATATCTGAATTTGTGGAATACTAATCGCAATAATTCAGCAGCGCAAATCTAAGTCCATAATTTAATGCAGGCAATACATGAAACAACAGTTGGACACACTGTGCGATGTGTGCTGTCACTAGATGCCGAAAAGGCTTCTGACAGGCTCAAATGGCAGTATTGTGGGCGGTCTTAAGGAAATTTGGTTTGGGAAAGCATTTTATCGATACGGTTCGTGGATCGTATGCTAAACTTTCTGCCATGATGTCTACAAATGACATACAATCAATATTTTTTTGTGGATGTAGACAAGGGGATGGTTTATCCTCGACATTCATTCTCTCTCTGGAGCCGCATTTGTGGCAGAAGGTAATTGCTTCTCCTATAGCGATTCAATTATCCTCTCATATCTCTAAACACGTATGACATCATCTTAGATATGATAGACATTGAGAATTCAGTCTCATCTTTATTATCCACATTTGAAGATTGGTGTCAGGATATACGTCAGCATTAAATGTCACTCAATGAAGCAGACAATAAAGTTTCACTTCACTCAATAAACCCTGTTAAAACTCAGTCCACTTATTTGGGCATTAAAGCTGCAATATATAACTTTTTGGGCGACCCGACCAAATTCACATAGAAATGTGTGTTATAGATATGTTCTATGTGCGCTAATTCTATGCTTGCCATTCTTAAGTTTAGTTTTTGCGTCTTTTATTTTCAGTTTTGTACACCACCTTCAAACAACTGAAAATACAATTTTTTGGTTATGGGACAATATATTTCACAGTGGTTTAGATGATACAATGATCCTCTACACCACATATGTCAGAGTCAAGGCCCGCGGGCCACATCCGGCCCGCGAGAAGGTTTTTTACGGCCCCTGGGATGATCTTGATTTATTATTAGAACCGGCCCGCAGACCGCAGCAAGCCGGCAGCCCGCAGATCTTTTACACGCACCAATACTACATTTCCCATAATGCAACGGTGACGCACCGAGCAGTAGGCTGCTTCATTTCAATATTTATTGGCACAGCAGTCGTCAGCATCACAGTAAAATTAACTTTCAGATACCCATCAAAAATGGCAAAACGGAAGGTGGACACTGAGAACCGGGGTTTCAAACAAGGTGGGAGTCGGAGTATATGTTCACGGAGGTAGCTGGAAAACCTGTGTGTCTTCTGTGTGGAGAAAGTGTGGCGGTACTGAAAGAGTATAATCTGAGACGACATTATGAAACGAAACACGCGGACAAAAACAAGAATATGGACATGGAACAAAGGCTACAAAAGGCAGAGGAATTAAAACGAGGCCTCAAATCTCGACAGGCTCTGTTCAAAAAAGCCAAATCACAAGGCCAGGCTGCTGTCAAGGCCAGTTTTATTTTGGCAGAAGAGATCGCTAAATCAGCCCGGCCATTTACGGAGGGGATTTCATCAAAAACTGCATGATTAAAGTTTGTGACGAAGTTTGCCCAGAAAAAAGGCAACTCTTTTTAAATGTGAGTCTGAGCAGAAACACCATTGCCGAGAGAGTAGACCAGTTGTCCATCAATCTAAAAGAGCAGCTTGTGAAAAAGGGAAAAGATTTCATTGCATATTCCTTGGCTGTGGATGAGAGCACCGACATTTCTGACATTGCCCAGTTGTCAATTTTCATCCGCGGAGTGGACTCCAGCCTAAGCGTGACAGAGGAGTTTTTGGCTTTACGTCCTATGCATGGCACAACTACGGGGCATGATTTGTATGAAGAGGTGTCAAGATGTGTAAATGAGATGGAGCTGCCTTGGGAAAAACTCGTGGGTTTGACAACCGACGGAGCACCTGCGATGTGTGGACACAGGAGCGGACTGGTGGCGAAGATACGGGAAAAGATGCAAGAGGAAAACGCGACAGGTGAGCTGACAGCTTATCATTGTATCATACACCAGGAAGCGTTGTGCGGTAAAGCCTTGAAAATGGAGCATGTAATGAGCATCATCACGCGCACAGTTAACTTTATCAGAGCCAAAGGTTTGAATCACCGCCAGTTCAAGGCATTTCTGACGGAGTTAGAAACGGAGCATGGTGATTTGCCTTATCACACAGAGGTGCGATGGCTAAGCCAGGGAAAGGTGCTTCAAAGATGTTTCGAGCTTCGTGAGGAGATTTGTCTGTTCTTGGACAGCAAAGGAAAGACACAACACAACTCCGAGACGAAATGTTTCTGTGTGAAATGGCTTTTCTGTGTGACATTACGAGTCATCTGAATGCAATGAACTTGCAGCTGCAGGGTCGGGATCATGTCATCTCTGATATGTACAGTACAGTGAAGGCATTTAAAACCAAACTGACTCTGTGGGAGACGCAGATGCGGAAAGAAAATTTGAGCCACTTTCCCAGCTGCCAGACCATGAAAGAGAAGCTCTCTACCAGTGCGTTCCCGAGCGCACAGTTGGCTGATAAAATAGGTATGCTTGCCGCTGACTTTCGACGCCGATTTGCTGACTTTGAAGCACAAAAAAGCAGGTTGGAACTGCTCGGTAACCCATTTGCTGTTGACGTGGAAAGCTCACCACCAAACCTCCAAATGGAGTTGATTGACCTCCAATGCAATGATGCACTGAGGGCAAAATATGCGGCAGTGGGTGCTGCGGAGTTCGCCCGTTTCCTCCCGACACAATGCCCCAGCTGCGCATCCAGGCTGCTCAAACGTTGTCTATGTTTGGCAGCACATACCTGTGTGAACAACTTTTTCTTTGATGAACCTGAACAAAACATCACACAGAAGTCGACTTACTGCTGAACACCTCCACTCAATTCTGAGGATTTCCTCAGCTCAGAGCCTTACCCGAACATTGATGAACTTGTGGAAAAGATGGGACACCACCAAGTATCACCCTCAACCTCAAACAAGTGAACATTACTGTGCAATCACATATTTAGAGTTTTTACTCAGTTCAAGTTTAAAAGTTAAAGTTTAATATTTGTTTTCACTGCATGTTACTTCTCCTTAAACAAAGTGTTGTTTTTGATTAATAGATTTTTGCACTTTATTTTATTGTATTTCAATCCAATTATATTTTAAAAATATTTCAGTTGAGTGGATGATAGAAAATTGCTATTATTGTTTTTTTCTTTGAAGTAAATTTAGCCCACTTTTGCTAAAATAGAAAATATAGGCTACTGATGGTGCCTTGAATACGGTTTCTTTCATTTAATGTTCATGTTATGGGGATTTTTATATAAAGGAAATTTGTCTTTTGTGTCTGTTGAAAATTAAAGATTACTGACAGAGCCATAAGAAAATATTGCTTTATTTATCTGATCATATTGGAATATATTTGTTAGGTTTTCAGTAGGTTCAATTAGGTTCACTAGACTATATGCGTCATTTAAAAATTTTTCAATGAACATTCGAACAGTCCGGCCCTCGGCTTGTAGCTAAATTTTTTATTTGGCCCTCCGTCCATTTGACTTTGACACCCCTGCTCTACACTATACTTGCTTGTTTTGTCACAAACTGAAACTAGGTGAACTATTAGAATTTTAGCAACCAAGAAATGCCAATTTCGGCATAGTGCATCTTTAATATACAAAACATCTCTGCATGGTTTGGTGAAGTTTAATTATGAGAACATTTACAAAGAGGTTGAACGAGATCGAAACATTTGGGAGAAGATGCCTGCTTCCTTACCAACAAGGGTTGCTTCCATAAAGATGAGTGTTGCCACGTAGCAATGACAATTCCACTCTTTCCAACACTAGGTTATTGGTTAAGGATTGATAAACTTGTACGTAAATACCTTTGGAATGGAAAACATCCAAAGATCCGGTTTGAGGTACCGGATCTTGCCTTACCAAAATGTTTATATTTCCCACCAGTCCTTCCAGATACGCCTACTCATGGTTAGATCAGTCTACATCAGTCTCTTGGAAAGCTTTTGAGGAGGAACTCATTTTTCCTATTAGATTACAATACGTGTTATTTTCTGGTATAACTATTAAGAAATGCATGTTAATTCTATGGTTCCATTATCTCTAATACTAAATATAATTTTGGGTGGGTTGAGAAGTGAATAGGTGTAACTGGAAGAGGCATCTCCATACCCCTCTGTGGCATAACCAGGCTGTTACTTCAGGTAATAAAGAATTTGAGTCAAAAGTCTGGGCTGCAAAATGGGTCAATAATCTAGAGGAAATACATGTATTTAACTCAGAGGGTCTCCTTAGTTTTCAGTTTGCCAGGGTCATCGTTCTTTCTTCATCTTAGACTAGGGTCAGCACCTATGGGATCCCATGGGGTACGCGTTTGGGAAGGAACCCTGTGATTGGATGGGAATGTTAAAAAAAATTCACTGAGGTTGTGTCAGTTATTTACTCTCATCTTCAATTACTAAAGCGGAAAGATCTTTCAATTGTTAAAGCGTGGACAAAGGATATGACTATTGATGATGAGGCTATTGATTGGGAGAATGTCTGAGAGAATATACACTGCTAAAAAAAATAAAGGGAACACTAAAATAACACATCCTAGATCTGAATGAATGAATATTCTTAATAAATACTTTTTTCTTTACATAGTTGAATGTGCTGACAACAAAATCACACAAAAATGATCAATGGAAATCAAATTTATCAACCCATGGAGGTCTGGATTTGGAGTCACACTCAAAATTAAAGTGGAAAACCACACTACAGGCTGATCCAACTTTGATGTAATGTCCTTAAAACAAGTCAAAATGAGGCTCAGTAGTGTGTGTGGCCTCCACGTGCCTGTATGACCTCCCTACAACGCCTGGGCATGCTCCTGATGAGGTGGCGGATGGTCTCCTGAGGGATCTCCTCCCAGACCTGGACTAAAGCAACTCCTGGACAGTCTGTGGTGCAACGTGGCGTTGGTGGATGGAGCAAGACATGATGTCCCAGATGTGCTCAATTGGATTCAGGTCTGGGGAACAGGCGGGCCAGTCAATAGCATCAATGCCTTCCTCTTGCAGGAACTGCTGACACACTCCAGCCACATGAGTTCTAGCATTGTCTTGCATTAGGAGGAACCCAGGGCCAACCACACCAGCATATGGTCTCACAAGGGGTCCGAGGATCTCATCTCGGTACCTAATGGCAGTCAGGCTACCTCTGGCGAGCACATGGAGGGCTGTGCGGTCCTCCAAAGAAATGCCACCCCACACCATGACTGACCCACCGCCAAACCGGTCATGCTGGAGGATGTTGCAGGCAGCAGAACGTTCTCCACGGCGTCTCCAGACTCTGTCACGTCTGTCACAAGTGCTCAGTGTGAACCTGCTTTCATCTGTGAAGTGCACAGGGCGCCAGTGGCGAATTTGCCAATCTTGGTGTTCTCTGGCAAATGCCAAACATCCTGCACGGTGTTGGGCTGTAAGCACAACCCCCACCTGTGGACGTCGGGCCCTCATATACCACCCTCATGGAGTCTGTTTCTGACCGTTTGAGCAGACACATGCACATTTGTGGCCTACTGGAGGTCATTTTGCAGGGCTCTGACAGTGCTCCTCCTACTCCTCCTTGCACAAAGGCGGAGGTAGCGGTCCTGCTGCTGGGTTGTTGCCCTCCTACGGCCTCCTCCACATCTCCTGACGTACTGGCCTGTCTCCTGGTAGCGCCTCCATGCTCTGGACACTACGCTGACAGACACAGCAAACCTTCTTGCCACAGCTCACATTGATGTGCCATCCTGGATGAGCTGCACTACCTGAGCCACTTGTGTGGGTTGTGGACTCCGTCTCATGCTACCACTAGAGTGAAAGCACCGCCAGCATTCAAAAGTGACCAAAACATCAGCCAGGAAGCATAGGAACTGAGAAGTGGTCTGTGGTCACCACCTGCAGAACCACTGCTTTATTGGGGGTGTCTTGCTAATTGCCTATAATTTCCACCTGTTGTCTATTCCATTTGCACAACAGCATGTGAAATTTATTGTCAATCAGTGTGGCTTCCTAAGTGGACAGTTTGATTTCACAGAAGTGTGCTTGACTTGGAGTTTCATTGTGTTGTTTAAGTGTTCCCTTTATTTTTTTGATCAGTGTATTTCACTCAAAAGAACCCACACCATCAGTTAATTCATTTGAAGCTCATAGGTCATACTTGACACCACTTGTAAGATTTCATGCGAAACAGTCTCCAAGTCCAAACTGTGACCTATGTTCCCTCAATGAACTTGACACATATAAACATATGATATGGGATTGTTCTGATGAGTTCTGGAGGACAGTATTCTCTCTGACACGATTGATAAAACCGTGCCCCTTGAATCAATCTCTCTGTTAATGACAGATCAGGTATGCAACTGAATGACAAACAGCGCAAGGCTTGGCTGACTGGTGCCAAAAAACGTGTTCAGCACTGGTTGCCACCACATGACCTTCATATAAGGAAATGGTTGGCTTATTTTCAGGACATTTTTATGTTGGGAGTTAAACATTTGTTCTAGTATGCATTGTTAGGGATTTGGGAGGGTTGGGTTAAAAAGGAGGCAAATTATTTTTTATTATTTTTATTGTACTGCCTTTGTGATCTACTAAAAACAATTGTTCACAAAAAAAACATTTGAAAACCTGACAAGACGATAGAGGTTATTCATATGATCAAATGTACCGCCATTCCACCACAAACTACTTTTTTATTATAAATTGAATTCACAAGAAATCACTAGATTGATGCGGTGAATGAAACATATTTGGGATGTTGACATATGAATATAAAATAAATCACTACAGTCGTTATTGTTCTTGAGCAGACTAACGTAACAACTATGGTTGAAAACTTGAATACACCAGCCACAGCATAGGGCAAGGCTAAAGCTAATAAAATGGATATCCAAAACATATCAAAAGACAAGCTAAACGCTACTTGACCTCTCGTTTGACATACTTCCTCAAAAGCCTATGAAGCGTTGTCATCACATTAAAACATTGAAGCAGATACTTGAATAGAGCATTTATCAAGAGGCTTGTTTGATTAATTTCACCATTTAGAATGGGACCGTAGGAGAGCCAAGGACAGCTCTCGTCATGCAGCAGAGAACAGGCAGTCAAGGGGAAGGCTGGGCAACACCAAATGTCTTATTAATTTGTTGCGACTGCAGGGCATGAAAAGCCTGCTTTCTTGCCATCTGAGGCCAAAAGAGCCCACTGTCATGGGCTCACAAACACACACGCAAATATACACACTTTCCAAGCAGTTGCTTGCCTACATTAGTGTGCAGTGGTGGAAAAAACTACAGAAGCACCCTTGATTAGCTTAATAAAAAGGGACCACCAGGGTAAAAGTTTTTCTCTTATGGATATTACCCACTGACTGACTGTAGACCAACACTATATCACATGTAGAACAGGAACCCTGGATTTAAACAAGTGTCTTGTGGGCTGACCAGGGCGCCCAAGAATAGAACATCTAGCCAGCTGTAACGCTAAAGGGTTTAGAGAGTTATCCAACATGTCACATGGTACGAGTTGAGTTGTATCCTTTGAGAGATGCCATTTAAATGGACACAACAAATACATTGTTTTCTCACAGTTGAAGGGCCTAGATGAAAAAGGCTGAACACATAAAACCAAAATGTCAAAAAGAGAAAGAGTGCCTAGCTCCATGGTATAAATGGAATGCATTGCACAAGATGGTCTCTTTTAGGAGGGAAATATTTCTATAGCACAAATGTGTTTATTTGTCAAGAGAGAGAGCGAGAGAGAGAGAGAGAGAAAGAAAACAAAAACTTTTGCTTTCACCAAGTACAGCATTCTGTTCCACTGTGGCGAGCATCTTTCTAAATACACAAAATGCATAACACCAGCAACAAGAAAGGTAAAGTTCTCGCTGAAACAGTAGAATAAGGTGATTAAGGTGGGAGCAGCCATATTAAAGCCCCTATGCAGTCATTTTCATTTTCAGTGGGTGTTTATTTCATTAAAATAACTCAATATATATATATATTTTTTTTTTTTCCTTGAGCCTCCTTTGGCCATTGAAATGCTCAATCTGATCTGATTGTGTTGATACAAATTTCAATATTTCTAGTCTAGAGCCTACCCCTTCAAAGTAGGAGGATACACTATGCAAATAAATCGTGACTGGTTATTGGTCAGAATAATACAATCAGATTGTGATGTCATGCGGTGAGCCAAAAACTCCATCCCACCTAAACATGCTTAAATTCAAATACAAAAAGCTCTTACACTAGTAAAATGGCATTATCATAATTTTTTACAATTTCAGAGTTATTTCAACCTTATAGTGGAGAAATATCAAGAAAACATGAAAATCATGTTGTCTGAACTGCCCCTTTAACAAAGTTGACATGAGTTCTCTCATTTAGTTTTGAAGAATCCCCATTTCTGTGTCATCAGCCTTGGATATCAAGCTATGGTTCTTATACTTCTAAAAATTCTATTGAGCATTAAATACTGAAATATTGTGGTCATAGAGACGTTATGAGATTGTGTGCTGGTCTTAAAAAAATGTCATTTAAAAAAGTACCAGCTCAAAAAGCACAAGCAATCTATTAAACATATAGCCATTGGTTTTGGTATATGAGTAGGAGAGGTGGAAGAAAAATATAATAGTTTAATAGTAATAAGTAATGATTCGGTACAATTATGTGCGTGTCCTTGCTGCTGCAAGTACACTAATATCAAAGAGGGGGGAAAATTACTCACTTGGATGGATGAAAATCAATACCAGAAAATAATGGGCAAAACGCAGCGAGCGCCAAGCTCTGATGCCTTTTCAAAAGAAACATTTTAATTTCCTCCACAAAGACACCCCAGCTGTGTTACAAGCCGAAGACTAGCTCCCTGAGGTCAAGTCTCCTTTTAGTGGGACTCTGGTACTTGAGCTGAAGGCCTTGTTGGTGAGAGAGTACGGTTAATAGATTTTCTTTCTTCCCTGAGCTGTTGTTGTACAAAACTATTATGGATTCAGAAAAATTCTTGCTGGGGCTCTTTTGTGCCTGGGGTCTATGGTAAAAAAGAGAATACAACAACAGACTTTGCCTAAAAACCTGGCCTTCAAGCAGAAATGCAATTCACCAGCTCCCCATCTGACAGCAGCAGTTCATTTTCTCCGCAACAATGGCCGCCCGTTTTCTGTCCCTGTTTCGCCAGCCGTTGTGAAACAATCAGGTGGGAAGCACGGTGACAGGTAACGTAGAGTTAAAGGGGAAGGGATGTTGGCTGTTGGTGCCCAGCAATGTTCACACTCTGTGACCCCTCAACACTGGACCCCTGCCACCCCCACAGACTCAAAGGGACTGATAAACAAAACAAAGGGATCAGCAAAACAAAGGGATCAGTTGTCTATTCCACTGAGTGAGTGGATGGGTGACAGGAAGTTATCTAGAGAGCACACCATGTTTCATGAAAAGGAATGGCAAACTCTGCCATCACAATCACAACATCGTCATTTACGAGGGAACAAGATGGAATTTCAGTTCTGTGTAGTCCTGTACGCTTTGTCAAGGCTGGAGTGAGAGGAGGAATGGAGAATCTAATTGGATAGTGGTATGTTCAAACCGCAGTGCCCTTGAAGCTGGGGGAATAATACCGGAGGCTACAGCACCATTCTGTGATTTCTAAGACACAGGAAGAGAAAAAGCCCAACACAAACTCATATACCAACAACAACAACAAAAACATGATGTACCTATTCACACAATCTATACAATTCAAATCAAAATGGATTTGTCACATACACGTGTTTAGCAGATGTTATTGCGGGTATAGTGAAATGCTTGTCAATTGAAGGAATGTTTGTGTGTGTGTGTGAGTCCAGTCATTGAGACTGTTCGTCCCTGGGAATGCGCTGCAGCTGTTGATCTCCAGCACTTCGGACTCGTTGTTGGACCCTGGCTCCCACAAGCATGCCCCACAGGCCCTTCCCAGAGGTGCTGCGACATGCATCATGGGACAGAGGGCACAGTGAGCTGAGGGGACTGTGGGGGGGGGGGCTCAGTGGCCGGACCCCACACAGCTGCTCTCGTTCTTCAGAAAACCCAGCCGGGGAGCGTCGCTCAAGCGCCTAATGCCACTAATGAGTGCAGTCATACGGCAGAGGCGGGGAACTGGAGCATCACTCCCACATCACTACAGCCTGCCTGACTGACTGTGGTGGACCAGCCTAAGCTTAGGCATGAACACGGGGCAGGCGGGAGGATGTGGAGGTGGGGGGGGGTCGAGGAGAATGTGGTGGCCTGGTTGAGGGTGGCTCAGCTGGCTGGGGCAAGGTGGAATTGGCTTGGTCTGTACAGTTTGGGAAACGCATGGCTAGGCTACACAACCACTTTTGTGAAGGGGCAGAATCATGAAAACAGTCATGGCAAGTGCAGGAAAGGCAGAATAAAGAAATATTTACTTGAAAATTCAAAGGAAATGTATCCTGTACAAGCCCCTTCACAAAAGCATTTACCAAATTGCTTATTACATCTCACTTCAATAGGAGAAAAAGCTGTACAATGAACCATCTTATCTTTACGAGTTTTCAGTTGTCACCTGTGTGGCCTCCAAACGGCAGCTTTTCATTTCAGTGATGTCAACAGTTAAGCCATAGTGTGGCCCTGACCAACATGAATGAGGAGGTCATCACAGCTTCCGTCAACTTAAAACACACCTCAGTACGTCTTTTAATGCAGAAACGTTCTGTAACAAAGCTTTGGACATTCTTGAACCTGAAGCAAATTACGGCAAATGATTAGTTGACATATTTGCACAGCAATACCGGTCATCACACGCAACATTCTCAGAGGATTATTTTACTGATACGAAAAATGATGGTTAACAATAGGGATGTAACGACTCACCAATAAACATTTGAACCGGGTACTGATGCGTAAGATATGAGTGCAGCACAAACCGATCCAAATTAAGCATGCATCGGTCAGAAAACCGATTCAAATGTTAAGAGTCGCCTTCACTAATGGATGTTTTTTACTCATATTGTTGTATTCCAAAAATGATTTCTTTGTTGCGACTGAACTGTTGCGTCCTCTCCTTCAGTTCAGTAGCCTACCAAACTTTTAGGCATGTAAGTGCATATGACTGTCAGATAACAACTGTGCACACTGTGCTGTATTAGTTGAGTGACAACCATTGTAGATTGTTGGGTTATTGTTACCAAATGCACTGCAGACAATTGTGTTTTACCAGAGTTGTGTAGCCTATGGGAGTGGAAGCAGCAACTCAGATCCAACTGCTGATTGGTGTTTTCAATCATTCAGATTTGATTTAGATTGTTCAGGTTCCTCATAAGAAATAGTTTTGCTTTAAAGTGTCAGTGTATTTGGTCATTTTTACGTGAACAGGGTCATTTCATAAAGGACAGCAATCATTTCGTATTCATTGGTCTGAGCTTAAATCCAGGGTTCCCCAACTGGCACTCCCAAATTAATTCTGAATATTTCTTTCATTTAAAAAAATGATATACATTATTTTAAAATCTCAGACCTGAGATGCAAAAACTCCCAAATGCAATGTCTCAAGAAGGAAGTTACCCTATCTAAATAATGCAAAAGTTACATTTTAACCTAATTCATGCGGAGAGAGAATGCAGGAGACAATCAACTAAAAGCAGACTGCGGGAACATTTTGTTGTGCTGCTGAAACGTAAAGCCACAACCGCAGCGATCAATAGGAGGTGAACAGTGCCTGGTGCTGATAATATAGCTAACATGTTATGTAAGTGTTGCACAACAACATATGGAGAAAAACAACACCAGTCGAGTAATTGATTTCAACAATAATCTTCATTTTAATTTGACTTTACAAAACAACAAGAGTGCTTTAATTGGAGTCTATTTCTTCCCGAGCCTATGCCTATATAAAATAACTTAACTGGCTGAGGTAGGCTTAAACTGTGAGGCTTAACAGCATCTTTCACAATCATTTTTGTTGTTGTTGTATATTGTTGTTCTATATTGCGTGAGGTTATATTGCGTACATACAAGAAAATGAGGACTAATACAGGTGTAAGTCAATCTAAACATTGTTAGCACATAAAACGCGAGTATCTTTATTGTGCTGTATTCCTCTGAGCATGCCACCCAAAACGCACACAAGGACTCGGCGTTCCTGAGCGCATCCCTGATTTGGCTCGATGTCTGGAATTCATTCAGCTCAGTTTCAATTGCGGCCTCATCCAGAGAGGGTATCGTTTTCTTAGCAAGGGAGGAGTATTGTCCACCTGGGCGGACTGTGAGAGGATCAAGTACAAATGCAATATCTTCGGGCATGCTGTAGTCTTCAAATCTGGTGGAGAAGTTGTCCCTCGGCTGCTTGATGAAAGCTTCCATCACCTCTGTGACTATACTGCGGCCTGGTCCCACTGCCTGTCGTTTCTTCAGTGTGCTGAAGTGCAGTAGCCTTCGGGATGACAAGTCCGGAAAGCTACAAGTTTTTCCACCATGTCCATGAGTTTTCCTCTTCCTTGTAACTACAGATTTAACCTGTTTAAGTGACAAAATATGTCCGCCAAAAAATGCAGTGTGTGTAGCTTACAGTTAAGGCTTCAATGTTTCTGCGTCTGGCCTCTGTCTGGGGCGGGAAGGCCACTTTGAAAGTTCCATGCTTAGATTTATGACGTCTGAGATTGAATTATTTCATTGCAAAATAAGACACTGGCTTGGCATTGGGAAAATACGGTAAGATGAATGCATATCTTCTTACATTCTTCCCTGAAACTTCCATTTTCACTATCCACCTTTCTTTTGATACTTTTTGAGAGCGACATATTCTCTTGCGACCAAGCTAATTGTTCTGAACAAATGTTGACGTTAGAAAAAGTAGTGTAGTCTACAATAGGCTCCGTAGACCTGTTTTCCCCCACCAATCAACCCACAGAGAAAGACTAAAATAAATGAAGAGGGTCATGGTGATTTTATGAGCGTAATCAGATCAAAATGATTATGATATTGTCACTGAATTTATTATGTACTAATCAGATGTGTTAGAAATGTTGTTCAATTCGTAGTGTAGGCCAATTAATTGTGCTAATATTATATACAAATTATGTTCTGGCCCGCAGACTTAGCTCAGAAACAAAAATTGGCACAAGGCCTAACCTAGTTGACGAACCCTGTCTAAACCATTCACTTTCAAGACAGGGTAAAATCCAAAGCTGCATAATATTAATTGGCTAAATACCATGCTAATTTACAAATATAAATATTGACATAGTACTAGCTCAAAACATGTTGAATCTGTAAAAATGACAAGTTAATCAGTGGGTGATGTCATTTCAGATACAAAGTTGGGGGGGGGGGGGGACAAAAAGCATACATTTCCACCACCCCTAATCTGATAGTGGGGTGGTAGATGCTCAGTCTGGGCTCAACTGCCTAATGCACACCTTTGACATGGTCTCTCACACACACACACACACACACACACACACACACACACACACACACACACACACACACACACACACACACACACACACACACGGCCACTCAGCTTAGAGAAGTAACCGCAGACAGATCCAGATCAGAGAGGCCCAGTCCCTGAGCTCCCTTCAGCAGCAGATATTTAACTAGAAATGTGTTCATGCAATACATTTTAGTGCATCGAATCGCATCACATCATTTTGTTCCCCTAATCAAACCGAAACGCACCGAATCGTTTAAAACTAAAACATATCTTTCCTGAATCATATCGGAGCCCATGCAGCTCGATGCGTATCGAATCTTTCATGAAAGAAGAGATGCACATCCTTAGCTAACAATTTTATGGCCCACAGTTTCAAAGAAAAAGGTGTCTGGATTCTGGAATCCAAAAAGCCTTGGCCACCAGGGGGAGTTGGTGTGTTGCACTCAACTCCACACCTTCAGGTGAACATCAATGGAGTTACAGGCACCAATGTAAGTTTATAGAGGAGAAGAGTCTCCACAGAGGGTTTCTGCATTCAGTAATAACCTATATCTCTATGTATTAGCACATATTGTAAAAACCAATAGCAATTGCACTCAAAATACATAGAAGTGAAAGGAAGCTGAAATTGCTTCTTGGAAATCTAGGCTCTAGCCTAGAAGATAGAAGAGTTTTTTTGAATAGTGGTTCTCATTTATTCAATTCTTCAGCTTTTCATTCAGTCCAGCGCCTTTGTCAAGGCCAAGAAACGTCAATAATTCAATTTTAAAAAGAAGTGTGAGTTGTAGCAGCACCTTGTGCGGCATCACTGTTTACCCACCCTTTTTCATTTCAGGTGGTCGGTAGCCTGCTGTTCTCTTGGTCTACACATAAATATACCTCAAATGTATCACCCTTCATTGAGTGGCTGGCCTTGTCAGGTGTTGAACGTGTTACCTGAGGCTGCCTTGACAGAGTGCTTTTGTAGGAAGTCCAGGGTCTGGGCCAAAGCCTTCTTATTGCAGTGAGTGGAGAGCTCTTCGTTACATTCAAAACACCTGTGAACAAATTGGAGAGAGAGCGAGAGAAAAAGCAACAAACACAGCCATCAGCTTACTGATATGAAATTGTCATTATTTTAGGTGGTGTGAATAACTATCGCTCACAACATTTACTGGAGATTCTGAGGCAAAATGTAGGCAAAATGTAAATATTCAAATAACTTTTCAGTTCAAGATCCTCTGCCTACAGTGAAGACAAAGGGATAGTGCTACATCAGCCTATTTGGAATGGCAGAATTGCTGTAAAAAAAAAAACTGGTCCTCCTGTTATAATCTGTATGTTCCATGTGTTGCTGTAGGGTCCTCACCAGGCCTTCCAGGTGCCAAGGCTAACGGTGATGCAGTGGGACTCAGGGTGGAGGGTTTGGTGATGCTGGGTGGAGTGCTGGCTCTCTGACTGGCTACAGCCCTGTGAAAGGGGTAGAGATCACTGGATCACCATTTCTTAGATAGGCTACCACCATCCATACTCTTTGCCGGTCAGATTGTTACAAATGAATTGAACAGTGTTTCATTTCCGAATCGTATGTCAAGTGCAGCAATTCATATATCAACATACTGATAGAACCTTCATCCTCCCACCTTAGATAAAATATTTCAAAGTCCAAGCTCACCTGGAAGCCACACTTGAGGCATACGAGGATGTCGTGGCCACTGGCTGGCTCTCCATCTATCATAGTCCTTTCCCTCAGGCAATCTGAACACATCGACCACATGCTCGAGGTCACCGCCTTCTTGACTGAGCTCAGGTCCACCGCCTTGCTGACATGCTGGCAGGTCAGCCCTGAGGAGCAAGAAGTCACATTGATGTTGCTCTCTAACCCAGCATCTACAAATCCCTTAATGACCATGATTTACAATAGATGTCAAATAAAGGCATAATCTGAACTACATGAGTCCCCTGCCATTGAATTAATCAGACATGATTGGACTATCCATTACTAGAGCAGAGACTTTTATCCCCCTCACCAACTTTAAACATCTGCTATCTGAGCAGCTAACCGATCGCTGCAGATGTACATAGTCCATTGGTAAATAGCCCACCCAATTTACCTACCTCATCCCCATACTGTTTTTATTTATTTACTTTGCTGCTCTTTTGCACACCAGTATCTCTACCTGCACATGACCATCTGATCATTTATCACTCCAGTGGTAATCTGCTAAATTGTAATTATTCGCCTACCTCCTCATGCCTTTTGCACACAATGTATATAGACTTGTTTTTTCCCACTGTGTTATTGACTTGTTTATTGTTTACTCCATGTGTAACTCTGTGTTGCTGTCTGATCACACTGCTATGCTTTATCTTGGCCAGGTCGCAGTTGTAAATGAGAACTTGTTCTCAACTAGCCTACCTGGTTAAATGAAGGTAAAATTTAAAATTAAAAAAGAACATATGGAAGGCTTATTGGGTCAATAAAACTTTTTTAGGCAGCCTATATAGAAACATGTTTTTTTCCCCATCACAACAGGGAGCATGATCTTACCGCTAACTTCGTCCGACGACTCCTCATCTCGAGGCTTCCTTGGCTTGTTAGTCCGTTTAGTCATGCCGACGACTTTCAACGAGAAGGGATCCTTTAGCCGCATCTGTAGCTGTAGATTGGAGAGACATAGGAATATCAGTACCACTCTGGGGTTTAAGCAGTGCCCAAAACTGACCGGTCCAAGAGAAAACATTGAAGGCAAATCTAAGAGCTTTGCTGCATGATTTAGTATAGGGCTGGGCAACTCTAACCAACTCAGTGGCCTTGTGATTTGAGTGTCCACCTGAGATTGGAAGGTTGGGATTTCGATCCCTGACCGAGTCATACTAAAGACAGTAAAAATGGCACCCAGCATTAAGGAGATAGATTGGGAGTAAGGACCTGCAATAGACTAGCATCCCGTCCAGGGGATATACTTGTTCATTAAGCTGCCTCACGCTACAGAAACAGGAGATCTGCTCCAACTCGCGCAAGGTTACTTACTTACTGGGCATCTCTGGCATTGACGGTCTGCTGTATGTGCAGGCTTTTGTTTCCGCCCAGCCCAACACAACATCAGATTCAAAGAATCACATAGTAATGGTCTTGAATGGCCGCCACAATTAGAATTAGTTGAATATAGTGTGGGTAAGAGCTGAAGAAAGGCAAGACTGATGATGCCTGGCCTCCACTGAACTAACGTTTGGAGGGCACAGTCACACACACAATAATCTAAACGACAATAGCTGAAATATTTTGTTCTGTAGAGATATCGACAATGGTTCATTCAACTAATTTATAAAGTCACCAACTTCAACATGATGCAAAAGCATCTGACACAGCTCTATTTTATAGAAGGCCATAGCTACAAAAACAGACAATAATACTTTTAATTGTGTTTTGCAAATCTATTTTAACTGGGTTACACTTAATATAACAATATAAAACCAAGTTAAGCCACCGTGACGTTTAGCTAACGCAGTACCTGACAAGTTAACTAACGTTACAGGTAGCTAGCTAACAGTTACTAGTACTGTCAAATGGGTCGCCATATAGACTAACGTTAGCTAGCTAAGTTAACTTGGGAGTTCGTGGTTTTAAACGCGTTTTGCTACTAGCTGGCATACCACATTGCCTCTGATGATTTTAAAAATATGTTGTTGCTAACGTGAAACAACTCACCTATTTTTGTTTTGCCCTGAAACTGGCCAATGAGCTAGCAAGTTAGCTAGCTAGCTAATATGTCAACACACTTCAGTGTCGTAGTTTATTTCAAACGATTGAGAACTGTATTGTAATGTCATACAAATCAAGAAACTCGAAAGTCCACAGAATACTTGTAGCTTGTGTTCAAAACTCTAAATACAGTTTCAGTTATAAACTTGAATTTCTAAAACGATTGGGAACATCGAGAACTACCATCTGAACCCACAAAAAGTCAAATTGGTGAACTCAACATGTGACGCAATATGGTGGCTCGTTCAGGTTAAACACAGCTAGCAGGAAAAGCGAAGTTATGATGGTAGTAAAGTAAATTATGGAGCTATATTCTTAATAAAATGTGTATGCTTGTGTAAACATACGACAGATTTGATTTGAGAAGTGCGTTTTACTGTCTTTGGTGTGATATGTACACTTCGGTGCACGCGCAATGTTGCGCATGCCAGTCAGAAGGACGGCGCTTGATTGTTTTGCAGTTGAACACGTTCTGGGATTGAACGATTTTGCATCTGAAGAGGTACATTTAGCTAAATCTAACTCTTTCCCTAACATTATCCTCATTATCGTAACCTGCCACGTTAATTATCCTCAACGGCTACATTCATTCTCATAAGCTGCTACATTAGTTATCTTAACCTGTTTTGTTAATATTTGGTTATTCCGATATTCATTACAGTTTAAAATGTTCAACAAGTAAAAATTCTAAATAATCAACTATTCAATCTATAAGTAATCAATTAAATTAAAGCAAACCAAATGATCATCCAATCAAACAAAAGTAAAGAGAAAAAAAAGCAAAGAAATCAATTAATAAAAAAAAAAAAGGAATGAGACAAATCTGCCAGTCAATTCAGTCCACAATGTGTCTTTGGGGAGGGGAAGGTTGCGCTGGCAGTTGCTGGATGAAGGTGGAAATTCTGCTTGGTCAGTGCTGTGTCCAGGGTTGATGCTGGTGTTGGGCCTGGGAAAAGGAAAACCTGGGTTGGTGTTGGGGCCAGGTTAGAAATGGTGGTGGTATCAATGTTGGAAAACCAGGGGTTGGTGTTGGGACTGTGGTTCTCTGAGAAAACAGGAACCCAGCACCGGGAACTGGGGCGGGGTCGGGATCTGTAGAGGGGAGGAAAGACAACCTGAAGAGCAAGCAGACACAAGGGAGCCCTAGACCTGGAGGTCAATTGTGGCCCTCCCCTGTGGTCTGCTTGCTCCGGGTGAAGGTCTGGTGTTTGTTCCCTCCGCACTTCGTCGGGTGGTCTGGTACTGGTTCTGGATCTGCAGAGGGGAAGAAGAACAACCTGAGAAGCAAACAGGCACAGGAGCCCTAAACCTAGGGGTCAGTGATGGCATTCCCCTGTGGTACGTGTTTGAATTTACACCCATAACAGTACGCTCGCTCCGGGTGACATTAAGCCATGGTGCACCTGGCTATGGCTGGTCTAACCAGTAATGAAGTGCTGATGTTACGCTCACCACTGTTGATCCACCAACTGATGTTTTTTTGCAACACCCACTTTCAGGCACACTCCAAGTATGCAATTACCCATACGTTCTCTGCCTGAGTAGGGTATTTTAGTTTTTGAAGGACTGACGGGTTGGGAAAGTATATATTTTTGTTACTTTTTTTGTTGATGAAGTGCGTGTGGATCAATGTACATTTTCGCCTCCCGTGTGGAGTTGAATTTTCTTTTGTAAACATTTTACCTCCGTCCAGTTGGTGGCGCAATACACCTTTTGGGTGTTGTTCGTCATAAAAACCCAAAGAAGAAGAAGAAAACGACAGTGCTGTCGCAGTCAATACAGTAGTGTCGTTTTGAGTTTTGTTTTGAAACCTTTGATTTAGTTTCATGTGTACATTTTGACATGGCTCAGAAAGCTTGTTCGAGGCTTGCTGCAGCTATTCCATGGCTTTTAGCAAACCGAAATGTCATTCCAGCCTCACGAAGAGCGCTGTCAAACACATTCGGTACTCACTCCCGATGTGCATCATGTAAGTCTGCTTGGCATGGGTTGAAATGAATAACCAGTCTTAAGGCACTGTAATCATCGAAGTTGAAAACGTGAGGCTTAACTGTAAACTTTTGTAGTGAGTCTTTTACATTATTAAACTCATTCAAAATGTGTTTTTTTCTGCTCACTAGTAAACAACCGTTGTTTTATATCTTTCAGATATCCATGCCACCCACAAAGTGTACGTGTTACGTAGTTTCAGCTCATCCCCATTGTCAGAAACTGATGTCTCTTACGAACAATTAAAGAAACTACTCGCTACCCGAACAAGTGTGGTAATAGATGTCCGGGAGCCGTGGGAACTCCGAGAGTACGGAAACATCCCGGGGTCAATCAACGTACCTCGTGAGTTTTTCATTTTCATTATGACCTATCTCATGACATAAACCTCTATAAAGAACAAATCTGCATATTGTAAAATGTGCTGCAACATGGTACAATATGACGTAGAGTTTGATCTGAAGGCATTCTTGTGATTGTGTTTTTGCTATCCATTCTAAATAATGTTTGTGGGCCTATGTAGCCAAATTACATCTCAAATCAAATGTTATTTGTCACATGCACCGAATACAACAGGTAGACCTTACAGTAAAATGCTTACTTACAAGCCCATAACCAACAATGCAGTTTTAAGAAAATACCAACAAAAAAAGTAACAAATAATAATAACAAATAATTCAAGAGCAGCAGTAAATAACACTAGCAGTGCTATATACAGAGGGTACCGGTGCAAAGTCAATGTGCGGGGGCACCGGTATTGAGGTAATATGTACATGTAGGTAGAGTTATTAAACAGAGAGTAGCAGCAGTAGCATAGAAGGGGGGGGACAATGCAAATAGTCTGGGGAACCATTTGATTAGCGGTTCAGGAGTCTTATGGCTTCGAGGTAGAAGCTGTTTAGAAGCCTCTTGGCCGTCCTCTGACACCGCCTGGTATAGAGGTCCTGGATGGCAGGACGCTTGGCCCCGGTGATATACTGGGTTGTTCGCACTACCCTCTGTAGTGCCTTGCGGTCGGAGGCCGAGCAATTGCCATACCAGGCCATGATGCAACCCGTCAGGATGCTCTCAATGTGTAGCTGTAAAACCTTTTGAGGATCTGTTGACCCATGCCAAATGTTTTTAGTCTTCTGTGGGGGAATAGGTTTTGTCGTGCCCTCTTCATGACTGTCTTGGTGTGCTTGGACCATGTTAGTTTGTTTTTGCGATGTGGACACCAAGGAACTTGAAGCTCTCAACCTGTTCCTCTACAGCCCTGTTGATGAGAATGGGGGCGTGCTTGGTCCTCCTTTTCCTGTAGTCCACAATCATCTCCTTTGTCTTGATCACGTTTAGGGAGAGGTCCTTGCACCACTCGGTCAGGTCCCTGACCTCCCTATAGGCTTTCTCATCGTTGTCGGTGATCAGGCCTACCACTGTTGTCATCAGCAAACTTAATGATGGTGTTGGAGTTGTGCCTGGCCATGCAGTCATGAGTGAACAGGGAGTACAGGAGGGGACTGAGCACGGGCCCCTGTGTTGAGGATCAGCGTGGAGGATGTGTTGCTACCTAACCTTACCACCTGGGGGTGGCCCTTCAGGAAGTCCAGGATCCAGTTCCAGAGGGAGGTGTTTAGTCCCAGGGTCCTTAGCTTAGTGATGAGCTTTGAGGGCACTATGGTGTTGAAAGCTGAGCTGTAGTCAATGATTAATGTTCTCACATAGGTGTTCCTTTTGTCCAGGTGTGAAAGGGCAGTGTGGAGTGCAATAGAGATTGCACCATCTGTGGATCTGTTGGTGCCGTATGCACATTGGAGTGGGTCTAGGGATTCTGGGATAATCGTGTTGATATAAGCCATGACCAGCCTTTCAAAGCATTTCATGGATTCAGACGTGAGTGCTACGGAGCGGTAGTCATTTAGATAGTCCCTGTACCCAAGAACACTAAGGTAACCTGTGTGGGTCTGCTTAAAACATGTTGGTATTAGACTCGGACAGGGAAAGATTGAAAATGTCAGTGAATACACTTGCCTGTTGGTAAGCGCATGCTCGGAGTACACGTCCGGCTAATCTGTCTGGCCCTGCGGCTTTGTGAATGTTGACCTGTTTATAGGTCTTACTCACATCGGCTGCAGATAGCGTGGTATGATCACACAGTCGTCTGGAACAGCTTATGCTCTCATGCTTATTTCAGTGTTACTTGCCTCGAAGCGAGCATAGAAGTTATTTAGCTCGTCTGGTAGGCTCGTGTCACTGGGCAGCTCTCGGCTGTGCTTCCCTTTGTAGTCTAATAATGTGCAAGCCCTGCCACATCTCACGAGCGTCGGAGCCGGTGTAGTACGTTTCGATCTTAGTCCTTTATTGATGCTTTGCCCGTTTGATGGTTCGTTGGAGGGCATAGTGGGATTTCTCATAAGCTTCCGGGTTAGAGTCCTGCTCCTTGAAAGCGGCATCTCTAGCCTTTAGCTTAGTGTGAATTTTGCCTGTTATCCATGGCTTCTGGTTGGGGTGTGTATATTTTTCGCTCTGGTTGCACATTTAACTTGGAGATGGAAATGAGGTAAAACTGATTTAAGTTTCCTTGCATTAAAGGCCCCAGCCACTAGGAGCACCGCCTCTGGATGAACCTTTTCCTGTTTGATTATGGCGGTATGATCACATGTAATGAGTCATGCTTTTTTATATGTTCTATTTTATCTGTAAATCCACCAATGAAGTCTAGCCTCAGCCAGCCATGATTACAGACACCTATGTGTGTCCTTTCAAACTACTGTATGCATGTGCACTTTGTGATGGGGGCCGTAAAAGGCCACTCTTAAATGTGCAGTTTTGTCACACAATGCTACAGATGTCTACATTTTAAGGGAGTGTGCAATTGGCATGCTGACTGCAGCAATGTCCACCAGACCTGTTGCCAGATATTTTAAAGTTAATTTCTCTACCATAAGCTGCCTCCAACGTTGTTTTAGAGAATTTGGCAGTACGTCCAACCGGCCTGACAACCGTAGACCACATTGTAACCACACCAGCCCAGGACCTCCACATCCGGCTTCTTCACCTGCGGGATCATCTGACCAGCCTCCCAGACAGCTGATGACACTGAGGAGTATTTCTGTCTGTAATAAAACCCTTTTGTGGGAAAAAGTCTGGGCCAAGTGGATGGGCCTATGTCCTCAAAGGTCCACCCATGGCTGCGCCCCTGCCCAGTCATGTGAAATCCATAGATTAGGGCCAAATGAATGTATTTTAATTGATTGATTTCCTTATATGAATTGTAAACATAGTAAAATCATTGAAATTGTTGCATGTTGTGTTTTTATATTTTTGTTCAGTGTATATATAAACTCGTGACCCGCTGTGTCATCCTGATGGAGACAGCTTTGCTGTTAAAACGTTGGTTATTCAATTATTGCATCTGCACTCCTAGTGTGTGCCCTTTTCACCTTTTCTTTTACTATATGATTTTCTGGCACAAAAACAAATACATTTCATAGCAAACAAACACTTTATGATATGGCAACTTCTAGTAGCTCTCGTGGACTTCCACCAACCTCTTTGACATTCCTAGGACACTGTTAGGGACATAGGCTACTGAAAGAAGATTTGCAGATAGAGATGATAAACATAGGACACAATTGTGTAAAAAAATAAGTCTGCTCTTTATGCCTCAGTTCTGTTGTATACTGTTCTTTTCCATTCCATTGCAGTGGGACAAGTGAACCTTGCCCTCCAGTTGAACCCTGAGGAGTTCAAGGAGAAGTATGGTGGAGACATGCCCCAGCCGACAGACCACATTGTCTTTTCATGCCTGGCTGGGATCAGGAGCCAAAAAGCCCTAGACCAAGCAGTCTCTCTAGGATATAAAGAGTGAGAGACTGCATTATCCACACTACTAGTAGTACTATACATTGCAGGCCTATATCATATTGACATAAAATGCATAGGCTAGAAATAACTTCTCACTTTAGAGATTTCCTCATGTCATGCTTTTTCATGCTATAGAAAATACAATTCAGCTCTTGACTTAATTTTGTTTAAGGCCCTTATAGGGAACTCCCTGTTTTATTTAACTTTCTTACACAACAGTGCTTTACCCAGCATGCTCAACACCATGGGGAAGTGCCACATACAGTACCAAAACATCTGATCAAGTACATGGAAATATTTTTTTTTTTTGCTGTAGTTGTGAAAAACAGGGACTGTTTCATTATATCAGTTTTTATTTAACCTTTATTTAGCGAGGCAAGTCAGTTAAAAACAAATTCTTATTTACAATGACGGCCTAGGAACAGTGGGTTAACTGCCTTGTTCAGGGGCAGAACGACAGATTTTTACCTTGTCAGCTCGGGGATTCGATCTAGCAACCTTTCGGTTACTGGCCCAATGCTCTAACCACTAGGCTTCCTACTGCTCAGTTATATAAACATTAATCACTCACTTATTCTCTTCTTTTTCTCTCTCTTTCTAGCGCACAACACTATGCAGGTGGATGGCAAGATTGGGCAAAATGTGAACAGGAAAGCTGATTGTCTGGGAGGCTCAAGAATTGTGCCATTCTTGGAAGTCATTTTGCTTAATCATACCAGAAGTTTCAATGTTTTATTTAATCAATCAAGATTGAGCTGACATTTCAGATTATTATGGAAGGTAATCCATAAATAGACAATTTTGCTTTATATCATTAAAGAGGGAATGTACACAGCAAGTTGACCTCTGTTACTTGTTGATTCAAGAGTGAAATTGACTGTGGTTTAAAATAAACCCATTGTTGGGTGTTAATAACCAGTTTCAAGTGTGATTGTGTCAGTTTCTCTGTGGAACGTAAAACATTACCATCAAATTCACGCCCATCATTCTTATTTCCCAGCATGCTCTACTGCAGCAAAAAAATAGGATTGTTTAATAGTGTTTTTGTCTGTACATTGATTCATTTCGATAGCTTATGCTACATAAAGATAAATAAACAAATTAAATTAGTTTGATTTATTGCACCTATTACTGAAATGGTTGTTCCAGGTTAAATGGTAGTCTCCTTTTATTAATGTTCCTAACCCTAACAGTCATTCTGAATAAAGGTTGCAGGTGATTAAACATTCCAACTGTTGGATGTCCTAACACTGGCTAGATTCGAATAGGACTTCACTTGGTTAAGTCCACAGGACTGAAAATGAACAAGTTCAAAAACCATGTCTTGAAAATGAAAAAATTCAACAACCACTAACAAATTCTGTCATGGGTGGTAACTCTACAATTCACTTCAAAATACAAGTCACACTGGAAATTATATATATTGCCATGGGTATTACTAGCAAGCCATGCTAATATATCCTCCAAACACCAGCTTTGAGGGCATTATCATTTGTATACAATGGGTTACCAACATTCAAATAATGATTGACATATTTTCATTAAAAACATGATTTTGATGAATTTATTCATACTATTAATTATTCCATGAGATATAGTCCGACACACATCTAGGGTTACTCCCCAAGTCGGGTAGCCGTTCGTTCTATCGGTTCGGTTGCCAGAGTATCGACCCAGTCGTTAAGTCCTTTTGTCTATGGATGCGACCGAGTCATTCATTCTGAATGTTCCGTTGCCATGATCGCTGAAGAGCTTAGTGACTTTCAACGTGGCACCGTCATAGGAGGCCACCTTTCCAACAACTCAGATTGTAAAAGTTCTGCTAGAGCTGCCCCAGTCAACTGTTGTGCTGTTATTGTGAAGTGGAAGCGTCTAGGCGCAACAACGGTTCACCCACGAAGTGGTAGGCCACACAAGCTCACAGAACGGGACCGCCGCGTGCTGAAGCACGTAGCGTGTAAAAATCGTCTGTCCTCGGTTGCAACACTCACTACTGAGTTCCAAACGGCCTCAGGAAGCAACGTCAGCACAATAACTGTTCGTTGGGAGCTTCATGAAATGGGTTCCATGGCCGAGCAGCCGGACACAAGCCTAAGATCACCATGCGCAATGCAAAGTGTCGTCTGAAGTGGTGTAAACACGTTCTATGGAGCGTTGAATCACGCTTCACCATCTGGCAGTCCGACGGCCGAATCTGGGTTTGGCAGATGCCAGGACAACGTACCTGCTCGAATGCATAGTACCAACTGTAAAGTTTGGTGAAGGAGGAATAATCTTCTGGGGCTGTTTTTCATGGTTTGGGCTAAGCCCCTTAGTTCAAGTGAAGGGAAATCTTAACGCTACAGCATACAATGACACTCTAGACGATTCTGTGCATCCAACTTTGTGGCAACAGTTTGGGGAAGGGCCTTTCCTGTTTCATCATGACAATGCCACCGTGCACAAAGTGAGATCCATTCAGAAATGGTTTGTTGAGATCGGTGTTGAAGAACTTGACTGGCCTGCACAGAGCCCTAACCTCAACCCCATCAAACACCTTTGGGATGAATTGGAATGCCAACTGCGAGCCAGGCCTCATCACATAACATCAGTGCCCGACCTCACCAATACCCTTGTGGCTGAATGGAGGCAAGTTCCCGCAGCAATGTTCCAACATCTAGTGGAAAGCCTTTCCAGAAGAGTGGAGGCTGTTATAGCAGCAAAGGGGGGGGACCAACTCCATATTGATACCCATGATTTTGGAAGGAGATCTTCGACGAGCAGGTGTCCACATACTTTTGGTCATGTAGTGTATTTGCTCTCTCACCAGGCCACTGTGAGAGAGAGAGCTGTGAAACGTTAGCCAACTAACGTAATCACTTCAAACTGAAGCTGCAATGACAGCAAACCAGCTCCATTTTTTTTCTATTGACATTTCTTTGTATATATCCATAAACATTGTGCTGATTCATGATTTTGAATGGCTGAGAAAAGACGCCAGCCTGTATGCCTCGTCCTTACCCCCGACAAGTTCAGTACTGTGGTACAGCTGGAGATCAAATTTCAATATTGAAACAATGTTGCGAATGCTGGAGATATAGACAGCAAGGTTAATACAAATATCTGCTGTTAAAAACCAAATGCTAGTCTAAAATAAATGGGAGATAATGTCTAGATGCTTTTTACAGTGTAGATCTAGTGTATAAATTGTGTGGCTGGGCTGATGAGACAGTGGATTGCATAGTCAGATGGAACAGAGTAACTTGTGGAATAGACTCCGGCCAGAATGCAGTTTTCACCAATCAGAATCCAGGATTAGATCCACACGTTGTATAAGTAATCAACTCCAAATGATGTTTTTATTGGTGGAGTACGTCGCTGTGAACCTTGTACTTTGTGCAGGGTACCGTAGGTAGCTGATATGGTAATATGGGATATGTTTTGGCTTCAGATTGTATCTGAGCTGCGTTCAACAGTGCACAACATTGTGACACATTCAGATAGAAATATATTGTGTAGGACAGACCTGATTCTCTGTTTGCTTATCCATCAGTCTTACAAACACTATGAACTGGAAAAACAATCAGGCCTTAAATGTATGTGCTAAAAATCTCTACCTGGTACAGCCAGAAGAGGATGGGCCCAACCCTCTAAGCTGTATTTTTCTCTAGGTTTCTTCCTAGGTTTTTTCTGTCTAGGGAGTTTGTTCCGGCCACTGTGATTCACTTCTGCTTTGCTTGCTCTTTGGGATTTTGGCAGGTAACTGGTAAAGCACAATGACAACTGCTGTTGTAAAAAGGGCTTTATAAAATAAACTTGATTGACATGCAGAATAAAGAATGACATCTATTCGTGACATTTCTATCTGCAGCGTTCCACAATGTTTGCCTACTCAAAGTGTTCCAGGTCTCTGCTGTCAAGTAAATATGAGCATTGGTGAATACAACATGCTGTGTTGAAGGCTAAGTTATTGGATATAATATAGATAGGTAGGTTGTTGCTGCATACACTGATCAAATACACAATATGTTATTTAGCTTCGGTATGATATGAAATAAACACACATTGATTTAAAATGTCTCTTAATTGTCAAGAAGGTTTTCTGAAGATCGAGCAGTGGAAACTAGGCAAAATCTATAACAAGGTACAAAGAACATTATTTACTAGGGAAATACATGTTCTCATGAAATAACAGACACGGCCATATGATATGCTATATAACTGAATTAAATTAGGATATTTGTCTGCTATGAAAAGGGTATTGGTAACTTAATCCCTGCCATGTAGAAAGCTGGTGCACTGGGGTGATATACTGTATGTAATAACCACTTGAAATAACCAATACCTCTCCATATGAATTTGCCACATAACCTCCAGGAGGCATTCACAAGTTTGTTTGTCATCAATGATAGATGTGTCAAGTTTTGTTGCTAAATTCAGCAGTCCTTGTACACAAGTACATAGCCACAGGCATCTATTCACCTCGTGGTTCTCTACTTCATCCAACTAAAAAACACACCATAAACACATTCCAGGTCCCAATAACGAGAGGCAGATCTTTTAGAATGGCTTCAGAAGCAGCAATGTCTGTGTCTTCTTCATTTTCCCGGCTCAACATTCTCTGTTTAATTACTTTGCCATCCTGAACTATCGTATGACCAGGGTTGGGGTCAATGCCATTTCAGGAAGTAAATTGTCATTCCAATTACACATTTTTCACATAGACGTCCTTTGAGGCAAATTGGAATAAGAATTTCAGTTTACTTCCTGAATATACATGGAATTGACCCGCACCCTGTTCATGAAAGGGTACATAGCCAAAAACAGAAAGTAAGAAATATTTTTGGACAAGTTGACGCCTTCTCTAGGACAATGCAGAGCCATAGTAATTTACAGTGCCTTCAGAAGGTATTCGTACCCCTTGACTTAATTAACAGTTTGTTGTGTTACAGCCTTAATTAAACATTGATTAAATAGATGTGTTTTCTCATCTAGACACAATATGCCATAATGACAAAGTGAAAACATGTTTTTTGAATTTTAGCATGTTAATTGAAAATGAAATACAGAAATATCCAATTTACATAAGTATTCACAACCCCGAGTCAATACATCTTAGAATCACCTTTGGCAGCGATTACAGCTGTGAGTCTTTCTGGGTAAGTCTCCAAGAGCTTTGCACACCTGAATTGCACAATATTTGCACATTATTCTTTTAAAAATTATTCAAGCTCTGTCAACTTGGTTGCTGATCATTGCTAGACAGCATTTTCAAGTCTTGCCATAGATCTTCTAGCAGATTTAAGTCAAAACTGTAACTCGGCCTCTCAGGAACATTCAATGTTATCTCTTTCAGCAACTCCATTGTATATTTTGCCTTGTGTTTTAGTTTATTGTTTTGCTGAAAGGTGAATTTGTCTTCCAATGTCCGTTGAAAAGCAGACTGAACAAGGTTTTCCTCTAGGATTTTACCTGTGCTTAGCTCTATTCCGTTTATTTTTATCCCCCAAAAAACTCCCTAGTCCTTGCTGAGGACATGCATACCCATAAAATTATGCAGCCACCACCATGCTTGACAATATGAAGAGTGGTACTCAGTGATGTGTTGTGTTGGAATTGCCTCAAACATAACACTTTGTATTCAGGACCTAAAGTTTTGTCTTTGCCCAATTTCTTTTGAGTTTCACTTTAGTGCCTTATTGCAAACAGGATGGATGTTTTATGTTTTCTATTCTGTACAGGCTTCCTTCTTTTCTCTCTTTAATTTAGGTTAGTATTGTGGATTAACTACTATGTTGTTGATCCATCCTCAATTTGATCCTATCACAGCCATTAAACTCTGTTTTATAGTCACCATTGGCCTCATGGTGAAATCCCTGAGCGGTTTCCTTCCTCTCCGGCAACTGAGTTAGGAAGGACGCCTGTATCTTTGTAGTGACTGGGTGTATTGATACCATCCAAAGTGTAATTAATAATGTCACCATGCTCAAAGAGATATTCAATATCCGTTTTTTTTACCCATCTACCAATAGGTGCCCTTTGTGAGGCATTGGAAAACCTCCCTGGTCTTTGCGATTGAGTCTGTGTTTGAAATTTACTGCTCCACTGAGGGACCTTACAGATAATTATATGTGTGGAGTACAGAGATGAGGTAGTCACTAAACAGTTATACTAAACACTATTATTGCCCACGGAGTGCGTCCATGATACTTATTATGTTACTTGTTAATCAAATGTATACTCCTGAACTTTTTAGGCTTGCCATAAAAAAGGGATTGAGTACTTATTGAATCAAGACATTTCAGCTTTTCATTTTTTTATGAATTTGGAGAATGTTCTAAACAGATAATTCCACTTTGACATTGTGGGGTATTGTGTTTGTAGGCCAGTGACACAAAATCTCAATTTAATCCATTTAAAATTCAGACTGTAATAGACCAAAATGTGGAAAAAGTAAAGGGGTGTGAATACTTTCTGAAGGCACTGTATATCTCTCTATATATGGCTCCGGCACTGTGCACCCTTGTGCAATGGAGCGAGTATGTTATGGATGAGTGATGTCAGAGTTTGATTAGATGTTGAACTGCGCTGGTGGGCATACTTAGCTTCTGTTCTCATCACTGAGATATGCAGAGCAGACTCCTCCACATCCCACACGCCTGCAAGGTCTGAGGTAAATGGAAAGAATCTTACCAATGGAAAATTCAGTGAATCTCTCGTAAAAGTGTTGACACCATCACACAATCTTACAATTTTGGAGTTTTTCAGATCAGGCAAAAGGCCTATAGGACAAGAGTCTGTATTTGAGGTAACACTTTAATATGTGATTATTATTGTCAATCAATACCCATTGTTTCGCTGTACTTAAAGGGGCAATCTGCAGTTCAAACAACAACAAAGCCTACACTACGCCACTGTTTTGGTAAACAGCTGAGAGATGGCCCCTTTATCGTGAATTGTTTTACTGCTATATGTACAGTATAACAATGAGTATTCATTACCTACACTGTATGTACAATAATTATCATAGTAATAACACTGTAAAATAAAGTGTCACCATTTTTTATATTTTTATGATTTTGGCAGTGGCTCAAGAAAATAATGGGTGGGAACCATAATATCCTGAGTATAGCACGTAGGCCAGCAGTAGGTTTGCTATCTTCTATATACAGTGCTGGCCTAGTGTAGCTCATTCGAGAAGCCTGACTTCAGTGGTGCATAGGTAGTAATAGGGAATACACATATTGATGCTGTCTGTACAGTATGTACTTACTGTCTATTCTTGTGAGTATGTTTGGGGGTTTTTGTTTGTTAGTGGTCAGTTAGGGTTTAGGATCAAGGCAGTATCTTGTCAGGACCATGTCTATTTGCTGACGCCCTGGCCGGCTGAGTGGCCTTATAGGTGTTGTAGTAGGAGCTACTCCCTGTCTAAACCAGACTATCGTTTACTCCATTCACATCCTTCTGCCTCATCAAGCGTGAACTTCAGACCAACCCCCCTGCTTCTTCATTTTCCCTGATTCTCTCTCAAGCAGTTAATTCCATTTTCTTTCTTTTTTTCTTCCTGCATATCCTTTATTTCATGTTAAAAAAAACAGACCAGACTAATAAGTACTAATTTATGTCAAATCTCAGGCAGCCCCTTGTCCTGTCCCTCTGAAGCCAGCCTGACCTCATCGGGTCACCCCCTGGCCCTGTGCTCTGCATGCAATTAAAGCCCCCCTGCCCCATCGGAGCAGATTACATCAGTGACTGCTGTTGGACTAACCTACTGCTGCAAGCGCTGCCTCTGTTCTATCTGCCTTTCTGTTTCATAGCCCCTATTCAGCTCCTCGCAGGGTGCTGGCAGATGTCTGAATGTCATGGCAGGTCTGGCCCACTGTGGTGCTGAGGTTAGAGATTCCAGAGGTCTTGGCTCATGTGTTGGGTTGGGCCAGGCCATGCCTTTGGGCAGGGCTAAGCCAGGCCGTGTGGACTATAAAGAGTCTCAGGCGATGGAGCTAGTGCACATCAAAAGCAGCAGAGGTCCCATAGGTGAAGACTAACCAACTCCAGAGAACAAAGGCAAACCCAAGCAACCGCCAACATGAGTCGCAGCCCTGAGAGGATTTCGTCCTACCGACGCCACTTTGAGGACAGCAGCAGCTCATCCTCCTACCAGGTTAGGGTGTCCAGCCCATCCCCGACCCGGAGAGTTAACCGCCACCAGTCAGCCAACTACTCACCCAGTGCCGGAGCCAGCAGAATGCAGGCCCAGACCATGGGCAGAAGGACTGTCTCCACCTCACGTAACGCCCGCATGGCTGGGTAAGATACTCACTCCACCCTGTACACCAAGTACACTAATAGCCTTTTCACATAACTAAGCCAAACTGAGCTGTACTGAGCTGGCCTGGTTCTGCATCCACCATAGTTGCTAGAGCTATACCAAAGATCTTTATAACTAACCCAAGATAGAGCAGAGCCTGCCGTTTCCAATGGGAGCAAATTTATCATAGTGGGCAGAACAAGCAAGGAGGTGGGCAGAGTCAAGCATGAGCTAGCGAGATCCTACTGGCGCATTTTAGCATTTATTTGCATATATCAGGGAACGCCTACTCTCTGAAGTGCTTATGTGCAATACTGTAACTCAATTGGCCCATGCACTCCTTCTAAACAATGCCATTTTTACAAACTTGGCCAAAGGATAAAGTCTACAAAACGTGGTCCACTCTGTTTGTTACAGGTTCTAGTTTTGGAAACAGAAAACTGCATTAAGATCAAATGTTTCATTGAGGAGAAAATGTGTAGAATGTCAAAAAGAAGTGGTTAGAGCGTCGGGCCAGTAACCGAAAGGTTGCTGGATCCAATCCCCAAGCTGACAAGGTAAAAATCTGTCCTTCAACCCCTGAGCAAGGCAGTTAACCCACTGTTCCCCGGGCGCCAAAGACATGGATGTCGATTAAGGCAGCACCCCCGCACCTCTCTGATTCAGAGGGGTTGGGTTAAATGTGGACACATTTCAGTTGAAGGCATTCAGTTGTACAACTGACTAGGTATCCCCCTTTCCCTTTCATCACCATATTTGGTAGTGAGTGGAAACGCCGACCGGATGCTACACATTTACACATCCTGTGAAATATCTGATTCATTGTCCAATCTGTGGCTTTACTCAAATGTTCAAGCCCAGTAAGGCACAGTATGGTTCGGTTTGGCATAGTAGTGGGTAATAGAGGTTATATAGATACAGCTAATAAAATATAGGTAACATCTTAAAGAGAAAAGTGCGAGATTACACACTGTTGATACACCACAAGTATTCTATTTGTGAATTTACAGAAAGCGACTTACATTACCACCAAAACACAGGCAGTTATTACAGTACAAGATAGATGATATGTTGCTGTCAACAGTGTATGTACCTCCCCTCCTCTTACTGCTCTTCTAGGCTATAAGCCACTTTGTCTCCTTACTGGCAGATGACTCAAAGACGACTTCCTGACAGACATAACACATTGAATTCTCCTTCACTCTGTGAAATACATTTTCCCGTCTAATAGCGCTAGAGACAAGCCTGTCTTTCAGAGTTGATGGGCGACCTTTATTGTTATCAAGCAATTAAAAACACCATCAAGCAAATGAACTCTTAGATAGTGGAACCACAGACAATTTATAATCCACCACCTCTCCCTCTCTTACACAAAGCACAGTTGTAATTGTTTCTTATTGTGCAGCACCAGCCTATTTCTGAATGTATTTTTGATGCAAGTCGAAGGCATCAGTTGATTAAAACGAATAGAGAAACTTTTAGTTGTCAAAAAGTAAGGCCTGTGTCAATTTCCCACATAACAATTAGCCTACAGGACTAGCATCTAAATAATTTACAACTCTTTATATTATTGTGAATTTGAGGTTTTAAGGATCAATAAATAAATAAGTAGGTAGGCCTAAACACTGGAAGAGACTAAATTCAATACATTTCAAAAACAGCAAAATAGCTCACATCCATGAGAACAACATTTTATTCAAATGAATTATTTTAATTTGTAACAGCTGTAGGCCATAGCTGTGGGATTTGTGGGTGCTGCAGCACCCCCTGAAAAATCTGAATTTTAAAAAATCTATAAATTACGGTTTGTAAAAATAAAAAAAAGACAAAAAAGTTGTATAATTAAGAAAAGTATTTTGCAGGATTCAATAGTGTAAGAGTTGTTGCCCTGCCCCTTTCTCTGCAATTGTCATTCTAATGGAATCAATAAAGAACAAAACCCTATTCATCAAACATTTACATCAAAAGGTGCAAATTTATGGGAAATACACAAACAAATAATCAATAACATGGAAAACAACCACTTTTTGTGAAGTATTAATTTACCATCTTTACAAACTACTTAATGTCAATGTACATTACTGTATTGTTTTGTTTGTTTTTGTATCACAAAAAGTAGGCCTTTTCTAGTCCAGTATTAGCGGATGGATATAGACGTCTTCAGCCCAGCCAAAACATTGTTTTGCATCTGACATCAGAGTAGGAACAAATGTGGCACCTGGAAATTAATAAAAGATTGTGACAAGCCATCGATCAACCATGTGGCTCTGATATGACATGCAAGTGGCAATAACATTTAATGTTGACGTTATGTCTTGACGTTCACAGAATAACAAAGTGATGTCAGTTATCTCCAGGTCAAGCGGTGAGTGTTGAACTGTCTGTCGTTTTAGCGGGAATGTGGGAACATTGGCATGTGTGGGCTATGGCAACGGGGCCCCGGTGGACCTGGACGCATCTGCTGCCGAGAACAAAGTATTCCTCAGCACGCGCAGTGGTGAGCGGCAGGAGATGGTCGTATTGAACGACAGACTTGCTGTTTACATTGAGAAGGTAAGCACTCACCACGCTTTGCTCACACACAAGGCGCACAGACTAATTGACACAACATATGGGGATGAACTTGCTGTTTTTGTGCCTTTCATATTAGAGATAGACAACTTTCTAGTAAGCCATAGCCTATACATAGCTGTTCTTCACACATGGATGTGCTATTGTGTGTGGGTTCTGGCCGGATACATTGCCTCAGTGCCACAGCCAATATTCTTTAACATCTGTGCGATATTCTGCCGCCCATAAGTAGAGGAACAATGTTTATTTGATGGAATTTGTCCAATTAGACTACGCTTGCTTGAGTGTGCCATACAGGCATGCAGACTTCTGGCTGTGGAGACGGAGTCGCTCATTATTCTCACGTATTTGGGCAGCGAGCATATTCAAGTGAGGAGCCCTGGTGAATTTGATGATAATTCATACCCTGCCATTGTCATTCTCTTAAAAGGTTCGGTCCCTGGAGCAGCAGAACAAGTTGTTGGAGATGGAGATTGACGGCATCCAGAACCGGTTCGTGAAGCCGTCGGGCCTGCGCAAACTCTATGAGGATCAACTGAGAGATCTGAAGAGGATTGCAGATCAGATGAGAATGCAGCGGGTGAGACTGAATGGCTTAATCCACACGTCATCACTGTCACCTTTTTTATTGTTTACCTCACAGAAAACACACACACAGAGGAGGAGAGAGAGAATTGGAATGAGTCCAATATGGTGACACGGCTGACACAGCCAATAAGTTATTATCGGCTTGTTACCTTTATACCACAATAAAGGTTAATATGTTTTGGTTTACAGGACCAAGCCTTAGCTGGCAAAGAGGCCATGGCAGGTCAACTGGAGATAACCAAAGTCAAATACGAGGAGGCAGTTGAGCTGAGGAGGCGGGCCGAGATGGAGATCGAAGCATTCCGTCCGGTAAAGAGGCTGTTTAATCACTGTTAGCCAAAATTGCCTAATAAACATCAACGTGCCATTGACGCCATTGTGTGCCGCTATATGGTTTTCAGGATGTGGACAGAGCCACCTCTCAGCGCATCGCCCTGGAGAAACAGCTCGAGCAGTTGGAGGTGGAGATTGAATTCCTTCAGAGGGTGCACAAAGCGGTAGGTCGCGTTACAGCGCGCACTGATTGATTTGGACCGACCTATACCAACTCTAGCTAATATACAAAATGATAAACAGTAAATCAAGGATAGTTGAAATCACAGTGTTACATTTTTTGAGGGGGAGGAGTTATCTTAACCCTCAAGAGAGTGATATGCTTCCTGTGCTGATAACTTGAGTTTGTTGGGATGGAGTACTTTTAACTCCATTAAGAGTAACCAGAGAAAGGGAGTTAAATCTATGGAGTTTTCCACAGATGTGGGAGGGGCCTCATTGTCATATTTCCCAGCATGCGCTGTTGCAGGCAGATTTTCTTTTATTTATATTGTTTCAATATGTGTTTTTGCATGTACATTGATAATAAACATACATTTTTTCTAAACAAATTCAATCTGTAAAGAGTTTAATTAACTCTTGCGATTTTACTGTGTAGGCCGATATCATCTTTTTTATTTAACGAGGCAAGTCAGTTAAGAACAAATTCTCATTTACAATGATGGCCTAGGAACAGTGGGTTAACTGCCTTGTTCAGAGGCAGAACAACAGATTTTTACCTTGTCAGCTCGGGGATACGATCTAGCAACCTTTCGGTTACTGGCCCAACGCTCTAACCAGTAGGCTACCTGCCGTCCCCTTTAACCATTTAATTGAACCTTTTTTCTTTCTCAGGAAATTGAAGAGCTACTGAAAATGATATATGCTGCCCACTCCTCAGCCCAGAGTGCTTATGACCTCCCCGACATCTCAGGCGCTCTCAAACAAATCCAAGCTCAGTATGACGAAATTGCGGCAAAGAATTTACAGGTAGGCCTATTTATAATTAACTGGAGTCATTCATTTCAAGGTGTGAATGTGTTTAATGACCCCAGAATATGTGTTTCATGGCCCCTATATGTTATAGGAAA